>NC_133651.1:113811430-114164940 GCF_009905375.1 Apium graveolens | reverse complement strand
GGAGCTAAACAAATATCCAAAGCGCCTCAAGCCATCTATTGAGGAAGCTCCTACACTTGAGCTTAAACCATTGCCTGAACACTTAAGGTATGTTTTTTTAGGTGATGCATCTACTTTGCCTATTATTATTGCATCTGACCTTTCAGGTAGTGATGAGGAAAAGCTCTTAAGAATTCTACAAGATTTCAAGTCGGCAATTGGATGGACTATAGCAGATATCAAGGGAATCAGCCCTTCTTATTGCATGCATAAAATTCTGCTGGAGGAAGGTAGCAAGCCTACTGTTGAGCAACAGAGAAGGCTTAATCTGATCATGAAAGAAGTCGTGAAGAAAGAAATCCTCAAATGGCTAAATACAGGGATCATCTATACCATTTCTGACAGTTCTTGGGTGAGCCCAGTTCAGTGTGTGCTGAAGAAAGAAGGTATCACAGTTGTTGCTAATGAGAAGAATGAGCTCATTCCTACCCGGACAGTCACAGGGTGGAGAGTTTACATGGACTATAGGAAGCTGAACAAGGCCACGAGAAAGGATCAATTCCCTCTTCCTTTTATTGATCAGATGTTTGACAGATTGGTTGGGCATGAGTACTATTGTCTTCTGGATGGCTATTCGGGTTATAATCAGATTTGCATTGCTCTAGAGGATCAGGAAAAGACTACTTTCACTTGTCCGATTGGAACTTTTGCCATCAGAAGAGTTTCTTTTGGGTTGTGTGGATCACCTGCCACATTTCAAAGAAGCATGATGGCTATCTTCTCTGACATGATTGGTCAGAATGTGGAGGTGTTCATGGACAATTTTTCTGTGTTCGGTGATTCTTTTGACGAGTGCTTGCAAAATCTTGGTGCCGTTCTTAAAAGGTGTGTTGAGACCAATCTGGTTCTCAACTGGGAGAAATATCATTTTATGGTGTGACATGGCATTATTCTTGGGTACAAGGTCTCTAGTAAAGGTCTTGAGGTGGATAAAGCCAATGTGGGGGTTATTGAAAACCTTCCTCCACCAATTTTTGTTAAGGGAGTCCGCAGCTTTCTTGGTCATGCAGGTTTATATAGGCGTTTCATCAAGGACTTCTCAAAAATCTCTAAACCTTTGTGCAATCTTCTAGAGAAAGATGTCCCGTTCAACTTTGATGACGAGTGGCTAGCTGCTTTTGAGTTCTTGAAGAAGAGTTTGATAACGGCACCTGTCATAACTGCACCTAATTGGGATGAACCTTTTGAGATGATATATGATGCAAGTGACTATGTAGTTAGAGCAGTTCTTGGGTAGATAAAGAACAACATATTTCATGTGGTCTACTATGCTAGTAAGACCCTTAATGGTGCTCAACTGAATTATACTACTACTGAGAAAGAACTCCTAGCCATTGTCTACGGTTTTGAGAAGTTTCGATCTTATTTGCTTGGGATGAAGGTGACAGTGTTCACTGATCATGCTGCTATTCGCTATCTCATCTCAAAGAAGGACTCATAGCCTAGATTGATTCGATGGGTTCTTTTACTTCAGGAATTTGAGTTAGAGATCAAGGACAGAAAAGGTACTGAGAATCAAGTCGCTGATCATCTCTCTCGTTTAGAAGATCCAAGTGCAACTTCACAGGATAAGACGTTGATAAATGAGTCTTTTCCCGATGAGCAGCTGTTTGGGGTGTAAGAAGAAGAACCGTGGTTCATAGATATCGTGAACTATCTGGTGAGTAATATCATGCCTCCAGACTTGTCTTATGCTCAAGGGAATAAGTTTTTTCATGAGGTGAAGTGGTACATGTGGGATGAGCCATATTTGTTTAGGCAATGAGATAACCAGATCATCAAGAGATGTATTCCGTACAGCGAAATGGGGGGGATCTTGCGAGATTACCATTCATTTGCGTATGGAGGCCACTATGATGGAGAGAAGACATCAGCTCGTATCCTTCAAGCAGGATTTTTCTGAACTACATTGTTTAAGGATGAGCATCAATTTGTTTTGAAGTGTGATCGATGCCAACGTGTGGGTAATATGTCTAAGAGGGTTGAGATGCCTCTTAATGTGCTTCTCGAGGTTGAGGTCTTTGATGTTTTGGGAATTGACTTCATGGGGCCATTTGTCTCATCTTGCAATAATCAGTATATCTTGTTGGCGGGTGATTATGTCTCGAAATGGGTTGAAGACAAGGCTTTGCCGATGAATGATGCAAAAGTAGTGCTGAATTTTCTTCATAAGCAGATATTCACACGATTTGGTACTCCAAGAGTCATAATCAGTGACAAGGGATCACATTTCTACAATCGCAAGTTTACTGCTATGATGCAAAGATATAATGTGAATCATCACATTGCTACAGCCTATCATCCTCAGACGAATGGTCA
Organism: Apium graveolens; assembly: GCF_009905375.1. NCBI lineage: Eukaryota > Viridiplantae > Streptophyta > Magnoliopsida > Apiales > Apiaceae > Apium > Apium graveolens. The sequence continues at coordinate 114,162,582 of NC_133651.1, read as the reverse complement.
AGCTGAGGTATCTAATAGAGAGATCAAGCGCATCTTAGAGAAAGTTGTGTGTCCATCAAGGAAGGATTGGTCTTTGAAGCTTGATGAAGCTGTTTTGGTGTATAAAATAGCATACAAGACTCCACTTGGCATGTCACTCTTTCAGTTGGTTTATGGTAAGTGTTAGTCCCTAACAATGCAACAAGAATTATAGAAGGGGGGTTGAATGGAATTTTTGAAACTTTTTCTTGGTTTAAAAGTGTTCTAACTTAAAATATATATCCGTGTGAATTGATTTGCAAAGTGCGGAATAATAACTTGGAATGAATCAAAACACAAGTAATTAAAAACACGTCTTTAAAAACTTTCTGGTGGATTTGAATGTATCCACCAGAGATATATATTATATCAAGAGAACTCTGTGTAGCAAGATTTGCTCACAGCTGCTTACAAATATGAACAACTAAGTTTGCAGAGAAATGCTAAAAATACAGCTTACAAATGTTTCTTTGAGAATATCTTGCTTAGTGTTCTTGTTGTTCCATTTGCTACTTCTTGGTTTATATATCACCAAGACTATAAAGTAATAAGACAAGATAATAAAACAAAACCTATCAAGTCTAATACTATGTTGCTTCATTACTCTATTCCAGCATCTTTGAATATCTTTATAATAGCATGGAAATGGCCATGCTTCTTTGTTCTCTAAAACCCAGTTGAATAGGCTTCCACATTCCTTTTGCATACACTCGACACATGTGACTGTGTTGTCACTGCCAACTGATGTTTGAATTGATTATCCGTCGGGTACATGATCATCCGTCAGGTGGCATTTGTTGTTTATCCATCGGGTAGCTATCTGGCACTTGACTTCATTTCATTTATGTAGAATTACAAGACATCATCTATGTACAATTAATCAACCTATTCTGCATATCTAATTAAAGTCAATATGACTTGAGTGCTACTACAGAAACTAAACAAGGTGTATGCAGCAATGACCTACAGACTCATTATTACATAAGCTACTCACTCGATGGATAATTGATAATCATCCATCGGGACTATATTGAGTCATCCGTCGGGACTATATTCCTTATCCGTCGAGTGCTACATTTTGCACTAAGTAAAATCTACTAAGATCTTTTGTTAATAAAATCATCAAGTTCACAACATATCCACAACAATTTCCCCCAATTTATGTCTACTGGAATTGTAGCCATAAATTAAGAGAAACTTGATGATAACAAAACATCCCAAAAATACAACTTTAAAAGTAAGTAGATAAAACTGTAAAGTGCTTCAAATAACAAAATGTACAAGGATTAGCTCACAGTCATTTTCAAGGTGCTCATCTAGCCTGAGCAGATTAATCTAATTCCTTGAAGGTCTGGATCTCTTTCCAAGCTTTCTGTTGTTTTCTTCTATCTGATTTTGGAGCTGTCTGTGGAATTCCAGTTCATCAGATTCTGAGAGATTTAGCTTTTCTTGCATCTCCAAAAGAGTCTCATTGCTAGAGATGCTCAATTGGTCTTCTAATCTGAAAAATCCTCTAACTCCTTTGTCATCCATGAACTCCATTATCCAGTAGGGCCTTAGATGCACACTACTTCTTGTGTAAGGAATAGTTAGAGTCTTTGGGAGTGCATCTTTAGCTCTAATACTCCTCAGTTCTTCAATCTTCTTTAGAACCAGTCTTCTTGCAGTTACATTGAATCCAAAGTTCTTCTTGAATGATGAATAAAACTTTATCAGCACAGATTGGCTTTCTTGAAGGATCCTGTGAAGTGGCCATTGAATCTCCTTTCCTCCCTTGTACTTGAAAACTAATCTTTCAGGTAGATTCCTATAGGCATCAATCCCTCTAACTTCTTCCAGTTCATCTAGATAGAGGTTTAGGTCAGAGAATTCCTTGATGTCACATAAGTACAAGTAGTCTCCCTTGTTGACTTTAGATTGAGCTTTGACTAGAGATTTGAATTTGAGAGGTGACAGCTTCACTTTCTTGACTGCTCTTGACTTTGTTCTCTTTGTCTTGTTAAGGATTGGAAAATTGAAGTCAGGAATTGGTAGACTTTTCCAGTCTATTGGTTCATCCTTAGGAATAATAGGTTCATCATGGATGTTCCTGTAAGGATCCACCACCTTAATGTCTTCAAATACCACAGAGGGTTTTGATGCTTGAGTTGTAGTTGGAGTGGATTCCTTGGAAAACTGATCCTCCAATTCCGTACCAGCAAAGTTCAATTTCCTTTTGGTTCTTTTGGCCAATTCCTTGTATCTTTGAGATTTTTTCTGTTGTGGTTCAACTTGCTTCTTTGGATCTTCAGATTCAGTGATTTCAGATGGCTGAGTAGGAATTTGTTGTGTTGGTTTCAAAGCTTGTAGCTTGGCCAAGATAGCAGCTTGCTCTTTCTTTTGTTTAGCCTTTTTAGCATCTAGAGCAGCTTGCTTCTTTTCTTGCTTCAATCTTGCCTTTTCTTCTCTCTTTGCTTCAGCAAATTGAGGATGTCCAGCCACCACACAAATTTCTTTACCATTCCTGAAAACTTTAGCAATTCTCCTTTTTAAAGCTGAATCCACTGGATCCTTGTAGAAGACAATGGATCTTGACAACAGTTTCTTCTCATCAGGCTTAGGTGTCTCATACACTATGTCCAAAGGGTTCTTTAGTGAGGTTCTTGGATAATACACCCTTGGCTTCAAAAGTACTAAAACCATTGGAGATTTGATGCAGGATGGTTGTCCTCTTTCCAGATAGTTCATGCTCATTTCATTCACAGAAATTTGCCTGACTTGAGAGTGATGAATGGCTGACTTTTCTGGCTTCTTTGCTAGCCCAAACTTCTTTTGAATGTCCTCATCAATTTTCTCCCATTTGATTGGAATCAACTGCTCCTTTTCAGCTGCTCTTAGATTGGCTGCTGCTTCATTTATCAGATCAATGCTATCTTTGGATGGTGGCTTGGTGAAAGTATTTGAAGGCACAATTACTTTGCTAACTTCAATATTGAGCACTTTTTGCTCCTCCTCACTCCTAAAATTCTCTTTATTCTCTTTCTCCCCCTTTTTGTTATCAGCAAGTTGAGTAGAGGAGGTTTGTGCAGCCACCAGTTTCTGAAGCAAGTCTGTCTATTGAGCTTGGTGTAGATGAATTGCTGTGAGAGATGCTTCCATTGCGGACATTCTTGTATCTAAGGCATCTATCTTTGTGGCAAGATCAGAATTTTTCCTGAGTTGTCTCTTGATGTCAAGCATTGTAGCTTCTGGAAGTTTAGAGTCCATTTTGTCAGAAATGGCCTTTTTCATCTCATCAACATCACCTTTGATAGTGTTGACATCTCGAGCATGTTTAAAACCTTGAATTTGTTGTAGTTGCAGAGAAGCAAGATGTGCTTGAAGGAGATTTTTGGTGTTGGCATTTGTGGTGGTTTGAAGAGCAGAATTTGTCTGATTTATTAGTTGAATCAGGGTTGTATTGAAGTAGTGTTCATCACAGTGCGTTGAAAATGCCCAAGATGGCATGCCTAATCTTGAACTAGAACCTACTTCTCCCCATATGTCCAATGGCTCTTCTTCACTATCTCCATCTTCACCTCCAAAGAAATCTTCTGAACCACCAGTCTCATAATCAACATCACCAGCTATAGAGGGCAAAGCTGTGATGGCATTCTTAGCCCTTAGCATTGACTGTCTGGTGTGCACCAAGTTAAGCATCCTTTCTGCATTGTCATTGCCCTGGTCAGCTAGAAGTTGATATGCTGGAACAGGGTGAGTAAATGTCTCAGCATCAAGGGAGGTGGATTCTATAACAGCTTGAGGTTGCTGAGATAGTCCCTCCCTGTCTGCATCCTGGACTTTCATTAACTCACTTGCAATGACATCCACCCTTATAGCTCCTGTACCTGTATTTCTCTCATAATCTCTCTTTTGTTGTATCAAGATCTCACCTTGGCTCCCCACCCTCACACCCTCGCCTTCACCATCTAAGGTGGGACTCCACACACTCTCTTTTGCCAATCCTGAAGAACTGGATTGCATATTTTCACTCTTTTCCTCTCCTTTTTCCTGGGAGCAACCCAGACTCTCACTCATAACACTATCTTCCCTCAATCCTAAGAGTGATTGTACTACTACTAAGTCCTCTGCACTTGAAATAATTGAGCAGACCTGGCAAAATGGGTCTGGATCCAAAGAACCGAATCGAAATTCATGAAACCGAGATCCGATCCGAGATTCGAATCATACAATCCGATAATTATCCGAAAACTGATTTGAACCGATCCGAAAGATAACCGAACCGAAAATTTAACTGAAAATGATCCGAAATACAAGATCTGATTATAACTTGGAACCGATTACAACCGAATAATATATTACCCGAACCGAATATGACCCGAAATAAGCAAAATTTATACTTTGAACAATTTTATGTTTATGATATCATACTTATTTAATCATATTCTTTTGTAAAAAGTATATTATCTTACATTAAAAATACTAAATTAAATAAAAAGGATATTTTTTAAATCTCAAAAATTGTAAAAATAAATAAGTTATGATCCGAAAATATCCGAACCGAATTTGATCCGAACAGAATTTTGTCCGATCTTAATCCAAATTTTATCCGATTTTAATCCGAATTGGATCCGAACCGAATCATATCCGATCCGATCTGAATGGTCTTCAAATATATCATAATCCGAAAGTAGATCCGATCCGAAATTGATCTGATCTGAAACCGAACCGGTTATCCGAATTTCCAGGTCTAGTGCAGAGACACTCGACGGATAAGGGATATATGTCGGGTTAGCAGTTTGACTATACGACGGATAACTAATGTTAAGCTTATCCGTCGGGATACAATCACCACTCGACGGATGAACAAAATCCATCGAGAGAGTAGGAATAAATGAGTTAGGAGTGAAAACTATTGTGGTCTCTGTGCAGATTAATGAAAATTTTGGCACAGATATCTCAACAGTTCCTGAAAGAATTGGCAAGTGAGCCAACAAATCATCCAAAAGATGATGCTCACTTGCACTAGATTTTGGCTTCCCCAACAGAGTTAAAGAAGGGGAATCAGGAATTGATGTGTTGATCATATCCACATCCAAAGAGTTTGTGGGAGAACTTGGTATTTGGGGTGCTTCTATAACTAAAGATTTTGGCTGTGACTCCACATTTATTGGAGCCACAACAAGCTGACTTTGAGAAGGTGCAGTGACTGTGTCTTTAGCACCAGTTTGCACAGTGTGTGAACCCTATGCATCCCAAGGGTTTTTGGTTTCTTCTTTCTGGTATAGGTTTGGGGTGAGCTTGTGTCCCTTACCCTTTTGGCCTGTGCTCTTGGCTGAGAGCTTTGTTCAATAGTCACATCCTTTTAAGAGGATGCAACTAGCAATGAGCTTATTTCCTTATTAAGCACTGCAGTCTGTTGGGAAACTACAGTGTGGCTAGGCCGGACAACACTCACCTCTCCAACCTTATCCTTAGGGTTTCTTTGATGTTCACCCTGTCCCTCACCTACGTTACCCACCTTCACACTCCCCTCTTTAGATTTGGTGGATTTTGCAACTTGCATCTTTTGAGAGATACCAGAGGGGGCTTTCTTCGACTTGGATTTAGAATTTTTGGATTTGGCGGCTTGGGTAGGCAACTGTTGGGTCATTGACACAGTTGCCATAGCTACACTAGATTGCAAAGAAATTTATGAGGTTGGAATAGTAGAGACAGATGAACTTACCTCACTTACCTGAGGTGCTTCCATGACAGGGAAATAGATGAGTGGCACCTCTTTATGATGGTTTACCCTGTTCAAATCTGCAATAATTCTTCTCTCTTGAACCCAACAATCTAGTTTGTTGGTTGGGTTCTCAAGCACAATTCCCTCATAGAGGTGGTTAGCTAACAACATGAAAAATCTATCATAGTAAACATTTTTACCCCTCTTATTTAACTCTCCTAACTTAAATCCCAACTCAAACAGAACAAGATCACTAAAGTTAAAGTACTTATCAGTAACTAGCATGTAAAGCATGTTAAGTATGGAGATATTGACAGAATCAAAATTACTGATTTTACCAGAGAATACCTTAGTAACTACATCACATAGATACCTCCATTCTTTCTTAAGACCCAACCTCCTAATTTCACTTAACTTAGAAGTAGAGAGTGCATAGTTCATGGAGTTAAGCATATTAACAATGTCAGTGTCCATGTGTGGTGAAGTTACAGTATTATCATGAATTTTGAAACATGCTTTAACAACATCACTATTAATACAGAATTCTTTACCTTTGATAGTGAGTGTGACGGTCTTATCAGTTGAGTTGTACACAACAGTTGACCACATTTCTTCAACAACCTCACAGAAGATGGTGGGTGATTCTAGCATGGCATAGTTGAGTTTGCAGTTCTTCACAAAATCCATCATTTTGTGGTAATCACCAGACTGTTGAATCCCCTTGTTTACTAGAGCCGTGAAGTTGTTCTTCTCATAGATGAATCCAGTTTGTGACATGATCTTGACTACTAGTGCCATTGTTAGAGAGTGGAAATTGCAGAGATAGAGATGATAATTGCTTTTGAGAAAGAGAGAATTTTAGAGCAGATGATTTGAGAATGATAAAAGAAAAGTAATGGAAATGAATTAAGCTTTTATACTATCTCAAAAATAACTGTCAAAAATAATAAAGTAAAATAAAGTAACCAATAAGAAGTGCCCAAAATAGCCATTTTAAAAATAAACTGTAAAAATTCCTTCAATTATCCGTCGTGTTATACTTATAAACTGTAAGTATACTCGATGGATAAAGTTCAGGGAATTAACGGCTAAGATTCAGACAATTCGACGGATGAGGATAAATCAGTTATCCGTCGAGTCTTAAAATATTCCAGAAAAATAATTAATTTTATTAATAAAATGTATACCGACGGATGATCAAACTCGATGGATAGTGATCATCCGTCGAGATGTAAATTTTGACTTAGCCAAAATTTCATCTATGACTGAAAAATCAATTAAATTTCTGGCTGCATAACAACTTGCAAATTATCTGAAAAGATTTAAGAGTAAGTTAGCAGACCTAACTCACTTACCAACCTTGAAAAGGTGGATTCATCCAGTGGCTTGGTAAATATATCTGCAAGCTGCTTTTCACTTGGAACAAAGTGTAGTTCCACAGTACCATTCATTACATGTTCCCTTATGAAGTGGTACTTGATGTCTATGTGCTTTGTTCTTGAATGTTGCACTGGATTTTCAGTGATGGCAATTGCACTTGTGTTATCACAGAAAATGGGAATTCTTTCCACTTGCAGTCCATAGTCTAGCAATTGGTTTTTCATCCACAAAATCGGTGCATAGCAACTACCAGCAGCAATATATTCAGCTTCAGCTGTAGAAATAGAAACTGAATTTTACTTTTTACTGAACCATGACACAAGCTTGTTTATTAGAAATTGACAGGTTCCTGTTGTACTTTTTCTATCAATTCTACAACCTGCATAATCTGCATCTGAATAACCGGTTAGATCAAAACCAGAATCTCTAGGGTACCAAATGCCAAGTTTTGGTGTTCCCTTGAGATATCTGAAAATTCTCTTAATAGCTACTAAGTGAGATTCTCTGAGATCAGCCTGAAATCTAGCACACAAACATGTAGCAAACATTATATCTGGCCTACTAGCTGTTAAGTAAAGAAGTGAGCCAACCATGCCCCTATAACTTGAAATATCCACAGACTTTTCAGTAGTGTTTAATTCAAGCTTAGTTGCAGTGACCATGGGAGTTTTTACAGATGTGCATTAGTTCAAACTTCTTCAAAAGATCATAAATGTATTTAGTTTGACTAATGAATATTCCATCACTAACTTGCTTAACTTGCAGACCAAGAAAGTAAGTTAGTTCTCCCATCATACTCATTTCATACTTACTTTGCATCAATTTGGCAAACTTTTTGCAAAGTTTTTCATCTGTAGAGCCAAAAATAATGTCATCTACATAAATTTGAACAAGTATACTAGAGCCATTAACATTTCTAAAGAAAAGAGTTTTGTCTACAGTACCTCTAGTGAAGTGATTCTCTAAAAGAAACTTTGACAAAGTATCATACCAGGCTCTAGGTGCTTACTTCTGTCCATAATGTGCTTTCAAAAGATAGTAAACATATTCTGGAAAGTTTGGATCTTCAAAACCAGGAGGCTGACTAACATAGACTTCCTCCTCCAAGTCTCCATTCAAAAAGGCACTTTTGACATCCATTTGATAGACTTTGAAATTGGCATGGGCTGCATAGGCTAAGAAGATTCTGATGGCTTCAAGTCTTACAACAGGAGCAAATGTTTCAACAAAATCTATTCCTTCTTGTTGACAATAGCCCTTAGCAACCAATCTAGCGTTGTTCCTAACTACTATGCCATTTTCATCCATCTTGTTTCTGAATACCCATTTGGTGTCTATTGGATTCTTTCCTTTAGGAGCTTTTATACTTTATTCCTCTCAAATTGGTTTAGCTCCTCCTGCATAGCTAAGATCCAATCAGGATCCAACAAAGCTTCTTCTACCTTCTTTGGTTCTTCCTTAAAAAGGAAGCTGTTGTATAGATATTCTTCTTGAGTTACTCTCCTTGTTTGAACTCTAGAAGATACATCACCAATGATGAGCTCAAAGGGGTGATCCTTTGTCCATTTCCTTTGTTGAGGTAGATTAGCTCTAGATCAAGAGGCCTCATTGTTTTCTTGATGTGTGATTGAGTTTTGATTGTTAGAAACTCCCCCTGAGTTAATGGGTCTTTGATTTGAGAATGGAGAGCTTTCTGTAAGTGATCTATTCTAACTTCCAGCTTCTATTGATGACCCGACGGATGGTGAATTTTGAGTACCGAAGGATGAAGCTGGTTGTCTCCCGACGGATAAAGCAGATTGTCTCCCGAAGGATGAAGCATTTTCAACTCGACAGATGTTGAATTATGTGCTTCATTGATAGTGGATTTTTCTGCATTATCCTTTGATACTATTTCTTGATCACTTTCATCATCACTGTCATCACTAACCATCTCCACATTTTCAAATTTGAGACTCTCATGGTAATCTCCATCTTGCAGCCCTTCAATCTTTTTATCATCAAACACAACATGTATTGATTCCACAACAATGTTGGTTCTTAGATTGTAGACTCTATATGCTTTACCAACAGCATATTCAACAAAAATTCCTTCATCTGCTTTAGCAATCAAACTTCCCATTCTGATCAGTTTGATTTCTCAAGATATAACATTTGCAGCCAAAGACATGAAGAAAATTTAGAGTTGGCTTTTTGTTCTTGAACAATTGATAGGGAGTCATGCATTTTGCTTGATTAACCAGAGAAATATTCTGAGTGTAGCATGCAGTATTTATAGCTTTAGCCCAGAAATATGTTGGTAACTTAGACTCTTCAAGCATTGTTCTTGCAGCTTCAATAACTGATCTCTTCAAGCATTTTCTGGTGGATTTGAATGTATCCACCAGAGATATATATTATATCAAGAGAACTCTGTGTAGCAAGATTTGCTCACAGCTGCTTACAAATATGAGCAACTAAGTTTGCAGAGAAATGGTAAAATACAGCTTACAAATGTTTCTATGAGAATATCTTGCTTAGTGTTCTTGTTGTTCTATTTGCTACTTCTTGGTTTATATATTACCAAGACTACAAAGTAATAAGACAAGATAATAAAATAAAACCTATCAAGTCTAATACTATGCTGCTTCATTACTCTATTCCAGCATCTTTAAATATCTTCATAATAGCATGGAAATGGCAATGCTTCTTTGTTCTCTAAAACCCAGTTGAATAGGCTTCCACATTCCTTTTGCATACACTCGACGCATGTGACTGTGTTGTCACTATCAACTGATGTTTGAATTGATTATCCGTCGGGTACATGATCATCCGTCGGGTGGCATTTGTTGTTTATCCGTCGGGTAGCTATCTGGCACTTGACTTCATTTCATTTATGCAGAATTACAAGACATCATATATGTACAATTAATCAACCTATTATGCATATCTAATTAAAGTCAACATGACTTGAGTGCTACTACAGAAACTAAACAAGGTGCATGCAGAAATGTGCTACAGACTCATTATTACATAAGCTACTCACTCGATGGATAATTGATCATCAACCGTCGGGACTATATTGAGTCATCTGTCGGGACTATATTCCTTATCCGTCAAGTGCTACATTTTTCACTAAGTAAAATCTACTAAGATGTTTTGTTAATGAAATCATCAAGTTCACAACATATCCACAACAGTAAGGGATGTCATTTACATGTGGAGCTCGAGCATAAAGCTATTGGGATTTAAAGAACTTGAACCTTGATTTGGATGTGGCTGGTAAGAAAATAATGCTTCAACTGAATGAACTCGACGAGTTTCGACTTCAAGCATATGATAACAACAAAATATATAAGGAGAAAGTCAAGAGGTGGCACGATAGGGGTCTAGTGCTCAAATCATTTGTGTCGGGGAAACAAGTTCTGTTATTTAACTCTCGTCTCCGTCTTTTTCCTGGAAAGTTGAAGTCGAGGTGGTCAAGGCCGTTTATTATCAAAATTGTGTTTCCATATAGAGCGGTGGAGATTTTTGAATATGATCCAGGCCAAGCATTCAAGGTGAATGGACAGAGGTTGAAGCATTACTATGGGGATACGGCAAACCGTGAGGTGGTTAATGCCATTTTATTGTCTACTTGATCTCAAATTTCTACGTCAAGCTAACGACGTAAACCAAGCGCTTCTTGGGAGGCAACCCAAGTTTGTTGTACATTAGTAGATAGAGGAAGAAGAAAACAAGGAGAAAAACACAAAAAAAAATCAGAAAAAGAAAAAATTCAAGTTCAACTACAGAAGCACCGCGCGCCCGCACTGAAAAGCGGGGCGGCCGCGCTGATTTATCAGAAGAAGTGTGCACCCGCGCTGATATGCAGGGCGGCCGCACTGGATTTCCAGAAGCATGGCACGCCCGCGCTGCCAGGAGGGGTGGCCACGCTGAGTCCCTGTAGTCAAAAAAAGAGAACGAAATAAACAGAATGTCAGGGACTTCAATACAAAATCAAATTTTACCCAAATTTCCCTCCTCCACTTCCCATATTTCTATTCCAAATCAATTCCATTACTCCCATTAATCCCACTTCTTTTCTATAACTAATTATATTCCTAATCTCATATATATACACACGCTTATACACAAACTTCTCCATCACTTCTCAAATTTTCAAACACAAATTTCTCTTATACACACATCTCTTATTCTCTCTTATTTAATCTCAATGGCACCCAAAAGACAAAGAACCCAAGTTAGCAGCAACAACACTGATTCTTTGATTCAGATTCGGGTGTTCAAACTCTCTTATTTGATTATGAAATGATTCGGAGACCCGTTTTAACTCCGAAAAATGTTCAAAAAATCGTATTAAATACCTGGAAAATCATTTTAACCTCAAATCTTCTTTGAATAATTATTTTGATTGAATATATTACATGCTATGTGCTATATGTGATTTGATTGATGCATAATATACTTGTATATGCATTTTTTGACGGTTTTTGCTGTAACTTTCAATCCGTACGTCGGATTTGGGTGAAATAAAGGGTAGATAGAAGCTTGTAACGAATAGAAAGAGATGAGAAGTAGTATTGTTAAGTATATGTGATGTCTAACAGAGGAAGCAAGAAGTAAAAAGGGAAAACAAGTGGTCAGTGAGTGGGAACCAATTGACGAGTGCGAGTAGAGAAAGCGAATTGATAAGGCAAGTGTTTCTGCTCTTTCTTGTAGTATAATTGCAAGTATTCCTAATAGTTCTTATTCTATATGGCAAGTACTTTGAAGTACTTAACCCTAAACCCTGATTCTTATTGATCTTGAGCCGTAAGCCTGATTTCTTGTAAATCATTGATTGTTGAATTCTTGGATACTAGCCACACATATACGATACTACTGCACAAATACATATCTACCACGTACTAACTCTTGATATGAGATTGCTTAACATACGAACCATTATGCCTTGTATAACAGAAGACCAATTCTTGTTACTACTGAACCCTGGTCTTCTACATTCTGATTCTTTCCCTGGATTAAATGTAAATCTTCCTGTTTACCTTGTTATAATTTCATGGTATTGTGAATCACCCTATACTTCAAGATAAATGTTGTTTATGATTCAGTTTATTGATTTACATTGTTTATCATGTTGATATTATGGAATTGGATTATTTTAAATATGGACCAGATTCCTGGTCGGACCAGATTCGTGGTCATAATAGGCCAATGTGTGCCTTGGATCCAGTATATAGAGCAAAGCAGGGAGCCTTGCTCGGGGTTAGTGCGTGACTGATCAACAGCCTAACCTTGGTTTTTAAAAATGAAAGTGAATATCCAATTCTAATCATTGCTTATCAGGAAACTTGATTCCTTATATTATTTTAATTGATCATTATTAATCTCAGTGATTGTCATTGTAATATCCGGCATATCGCGCATAATTATTTTATGAATAAATGATTATTATATGATTATTATGTGAATTTTGGTCAATTATTTGATGATTGATATTTATATTTAGATGTTTATATATGATAAGATATGAGTATGTCAATTTTATTATGTCCAGAATAAAATATAGATAATTGTGATATTTTTCTAGTAATTTTTGGATCGTTATGTGATTTTATAATGATTTACATATTTAATAATTATTTTCTGAATAATTACAAAACTATTTTATAAAACCGGGAATCGTTCCACTTCAACTGTTTTTACGTTTTTACAACTCGAAACTTTTCGGAAAACTCCTCCTTAACCTAATATGATCATTCTGAACATTTTCCGTGTTTTAACTTTTTCGATCCAGATTACGGTTTGACCCGTACATGTCCCGAGGCACAATTTTCAATACAATAATCATTTCGATAAATCAACAAAACCCGTATTCTCGCAAGATGGGATAATATTATATTATTTTCAAATAAAGTTTTTTAGAAGAAGCCCGGTCTGGATAATTATCCAACACGGGTATCAAAACAGATCATTTTTGCAGTTATTTAGCGGCTAGGTAACTTATTTATCGATCCAAAACGATCCAACATGAACCAGTATTCCATAAATGTATATAGCCCTTTTCTTATTTCAATTTATTCGTATAATCATAATCAATTAGTAAAAATATAGAATTTACAGAGAAAACCCTAATTATTCGTTACGTTCTTGAAAATCAAACGCACAAACGACGGTGTTATCGAACTCCGATTCAAGCGTGCCATATATAAAATCGAAGCTCTCGAAAATCTTCTGAATCAATTAACACTTTTGGTGCAGAAATCAAGGTTTTGATCTTATTTAATTATTTTATTTCGAATTATTTATTGATTAAAATAGGAATTTTTGTTTTTGATATTGTTTGTGTGATTTGATGTTTTAATCATGTAGATCTTTTCTTCCTGGTCATTTTGGTATATTATATGATGAATTTGGAGTTCAATAACATGTTCAAATTGATATTTGATTCTCGAGTTAATAAAATTAGGGTTTATAGCTTTGAATATTTATGTTAATTGAAATTTGGGTATTTCTTTGTTTGGGGTTATTACTTGAAATTGATTACATGGTTGTGTAGATCGTGGAAAAAAAATCGATTGGTATATTTGAAATTAACAGACGATTCTTGGATTTCTCTAATCGTGGTCGTCGGAAAATTTGAACCCAGGCGGCGACGAATTTTCCAGTCAATTTTCCGATCAAATAAGTGATTGTTTAGTCATTTTGGTTCTGCAAATCGATTCCTGGCAAGATACTCTGTAAATCTGCACCTTTTCGTGCTGTTCTGGGCAAGTTTGAACGTCGCCGGGAAAGATTGGACTGCCGTTAATGGCGTCCGGCCGGTAACCGGCGACGGGGATGGTTAATTACTGAAATGCCCCTACAGTTTTTCCAGATTTGCATTTCAGTCCCTGTTGTTTTAAAATTTTGTAAATATTAGATTCATGTTTATAAAACTTACAAAAATGATATTATGTTATTATTTTATTTTTAGAAAATTATTTTAATTATTTTTAATTCCAAAAAATCTTTATTTTTAATTGTGAAAATTATTTTTAATTCAAAATTAAATCTAAATTATTTAATTAATTGATTTTAGTTAATAATTAATTATTTAATTAGTTAATTAAATTAAATATTAATTGATTAATTAATTTAATTAGTCATTAATTAATTTTAATTGGTTATTTAATTAGATTTAATTATTTATTTGGATTTAAAAATTTTTAAAAATTATTTCGAGCTTTTAAATATTATTTTAAATTATTTTGAAAGCTCGATAATTATTATTTAATCATTTTAAAGTTAGATTCGGGTGTTCAAACCCTGTTATTTAATTATAAAATGATTCGGAGACCCGTTTTAATTCCGAAAAATGTTCAAAAATTCATATTAAATACCTGGAAAATCATTTTTACCTTGAATCTTCTTTGAATAATTATTTTAATTGAATATCATGAGTGCTACGTTTTATATGTGATCTTTTTGATATATAATATGAATGTATGTGCATTGTTTGACGGTTTTTGCTGTAACTTTCGATCCATACGTCGGATTTGGGTGAAACGAACGGTAGTTAGAAGCTTGTAACGAATCGAACGAGATGAGATTGAGTATTGATAAATAAATATGATGTTTAACAGAGGAAGCGAGATGTAAAAAGGGTAAGCAAGTGGTTGACGAGTGAAAACCCGTAGACAAGTACGAGTAAAGTAAAAGCGGATTAATAAGGCAATTACCCCTGAACTTTCTTGTACTATAATTGCAAGTATTTTCAAACTCTCTTCATTAAGTTGTGATTATTCCAATTGGTTCTTATTCTATATAGTAAGTACTTTGAAGTACTTAACCCTAAACCCTGATTCTTGTTAATCTTGAGTTATAAGTTTTATTCTTCGTGAATCATTGATTGTTGAATTCCCAAATAAAAACCACACATATACGATACTACTCCACAAATACATATCTACCACATACTGATTCTTAATATGGAATCTCTTAACCTATGAATCTTTACTTTGAATAACATAAGACCAATCATTGTAACCATTGAACCCTTGGTCTTCTAATGTCTGATTCTTTCCTTGACTGAAAGTCAATCTTCCTATTTACCTTGTTATACCTTCAGGGTATTAGGAATATCCCTATGGTTCAAGATAAATGTTGTTTATGGTTCAGTTTATTGATTTACATTGTTTATCATATTGTTATCATAGAATTGGATTGTTTTTAAATATGGACCAGATTCGTGATCGAACCAGATTCGTGGTCATGATAGGCCAATGTGTGCCTTGGATCCAGTATATAGAGCAAAGCTGGGAGCCTTACTCGGGGTTAGTGCATGACTGATCAGTAGCAATATCCAATTCTAATCATTGCTTATCAGGAAACTTGATTCATTATATCATTTTAGTTGACCATTGTTTAATCTCAGTGTTGTCATTATGACTTGCTGAGCTAGTTAGCTCACTCTTGCAAATCTGTTTATATTCTTTTCCAGTGAAAAAGGAAACTGGTGGTAGCGAGGATCCCCGGACAAGTGTGTGAGCTAGGTATCTAAGTTGAAATGGGATAAGCTAGCAGATGATGTTTGGATTAGTGTGTGTTGATAGTTTGTAATAAAGTTTACTTCCGTTGTAAGATAAATAAACTGGGATTTGGAACATTTGAAATATAAATAAAGTTATGGCTTGTGGGCATAATTTAAACTGCTTCGATCCGTGGAAAATGGTAAGTAGGGTCATTGCATATATATTATATTATCTCATAAACAGGTTTAAATATGGCGTGTGTGTGTATTGTGGACCCCAAACTTCTGACCCGGGTTTGGAGGGCGTGACATGTTTAGAATCAGAGCTACAGTTTAAAGTCACTGCCACAAGCTTAGATTATCGGGAATGGGTAGAGGGTTAAGATTAGGATAAATCAATAGAAAAAAATAGAACGTCGAGAGGTTGAGTGTGACTAAATAGTAGGTTTTAGTATAATTCGTGACGAGATTCGAGATTCTTATCTAGTAACGTGATTTCCAGATAGCAGCAATAGCAGATTCTTTCATCTCAATATCATCTGATCACTCGGAGCCTTTAGTCGGAAGACCATCATCTAATCCACGCCCTGCTCTTCCATTAGTGTCAGCTATAATACCAGCTATGAAGGTTGCACCACTGCAAGCTATTCCACCTCCAGGTGTGAGACCACCTATTCGAGGACCCCCTGCTGATTCTGACTCTACCGGACATTCGGTTGCGGGTGCATCTTTTCAGTTTACTGCACATCATGTTTCATACTATAAGTATGAGGCTTTTCTTTAAGAATGAGAAGCCTTGTTGGCACAAATTCGGGAGCTATAGCACATTATCAGGACTATTGATGTTGATAGGAAAGTGAAGGAGCTTTGGAATGATATTCAGGTGACCCGGAGAGTACTTGAGGCCAGACTTCAAGGAGCTACTTGCGAGTATGCAGCCCCAGATGCTCTTATGTGGTGGGCTAGAGAGCTACTTGAGGATTTTGAAAGGCTTGGCGGACCAGAGTTTCTCTGAAGCTGGACGAAGGAGATGATGTGACAGCTGATATATGTATAATAGTGTGTTGTTGAGTGGCATTTAGGATACTTTATTACGCTCCGTAAAGCTTTGAATTGGTGTAATTATACTCACATTGTTGGTATTTTAATATGTTTTATAGTGTTTTTTGCATTTTCAGGCAATATCTAGGTAATCAGGTGAATTAGCATTATTTTGGTGCTAATTTGGTGTTAAGGTGGTGTTGGAATAAAAGCTCTTGGAAAGCCGGCTCAATTCAGCAAGAAAATTAAGAAATTAGAAGTTGATCCAGGGAGTTAGCGCGCCCGCGCTGTGATCGCGCGCGCCCGCGCCCAAAGTCCAGAAACTCAGCGCGCCCGCGCTGGTCAAGCGCCCGGCCGCGCCAGGTCGAATTAAAATAATCCTGATTCTAAAGGGCTTTTGATCCAAAAGACTTCTACTCTGCATGGGGCTGCTATATATACATAATTAATTTCATTTTTCAATAGAGACACATCAGAGAGCAAGGAGAAGGAGTAAAGAAGACCGTTTTAGCACAATTCAACCAAGGCGAAGAAGACCTAGTTTTAACTTGTGATTCTTAATTTACTTTGTAATGTTGGATGCTAGTTTTCTTATTCTTGAACCTATACTATTGTGTTATACTTTGTTTATTATTCGTTTATAAAGACTACGTTTATCATACCATACTTTCATCAGAACCCACGTTGATGATGAGTCCAATTATGGGCTAATCGTTATCGTGGGGTTCTAGCGAATTTTTTTATGGATTTCTTTAGTTAATTTATTTCGATACCTTAGTGTGTGGTGATTGTATGATAACCTAGTATTGGTTGTGCTTATTCGTCTTATGAGTGTCGCGAACTTATAAGATAGCTTGTTGATTCTTAATGAAGCGAAAGTGAATTTAAGGGTTTAGAACTTTCCATGCTAGCATAGGTTCATGTGTATTTGTTATGCATGATTCGTAGGTAATTTTAACCATCTTACTTGCCCTATGTAATCACGATAGATAACTTGTGCATTAAACTGTTATGTTGTCAAATTCTATAGATATGTAGGGTTTCAATATAATTGGTATCTATTCAGCTTCTATCTAATTTGTGGATGTCTGGTAGTATGGTATACATACAACGAAAGTTGGTGTTCTGATTAGTGTCATCACCATTAAATGCTAAGGTTAAGAAGAAAAGACTATTGAATGGAGTATTTAATGAAGTTAGAATCCCATGTTGTCAGATATATTAATTCAACATTTCTTATTCTCTCAGTTATAAGTGTTAGTTTAATTCTTAGTTATAAAACAACCTCAATTTGTTAATTGTCTTACCATTGAATAATAGACATATCATTGTTGCATAAGTGCATAAATTACAAAGTTAAGCTAAACCAGTATTTGTGGGAACAAATCTGATTTATATCTTATACTACTTGTGAACGCGTATACTTGCGTGAATTTTAGCGCGTGTTTAGCGACTAACAAGTTTTTGGCGCCGCTGCCGGGGACTCGATGTTAATTTTTAGTTTATGTGTTTGTCATCAGTGGTCATTAAAGTTCATTGACTTGTACATTGTTACTTATCTGTTTCCCTGTCTTATTTCAGGTACTCTAGTGGTCATACGTGTTCGCGGTCTCATAAGAGAAATTTGGATAAAGCTGAGGAAGAAGTTGTAGTGGTTCGAAGGGAAGTTTTTGAGGACGAAGAGATGGTAGAAGAAGAAGAGAAAATCGAGGAACCAGCTTTAGTAGTGATGGGAGATCAAGCAGAAATTCAATGGTGTGACTAAAGATGCTATTAAGCTGCGACTCTTCCCATTCTCTCTGAGGGATAAAGCAAAGCGCTGGTTATATTCTCTACCACCAGGGTCTATTGAGGAAGCTCCTACTCTTGAGCTTAAGCCTTTACCTAAACATTTGAGTTATGCATTTTTAGGTGATGCATCTACTTTGCCTGTTATTATTACATCTGACCTTTCTGGTAGCGATGAGGAGAAGCTTTTGAGGACTCTAAGAGAGTTCAAATCGGCAATTGGATGGACCATAGCAGATATTAAGGGAATCAACCCTTCTTATTGTATGCATAAAATTTTTCTAGAAGAAGGTAGCAAGCCTACGGTTGAGCAGCAAAGAAGACTTAATCCGATCATGAAGGAAGTAGTGAAGGAGGAAATTCTTAAGTGGCTGGATGCAGGGATTATTTATCTCATTTCTGACAGTTCTTGGGTGAGTCCAGTTCAGTGTGTACCAAAGAAGGGAGGTATCATAATTGTTTCTAATGAGAAGAATCAACCAGTAAAAACCGATAAAATACAGAGAAAACCCTAATTAATCATCGCGTTCTTGAAAATCAAACTCAAATTCTAAGGCATTACCGAACTCGGAATCGGGCGTGCCATATACCGAATCGAAGCTCTCGAAAAGCTCTTTCAGAATCAAGCATCCATTTTAGTGTAGAAATCAGGGTTTTGATTTTATTTATTGATTTTAATTCAAATTATTAATTATTGATTAAAATAGGAATTTTTGATGTTGATGTTGTTTATATGATTTGATGCTTGAATATTGTAGATAATTTTATCCTGGTCATTTTGGTATATTATATAATGAATTTCTAGTTCAATAAGATGTTCAAATTTGGTATATTATATGATGAATTTGGAGTTCAATAACATGTTCAAATTGCTGTTTGATTCTCGAATTGAAGAACTAAGGTTTATGTGTTTGAATGTTAATTGAAAATTAGGTGTTTCTTTGTTAGGGGTTATTAGTTGAAATTGATCATATGGTTGAGTAGATCATTAAAAGACAAATCGAATGGTATATAGCATATTAACAAACGATTCCTGGAATGATTCAATCAAGCTTCGCCGGAAAATATTGAGTTGGTCGATGGCGAAGTTTCAGACGAATTTTCTAAGCAAAATATGTATTGTTTGTTGATTCTAAACTGTTAAATAAGTTCCTGGCAACGAGTACTTCAGTTCCTGCTCATTTTTTTCAAGTTCTGGGAGAGTTGATTCGTCGCCGGCGGCCAGAGACGGCGTGGGTGGCGGTGGTAATTTACGGTTTAGCCCATGTATTTTTCCAGAATATTGAGTTTTAGTATTCATGTTTTGAAACTTCCACTTCAGCCCCTGCAGTTTGCAAAACTTGCAAATATTGGATTCCAGTTTCCAAAACTTTCAAAAATCATATTTTCTTTTTATTTTATTTTCAGAAAATAGTTTCTAATATTTAAAAATTCTAAAAATCATTATTTTTAATTTTTAAAATCATTTTTTATTCAAAAATAGATCTGAATTATTTAATTAATTAATTTTGGTTGTTAATTAATTATTTAATTAGTCAATTAATTTAACAGTAATTGATTAATTAATTTAATTAGTTATTAATTAATTTTAATGGATTATTTAAATATTTATTTGGATTTAAAAATTCTGAAAAATAGTTTTGAGATTTAAAATATTATTTTAAAATATTTTCAAAGCTCGATAATTATTATTAAATCATTTTAAAGTCAGATTCGGGTGTTCGAACTCTGTTATTTGATTATAAAACGATTCAGAGACCCGTTTTAACTCCGAAAAATGTTAAAAAATTCGCTCTATATACTTAGAAAATCATTTTAACCTCGAATCTTCTTTGAATATTTATTTTGATTGAATATCTTACGTGCTATGTGCTATATGTGATCTGATTGATTCATAATATACTTGTATATGCATTGTTTGACGGTTTTTGCTGTAACTTTCAATCCGTACGTCGAATTTGGGTGAAATAAAGGGTAGATAGAAGCTTGTAATGAATAGAAAGAGATGAAAAGTAGTATTAATAAGTATGTGTGATGTCTAACAGAGGAAGCGCGGAGTAGAAAGAGAAAACAAGTTGTCAGTGAGTGGGAACTATAACAACCCCAAATCCGGGGTCAGGATTGGGTGTCACCAAACAACTTTAAACAATTTAAACCTGTATATTAAGACAATATATATTGATTAGCCCTCAATTCCGGATCGTTTACAGGTTATGGTATGAAACAAGAATCTAACCTTCTAAAATTTATATCAACTAAATATAATTTTAGTACCTCTTTACTAACTTCCTTGTCTTATTCATTCTGACATCTCCAACTTCTCGCAGCTGGGATTTCTCTAATTTTGTTGTCTATCAAAAGCTATTCACTTCAATCTTCATTCGAAGCTGAAAGAAATAAGAATTCATAAAGCAAGAGTGAGCCAAAAATTCCCAGCAAGTATCATAATAGGTTTCCAGGTATCATATCAAAGAAGTTCCTGGAAACAATTTTTAAATGATTTCAAAAACATTTTTAGTTATTTGCAGCAGTTGGGCGAATAAAACATCGGCCTTCTTTGACCTTTAATCATAAATCACATTTCTTTAAGAAGAACTTCGAACAATTCTCAGATTCATCTCTTGAATCAAATTTTGTTTGGTTTTGTAATCATAACTTTTCATGAAGGAATGTCGTTAATGGTGATAAACGATAAATTAGACTGGACACAAAAACCAACATATGCACTGTAACTTGCTAATCAGTCAGGATGTAGTGCGGATCTATACCCACCTGTATAGACCCACCAACATTTCGGGTACCCAGGCACTATGGCCTAATAAATAATGGTCTGGTCCATTCCCGGCCCATAGGGTCCAGTTCATCCCTGACCCTCATCGTAACCATTCAGTTCGTAGAGTATTTTGATGTCAAATCATTTTGATTTCAAAACATCCCGATTCAGGGTTCGCAAATAACCCGGAATAATAGGTATTTACTCAAGAGATCAATCAATAATAAAGGAACAATAATGAAAGGTACTTGTATATTAAGAGTAATTGCAGCAAAATATAAATCATTTAACTATTCTGAACTTAGAATAGGAAAGAAATAGTTGTAGTATATCACAAGAAAGTTTAGGAATACTTCCCTCAATTGATTCACTTTCTAGCTTTCAATCACCATTCTATGCTCACATCTACTTTGTATCGACTCGTCCCATCACCATAAACAATCAAAATTTACTTTCACTATCACTGTCTGGCTTTGCATGCCTTGAAATAGGTGTATATATTATAAAAGGTACTATTTCAATTAACAAGACAAACTCAATCGACTTAACTATACGTCTCAACATCTACCCGATCGTTTATACTCTTATCATGGAATTGAAAATAGTAAACAGGTAGCATGCAGGTCACATATCATGTAATCATGTTATTCATATAACATGTGATCACATAATTCATGTAACACATAAGTATAATCGTTAAAAAGTTAGAACTCGGAACTTCTTGAATTGAAATCGGGTCAAATATAGTATTTATCAATCAATAATGTGACGGCCTCAACCCCGGGATCAGGAGTTGACGTCACCAACAACAATAATAATAAACACAATATAATCCAAATCACTAATTATCCATAACCACAACCCCTTTACCAAGACCTTTTCCAGGTTTAAGTATGATTTAGATTACAAGTAACAGAAATTAACTTACAACAATCATCCTGACACAGCTAACTTAACACAGTAACTCAACAGAACATCTTTTGTCCAGCACAACTACCTCAGAGGAGCCTGACATGACAAGAGCTGGAACTCTGCCCTGACTACCGCGCAAGAATCTCTTAGGCATCTGCAATACATAAGTAAAATATTCTGCAAGGGTGAGCAATCAATTGCTCAACAGTACCACTCTATGAATAACAATAAAACAGTTTACGATAAAACAATGATTGGAACAGAGGTTATAGCTCGTTTACAAAATATGTAAAACATTCATAAACTGGATACTCAAAACTAGCATGCTTTCAACAAAACAAACGTAGTAGTGTGTTGTGTACAAATACCAGAGTTTAATTCTAGGATGCCATTTTCATTTCCAAATCCAATATATAACTTACTTGTTCCGTTACGAGAATTCACAAAGCCAAATCAGATACTTACGGATATATGAAGACAGCTGATCAGGCTATCAACACTGGACGGCTCTCTCTGCCATCCTATATACATGTTCCGGAACTCAGAGACTAGCTAGGTCTCTGACATGCTGTACTAATCGGTTTTATATTGCGCGCAACCGAATTAGCCTCTTATGCCACCTCAATAGGCCTACTCTGGCCCCAATGTATCCCATATCTGACTGTTTTATCCAGTTTTCAAAACACTTGTACCTATCTCATATTCAAAATCATTTATTTAACCAGCACACATATAAAATTCATTTCGCAAATCATTTGATTCGAGATAGGTACCTTTCGAAGTTACTTTTCCCCAAAACAATTTGAAAACAGTGATTTATAACTACAAGCATTTAGCTATTCATATGTACTGAACCATAGAAGAATGGTCAGGGGTACTTGCCTTGCAGAGCTTTACGACTATCACTGATTGATTTTGATAGACTTGAACATTCGGGCTCTCATGGAAAAAATAGTTGTCTCACTAGAAGACATCCCTGCTTCGCAACAATCTATCTCAAGATAGTATCCAAGACTCTCAGGGCTCTTCGCTTGGAAACCTCGAGGCACTTGCCGACTGATCACAGTGTATGTCGCGCATTTTTGAATTTAATTTCAAAAAAATTCGGGCAGCACCTCCTCTGTTTATTGGCCTACCCGTCGACCAACTCGACGTCAAACCAACAACCAAATTCACAACATCAATAATTCACAATCAGTCTAATTCACAATCCAAACACCGGTACGACTATAATAATAATACCCCACTTTTCATTTCGAAATTAATTTTTTTACAACAGATTTATTTATTATTATTTATTTACATTAGGACTCAGAACCGCGTCATCACAGTCCACCGTCACCTCACCGATGTTCATCGCTGACGGCGGCGGAATTTATCGGTACCCGAATAATTCAGGTTTCCAGAAAATTCCACTGATTACTCGATAATTCCTGCACAAACATTTATTTTATTTCAGGGGTATAATTAAATAATTTTCTGTACAGAAAATAAAATAAATAAAAATTTAAATCTAAATCAGAGATACTTGAATCAATATTAGATTTACGGGACACACACAACCACTCGACTGAGCACAGGCGGCCGGAGTCACAGGCGGCTGACAACACAGCCCAGAACACACACCTGACATGCACACACACAGTTCATACACAAACACATAACACATAAATTATTGTATATATATATATAACCAACAGGATTATACCGAGGCAGGCAACCGAGACCAACCGGAAAAACATGGCGGCGGCGCAATTGGAAAAAGCAGAACGACGAGGAGCAACGGGGAAAGGGGAATAAAATTAACAGGGAAGGAGGACAAGGGGGAACAGGGAGAGAGACTCGAATGTGAGTCGGGAGCAACCGAAGAAATTGAACATCAAGAGATGGAAGAATGAGAGAGACAAGTTGTATATTTGTGTTTGTGTGTCTCTTTTTGTATTTTTATTATTTTATTTATTTATTTTTTTTACACTGACATGTGGCACAGGAAGCAGTGAGAGTCTGCCACGTTCACAAATACAGCAAAACATAATCCTGAGAAGTAAACACGTGTCCTGCACGCCTAATTTTCAATTCGCATTCGCAATTTTAACGAATCAAGTTACACAAAAATAAACTCCGAAAATTATCAAAATAGTTTTAAAATCTTCTAAAAATCCCAAAACTAATAAAATAGAATTTTCATAATTTTAAAGTATTTTTGAAACACAACTCGTACCCGCATTTCATAATTAACGAACCGAGCTACACTAAAAACAAATTCAGAAAATCATGAAAATAGTTTTAAAATGTTACAAATATCCCGAAGTTTATAAAAACATAAATTTCGTAATTTTAAAATAATTTCTGAAATACAATTTATACCCGCTTTTATCAATTAAACGAATCAACGCGCGGGTAAAATTAATTCCAAAAATCCCCAAAATAATTTTAAAATTCCCGAAATATTCCCAACTTCAATAAATATGGGTTTCATAATTTTTGAAGAATTCTGGAATTAAATATAGATTTTACAATTAAATGTAATCAGAAAATCACACAGGGCTAAATAATTGATAGAATATTGATTTCTAAATTTTATAAAATCCCAAAAATAATTATTATAATCATAATACCATAAAAACAATTTTAGAGACATTTCAAATATTTATGCAGATACATTTGCATTAAATCCACTTTTAAAAATGAACACAATTCAGTATACTTAATAATTAATTACACGAACGACCCTATGCATCATAAATCACACATAAACAGTAATAGAGCAAAACATAGCAGTCCAAATCAATGCACATATTTATCTAATTAAATATTTAATAATAACACCTTTAAATAATATAAAAGTATAGAGTCGTTACATTCTTCCCCCTTAAAAAGATTCTGTCCTCAAAATCTGATCTAGCTATACACGAGGATATTTGTCAAGCATATCTGACTTTAACTCTCAATTAAACTCTTCCACTCAAGGATTTATTCAGAGCATACTCAATATGGATATAAATTCTTTCCTAAGGACTCATTCTTAACGATCCAAGATTAGGATCGATCATTCCATGTAGAATAAATTTGGGTAAGAGCCCATTGGCTCCCAATCAACGACTTAATTCAAATCAGAAATATATCGCTTTAACATTGACGCATATAATATATTATATATATATATACCGCGACTGCCATGGTGCTACTAACTTATAGACAACTTACCTATATTTCTTTATACTCGAATGGTTCAATATAATTAGGACTCTACTTGTCCCTTCTATTCCGATTTAACCAATCTCTTTCAAGGTAAAACTTTAACCTATACCTCGATCCTTATTTTATATATTCATACCCTTTCGGTACAAATCCGCTTTCTCTCTTTGTATTTCCCGAGTTGTTTCAACTTTTTCCCGAGTACACTACCACACTCCTATAAAACTCAATCCATGGTTGGTGATTATCTCAATTTCTTTTTTAAACCCAACATATATACTCTCCACATATCTTATATTGTTCGAATCATCTTCTCACTTTGACTCTTCATCTAGAGATGATAGGCAGTACTCATTTTCAACTTAGTTCCAAACATCCAAACATTCGAACACCTCCTACTCCTTCCCATCAGTTAAGGTTGGGAAAATAATCTCATATACTAACTTCTCATCACTCTCAGGGACTCAACCTCAACTCCCACTATTTTCAATGCCTTTACTAATTCCTTAGCAATCTTAACCACATTTAATCATTTTTCTCTGCACGAGGCATAAACTACTACACTGACTTTACTTAGATGGTGGTTAGCGAAATACTCAAAGTCTTTTGTTATTTTCAACCAAAAATCATATTTTAAAACTTAGCGTATAATTGCTTCCCTTCTAATCTTCGTAGGAAAATTCTTGGGCGTTCTACACAAACCTTCTTAATCCTTAGATATCTAAGGTTGTTATCAATAAATACAATTTACTTATCCAAGTACTCCTTATAGACTATGTTCCTTGATTACTTATAGATAACTGATGCACTTATTACTCCACATCATATCACCAGAGATTACAATGCTCATAACTCATTCTGATCGCAATCTTTGACATGTCCTCAGGTTGGATCTTATGTCAATCCTCGGGAAATAACACACTCTTTGAATTAAATCACATAAGTAATTAATTTCTAATAGGGGTTATTTATTTTTATTCGCCATTTTATTAAACTCCCGATAATCATTACACAACCTCATAATTCCATCCTTCTTCTCTACAGCATCATTGGTATGCTCACTTTCCTCCTTCTCTTAACTTTTACAACTACCAACTAATTATTTCGTTCCACTTGCCTCCAGACACTTCAGGGCAATTATTTATTACTTAAACTTTTCAACTTATGATAATCAACACATAATCTTCATACATCCATTCTTCTTTCCTATAAACCACATTGGTACACAACATAGAATACATCTTGTCTCATTATTCTTTCATTTCCCAATTCTGAAGTTTCCTTAACTAATTACTTGATTTCTACTGGTTCATAAGATTCGGGGCTCCTGACACCAGTCCGACTCTGTACAGTAACCACTGAGAAATTATCTCTTATGTTCCGAGGTAATCCTGATAAGTCATTCGATAAAACCTTTGGGATCTTACTTATTATCGGGATTCTTTTCAACTTAGGTACTTTCTTATTATTATCTTTTATATGCGCTAGTCCGCCTTAAATTGCTTCTGTACACTTTATACTTCGCTTCTTCTGAAACCACTCCTTGCCATAATGCAGGACAACCAACTCAATCCTAAAATCACATCAAAGCCCTCTAGCTCGGAGGGTGTCAGATCAACTGAAACTATGTCCAACTTCTAAATGCTTGATGTCTTGGTTCTTTTGAAAGTTCTATCTCTAGCTGAGCTGGATGTTGGCCCTTGGGATGTAGTACCTTGAATACCCGTTCTACAACTCCATGATTTTCTGGATTACATTCCGATGCATAATGACCCTTATGTCTATGCTTGAAACATTGTACATTCTTTTTGCACGCACCACTGCGTCTCCTGTCACAGGACTTGCAATCTACTGCTCACTTAACTGACTGGGCTGGGGTGGAAGCAACTGGAGTAGCACTAAATCTATCCTGAAATAAACTCTATCTCCGGAATCTCTTACTCCTATTCCAGCTAAACCAATTCTCAAATCCTTGAATGGATTCTCCTTGGTCTACTCTATTCTTAACACCTTCCGACTTCCTTTTCTTATCACTTTCATCCTTAATAGTCAACTTCTGGTTACTTTCCATTACCAGGGCGGCATGAACCATAGAGGAGTATGTCTTGTGTTGCAATGCCACCACTCCTCTGCGAATTTCAGGTGTCGACCCTTGTTGGAACCTCCTTACTTTCTGAATCTCCATACTTATATACTCAGGAACTAATCGGGCCACTTTTGTAAATTTGGCCTCATGCTCCTACACACTTCTTTCACCTTGTTCCAGTTCTAGAAACTTGATTTCCTATTGACTCCGCACAGAATCTGGGAAATACTCTTCCAAAAACAACTCAGCAAACTTAGCCCATGGAACAGGGCCTTCTCCTTCTAACACTCTGGTTGATTCCCACCAATAATTCGCTTCATTTTTCAAGATATAACTTACATAATCGATATTAAGATTACCACTTACTTGCACGAGATTTAAAACTTCCTCCATTTCTTTTAACCATGCTCCAGCAGTTACTGGATTAGGTTCAATTTTGAACTCAGGAGAGATAACATTCTGAAAAGATTTGAAACTAGCATTTTGGTTCACTCTTTGCTGTTGCTGCTGCAACAGTAGTTACTGCTGCTGAACTAGTTAGATTAACCACAACTGTTGGCCGGCTATAACAACCACCAATTAAATAGAGCCTACTAGTAATTCAAGTTAAACTTAAGGAATGCTAGACTCCTCTAGGCACCACGGTCCAAATTTCAACCAACCATTCCTCCATGGATGATTTCTTATCACCCTCAAGTGATTCATCAATCACTGAATTACCCTTCCTTCCCAAGGTGACTTCTTATCTCCTACCCTAACCTATCTTTCACAGGGTTAACGTTTCTAAAACCGCAACCTTCAATATCGAATCATGAATCCTCTCTACTATTATTGTTTCTAAGATAGCTAGAAATCCAATGTAATTCTTCTATTTCCTCCAGACAGTCAACTCTCATTTACTTTCAATGACCAGGACTGTCTAATTACAAAAGCTATTGACGATTCACTGCCTCGGTACTTCAAATGAAATTTCAAAGTCAAAGAATCAATAATACGGGGAGGACAAGAGAAGAAAACATAGATATTACTGAGAACAACCATACAAGTACATAAGATGGCCAGTCTTAGTACCGTATAGTTCATGACACATACTCCTGTGGCGTCCCACCAGACCCTTTTGCCACACAGACAAATGGTCAACTCATATGCATTGTTTGCCCCAATCAACCGATAGAATTTCCGAGAAAAGAAACAATGTTAAAAAGAAAATTCACAAATATGAAGGGAAAATCCTGATTTATAAGAATCGACAGAATCCTAAGTCGCTTATTCCGAGTTCTCAAATTTCTCACAGGAAAAGTAAGCAACTTATAGGATAGGAAACAATGACTCTGGAAACAAAATATATTTCAAAAAAGGAGTATAAGGGTTCAAGGATACCAATGTACTAATCTCCATTCATTACGAGGCTTGGCTGTCATAACAGCCACTGACTATTAGCATTCCATGTGAATTCACCGAGGTCGCATGCTTGATTCTTCAACATTCCTTGATGTCGAAAATGCTATATTTAGGGATAATATGGGTGTCTATAGCTGACACACCAAGATCCACTCAAAGGATAAACTCTCACAATAAGACTTAGATTTCTCAAAAGACAACCTAGAAATCTCTATCAACATTACTAATAATACATATGCGAAGGAATCGTAATCTAGGTTAGAATAATTCCAGTCAATCCTCAATAAACGTCAGGGTTACACCTCCGAAACCCTTGAATGAACTCCTAGACTCGCTCCTCTGATTGAGTTGCTGACCCACATACATATATAACCTCCCGGTACTCTTTTGACTCTACTCCTAACCTAAATCAGGGACTCAAACCTGTAGCTCTGATACCACCTGTGATGGCCTCAACCCTGGGGTCAGGAGTTGACGTCACCAACAATAATAATAACAAACACAATATAATCCAAATCACTAATTATCCATAACCACGACCCCTTTACCAAGACCTTTTCCAGGTTTAAGTATGATTTAGATTACAACTAACACAAACTAACTTACAACAATCATCCTGACGCAACTAACTTAACACAGCAACTCAACAGACCATCTTTGGTCCAACACAACTACCTCAGAGGAGCCTGACATGACAGGAGCTGAAACTCTGCCTTGACTACCGCGCAAGAATCTCCTAGGCATCTGCAATACATAAGTAAAATATTCTGCAAGGGTGAGCAATCAATTGCTCAACAATACCACTCTATGAATAACAATAAAATAGGTTATGATAAAATAATGATAGGAACAGAGATTATAGCTCGTTTACAAAACATGTAAAACATTCATAAACTGGATACTCAAAACTAGCATGCTTTCAACAAAACAAACGTAGTAGTGTGCTGTGTACAAATACCAGTGTTTAATTCTAGCATGTCATTTTCATTTCCAAATCCACTATATAACTTGCTTGTTCCATTACGAGAATTCACAAAGACAAATTAGATACTTACGGATATGTGAAGACAGCTGATCAGGCTATCAACACTGGACGGCTCTCACTGCCATCCTATATACCTGTTCTGGAACTCAGAGACTAGCTAGGTCTCTGACATGCTGGACTAATCGGTTTTATATTGCGCGTAACCGAATTAGCCTCGTACGCCACCTCAATAGGCCTACTTTGTCCCCAATGTATCCCATATCTGACCGTTTTATCCAATTTTCAAAACACTTGTACCTATCTCATTTTCAAAATCATTTATTTAACCAACACACATATAAAATTCATTTTGCAAATCATTTCATTCGAGATAGGTACCTTTCGAAGTTACTTTTCCCCAAAACAATTTGAAAACAGTGATTTATAACTACATGGGATACACAACTTAAAACGTTTCTGTTCCATTATGAAAATAAATCTTTTAGCTATTCATATGTATTGAACCATAGAAGAATGGTCAGGGGTACTTGCCTTGCAGAGCTTTACGACTATCACTGACTGATTTTGATAGACTTGAACGTTCGGGCTCTCATGGAAAAAATAATTATCTCACTAGAAGATATCCCTGCTTCACAGCAATCTATCTCAAGATAGTATCCAAGACTCTCAGGGCTCTTCGCTTGGAAACCTCGAGGCACTTGCCGAGTGATCACTAGATTATCTTAGTTCGATCTCAATTCTTGAGTCCTTAGACTAGAACCTATAGGGCTGAAATACCCTACGTTAGACGTCCAGGTATGCTTGACATATCCTCAATAACACATCTACCCATTCGATATCAAATCTCGACTCGTACTTATACATTATTACTATACACGCATCAATTTAGGGTTCACGTTCTCAAAAATCGGTTCGGTGTTCATTTCCAGAAAATACGTATACTAGTTATTTTACGAAATTGGGGTTATTGGTTTTGGGCAAAACAATTTACCACTACATACAATCAGGTTCCGTACAAAATATATCTATATACTTATTTATATTCGCTCAACGTTCCGATAATTACAGGGTATGTCCCGCATTTTCGAATTTAATTTCAAAAAAATTCGGGCAGCACCTCCTCTATTTATCGGCCTACCCGTCGACCAACTCGACGTCAAACCAACAACCAAATTTACAACATCAATAATCCACAATCAGTCTAATTCACAATCTAAACACCGGTACGACTATAATAATAATACCCCACTTTTCATTTTGAAATTAATTGTTTTTACAACAGATTTATTTATTATTATTTATTTACATTAGGAATCAGAACCGCGTCATCACAGTCCACCGTCAGCTCACCGATGTTCATCGCTGACGGCGATGGAATTTATCGGTACCCGAATAATTCAGGTTTCCAGAAAATTCCACCGATTACTCAATAATTCCTGCACAAACATTTATTTTATTTTAGGGATATATTTTAATTAATTTTCTGCACAGAAAATAAAAATAAATAAAAATTTAAATCTAAATCAGAGATACTTGAATCAACATTAGATTTACGGGACACACACAGGCGAGTTCAACCACGTGCATCACACCACCACTCGACTGAGCACAAGCGGCCGGAGTCACAGGCGGCCGTCAACACAGCCTAGAACACACATCTGACACGCACACACACAGTTCATACACACACATAACACATAAATTATTGTATATGTATATATATATATATATTCAAGGGTTTTTAGCACATAAACACAACGAAAACATAAATTTAAATCTTAAAAAAAATCAAAACCCTCCGCAGGATCCATGCGAAAAATAATATTTAATTCGTAGTTCAGTGTGTTTACCTTAAGAAGCTTTACGTTAATGGAAAGATGGAGGTCTTTAATTATCAGCCATTATTATTTAATTCCTCCACCATTAAATCATTTTCTTTTATGGTGTGACCCTGTAGGTTCAATATTAAGCCGGTAGTAGAAATAAATAATAATAAAACTATTTTATCATTATTTATATAAATTCTCTAATTCATTAAATATGATTAATTAATTAATCATATTTATTCTACATCGTGAGGGATACTTCTCAGCATATCGTGACTATCCGGATAATACCAATTCACAGCTTAGAATACCAAGAACCTATTCAGTGAGTAGTTACCGTATAATTAATTCCTTCTACCCTGCAATGTCACGATTAAATATAAGGCATGGAACTTGTGTCAAGCCTATATTATTTAATCATTTGCTTTCCCATTCACTATGCTTAGTTCTATTTAATGGAAATTAGAAACTCCTTTCTAATTTCATTCACTCTGGCCAGAGATTCCTGAACTAACATAAGTGGATCAGCATTAAACATTCTCTTCCTTCACTGGAAGGGGTAGATCCTTTATTGATCATACACTATCTTCGTGTACAAATTCCTATACCCAGTAGAGCCCTTATAATTGTCCCTTGAGACTAAGAACTAAACCAAAGCATAGTTCAGTGTACACAAGATGACTATGATGACCTCAACTCTAAGGATACTTGTACAACTATCACTATGTGAACAACTGCTGACACGTGAGTGAACTCCATCAGTTGTTCAGCTGTGTGAGTCATGTTCAGTGAACTTATTCTATAATAAGCACCTACATACTAGCTATAGTGTCACCACACTAATGTCTATGAGAATAGACATCCTTCATAATGAAGCAAGCATAGTATGTACCGATCTTTACGGATTATTAATTACCAGTTAGTAATCCTACGACCAGGAACTATTTAAGTTTAGAGTTATCATCTTTTAGATCTCATTATTATGATCTCATCACAATCCATAAAAAGCTTTACTCTAAACTGTGGTATATCTTATTTAAACCTTTAAATAGATAGAGCCTGCAATAAAAACAAAACAAGTCTTTTATTAATATCAATGAAATCAAAACAGATTACATAAAAGTTATTCCTAAATCCTCATACATGATTGGACTTAGGACATATCTCTTTCAATCTCCCACTTGTACTAAAGCCAATCACTCTGGTATCTAATACCCATCTTGTCTTTATGACGATCAAAGTGACTCTGAGAAAGTGGCTTTGTGAGTGGGTCTACTACGTTGTTATATGTGTCAACTCTCTCGACGTTGACATCTCCTCTATTTTCAACTCAGATTCACCACCAAAAATAAGAAAAATATCCTGAGTCCTTCGTAAGTACTTAAGGATGTTTTTCACTGCTTTCCAGTGGTCTTCACCCGGATTGGACTGATATCTGCTCGTCACACTAATTGAATAAGCAACATCAGGCCTTGTACACAATATCCCGTACATGATAGATCTATTGCTGAAGCATAAGGAATCTTACTCATACGCTCTTTTTCCTCAGGTGTCTTAGGAGACATTTTTTCGGAAAGGGACACTTCATGGCTCATCGGTATGAGACCTCTTTTGGAGTTTTCCATGCTAAACCTTTTAAGCACTTTCTGGATGTATGTACCCTGGGTAAGACCTATCATTCTTCTAGATCTATGTCAATAGATCTTCATACCGAGAATATAGGATGCTTCTCCCAAGTCCTTCATGGTGAAGTTCTTTGATAGCCATACTTTGACTGATTGTAGCATCAGTATATCATTTCCTATAAGAAGTATATCATCCACATACAATACAAGAAATGTTACTGCGCCTCCACTAACCTTCTTGTAGACATATGGTTCATCTATGTTTTTGATAAAACCAAACTCTTTGATTGTCTCATCAAAACGGATGTTCCATCTACGAGAAGCTTGCCTTAAACCATATATGGTTCGCAGCAGCTTACACACTAGGTGTTCATTTCCCTTGGAAAGAAAACCCTCTGGCTGTGTCATATACATTTCCTCCTCAAGTTCCCATTGTGGAAGGCCATTTTCACGTCCATTTTCCAGATCTCATAGTCGTAGTAAGCAGCAATGCAAGCAAAATCCGAATTGATTTTAACAGGGCTACAGGAGAAAAAGTTTCATCAAAGTCAATCCCTTGCCTTTGTTTGAATCCTTTTGCCACGAGCCTGGCCTTATAGGTCTCCACCTAGCCATCTGCTCAAATCTTTCTTTTGTATACCCACTTGCACCTAATAGGCTTAACACCTTCAGGCGCCTCAACCAGAGTCCATACTTGGTTGGTATACATAGATTCCATTTCGGATTTCATGGCACTATGCCATTTCTCCGAGTCAACACTACTCATAGCCTCATTATAGGTCACAGGGTCGTCATCATCAATGATTGACAACTCATTGTCATTCTCAATAACAAGGCCATAATACCTCTCAGGTTGGCGAGACACTCTCCCTGACCTACGAATGGGCTGCTCCACAGAAGGTTGTTCAGTCTGAACAGGTGTTTCCACTTAATCCGTAGTAGTTTGTGCTTCTTGAACTTCATCAAGTTCAATTTTGCTCCTATTGTTTCCTTCAAGGATAAACTGCTTTTCCAAGAAGGTAGCATGTCTAGAGACAAACACCCGATGATCGGTGTAAAAGTAATACCCTAAAGTCTCTTTAGGATATCACACAAAATTACATTTTACGGATCGAGATTCCAGCTTATCTGGTCAACTTTCTTGACATAAGCTGGACATCCCCAAATCTTAATGTGTTTAAGACTCGGTTTCCTTTCTTTCCATATCTCATATGGAGCTTAAGGAACAGATTTGGAAGGCACCTTATTCAGTAAATATGATGAGGTTTCCAATGCATAACCCCATAGGAATACTGCAAGATTCGCATAGCTCATCATGGACCGAACCATGTCTAACAAAGTTCGATTTTTCCTTTCAGATACCCCATTTAACTGTGGAGTATATGGAGGAGTCCACTGGGAGACTATACCATTTTCTTTGAGATAATCTAGAAACTCTCCATTCAAGTATTCACCACCTCGATCTGATCGAATAGTTATAATACTGTGTTTGGTTTGTTTCTCCACTTCATGTTTATATTCTTTGAACTTTTCAAAGGCTTCAGACTTGTGTTTCATCAAATACCCATATCCGAATCTAGATCTATCATCTATGAAAGTAATGAAGTATGAAAATCCACCCATGGCTTGCGTAGACATTGGTCCACATACATCTGTGTGTACCAATCCTAGCAAATCTGCAGCCCTCTCTCCATGTCCACTAAATGGAGACTTGATCATTTTACCCAATAGACAAGACTCACATGTAGGATATGATTCAAAATCAAAGGGGTCAAGTAACCCTTCCTTATGCAATGTCCGTAGTCTATTTTCACTAATATGACCTAGCCTACAGTGCCATAAATAGGTCATATTTTCATCATCTCATTTTCTTTTATTAGTTTGTTCAATCTGAAGTAAATCATGCTCTACGTCACATACATACAGACCATTATTTAAAATGCCACGTCCAAAAAGAACATTATCTCTAAGGATAAAAACATTCATTATTCTTAATAATAAATGAAAAACCATCCACATCCAACATAGGAATAGAAACAATATTCCTCACAATAGAGGGAACGTAATAACAATTATTCAAAATAATAGTCTTGCCCGTACGCATATGTAAACTAAATGATCCTACAGATATGGCCGCAACCCTTGCTCCATTGCCCATACGTAGAATCACCTCATCTTTTTCAAGAGTCCTACTTCCCTTTAGTCCTTGCAACGAATTGCAAATATGAGAACCACATGCGGTATCTAATACCCAAGTAGAAATTTGACCGAGTGACATATTAACTTTGATCATGAACATGCCTGAATCAGAAGCGGTAGTCTCACTGCCCTTCTTCTTCAATTCTGCAAGGTAAACCTTGCAGTTCCTCTTGCGGTGCCCCAACTTGTTACAGTGAAAATAAACAGCTAAATTAGGACCAGTCAACTTGTGAGCATCTAGTATGCTCCGGAGTGACAGTGCAGAAGACATGACGAATATAGTAAATCTATAAATGATAAACACATAACAACACTTAGCAAATATTCAATTTCATTTCAAAATACTATATGAATCGGGTCTTTATTCATAAGTGGCTCCCACTAGTTTATCTAATTTATACAACCCCTAAGTGAAAATTAAGCATTCATAAGGCTAATGGGAATAGGGATCCTACATTCAATCACACAACCTCGGCTGTAGCAGAAAACGTCATGTGATGTTCAATAGGCAGACAACTCTTGTCAATTATATCTTATGTTATTCCCTAATAAAATTTTAGCCTTTTGAATAATTGAGTCACGGCTATAGCACGACAAACTCAATATTCTAAGTCAAGTCTAATCCAACATTTCGTACAATTGAATCAGTCTCCAACGGCCCACGACTGTAGCACGTAACGACCTTTAGATTCTAATTCAATGTACACATCTCTATGTAATAGACAAGTATTTCTTATATCGAAATCAAAGCCCTCAGCTGTAGCATGAAACAACAATAATTTAAAAATAAGAACCACTTTCTACCATGTTGGAAGGCTATGACCGACACAAGCCCGTTGTGTCATTGGCCCATTACTACTTGATATTATTTAATTTTAGAGGGATTATATTATGTTACAATCATAATCATATTATAAAAAGATTCTTCCTTTTAAATTAAATATTTCAAATCAATAATCGATAATCAGATGATTCCCAGATCGGGGGGAGCATTGTCAAGAGGCGTCACTTAATACCCCTTTCTTACAGATAGAAATCTTCTTTTGATAGAATCATCCTTTCTCTCAATATTGAAAATTCATATTTAATTACGTGTTTTATAAACACAGGAATCTCATGATTATATTCATAATATTATTGTTAAGGCAAGAAACGATTCCTATTCTAGATTTTCTAGAGCATGCCTTATATTGATTTAAGTTCACCTAAATCTATCATCGCATGGTAAACATAGGCATATATCTCATATATAAAATTAAAAAACAAGTAAATGTAAAGTGCAATAAAGTAAATGTGTTTGGTTACGGCCCCATCCTATGTGATCTTTATCAAGCTCATGATAAAGATCAAGGTCAATCTAATATGGTGATGGAAATAAATACAACTACTTATTACATAAGTCTTCTTCTTTGTTTAGACTTCTTGTATGCCTCATCTTCTTCTTTGTATCACCTCCATTGGATAGCCTTCTTGAGTCTTCAATTACATTATATAGATTGAAAGTAAAACTAATCTAATGAACTTACAAGAATAACTCGAGTTACATTCGAGATTTATGATTACAAAGATTGACGACATGCAAGTCGTATTTAAAACCAAAACCAAAACCATTACACTAAGGTCGAAAGGCCATAACCATCCACCATGCTCATACAACACATAAAAGCATGTTAAAACACATAATCTGATCTTAACATATCATATTATCCATGATCTAATCATAAAAAAAATATATGACAAAAATTAGAAAAATCAGAATCAAATCAGAAAAACAAGAATCACTGTTTATGGGTAGTAAACGACGTCAAACGCCTTACAGACGAGTCGTTAATAGCTTTAGCTATCCGTTTTGTTCAGACGCTCGTTTACCTATGGAATAGGGTATTCGTTTACGTAAATCGGACACCAGACCCAGATTTCAGCAAATCTGCAGCAGCCAATTCAGAATCCGTATCTAATATGATTCTCATAATTAGAACAAACATAAATCATGTATATATCAGTATATATATAGATTACATAATCATTTTATGATTATACAACTCACATGAATATCATATATTTAAAACCATACATATATAAGCATATTATATCATCATCAAATCATGGCGAATCACGTACATGCTCATATATCGAAAACAGTTAAACACATAAACGAATTAAAAACTTTTCGCAAGTAGCTCTGATGCCAATGAAGGGTTTTTAGCACATAAACGCAATGAAAACGTAAATTTAAATCTTAAAAAAAACCGAAACCCTCCACAGGATCCATGCGAAAAATAATATTTAATTCGTAGTTCAGTATGTTTACCTTAAGAAGCTTTACGTTAATGGAAAGATGGAGGTCTTTAATAGCGATCCAAGAACGATGAACGGAAATCCCTAGCAGCTGCTCCTCAAGTGTGAAGCACTCCACCGGTATCCACCAAGAGTACAATGTGATGGAGGAGGAAGAGGTTGAGAGAATTAGTTGCCTCCCTCTTGTTCTACTTTAGAATTAGGGTTAATTATTTGTGTTGAGGCGAATAGGGTTTATAATAGTATATTTATAAGCAAAATTTTCAGCTGAAATTTTTTCCATAAAATATTATTATTATTAACCCTTTATTATTCTCACTAATAATTAAAATACCTTTTAATTATTAATCATTTTTCTAAACACTTTAAAAATAATTCTCTCTCTTGATTTAATTTCCAAAAATTAAATTCTTAATTAATAATATTAAGAACCTTTTCTTAATTAATTTATAATCAATTAAATCTCATTTAATCAATTATTAAATTTTCCAATTAATTATTTATTTCATAAATAAATAATTATCAGCCATTATTAATTAATTCCTCCACCATTAAATCATTCTCTTTTATGGTGTGACCCTATAGGTTCAATATTAAGCCGGTAGTAGAAATAAATAATAATAAAACTATTTTATCATTATTTATATAAATTCTCTAATTCATTAAATATGATTAATTAATTAATCATATTTATTCTACATCGTGAGGGATACTTCTCAGCATATCGCGACTATCTGGATAATACAAATTCGCTGCTTAGAATACCAAGAACCTATTCAGTGAGTAGTTACCGTACAATTAATTCCTTCTACCCTGCAATGTCATGATTAAATATAAGGCATGGAACTTGTGTCAAGCCTATCTTATTTAATCACTTGTTTTCCCATTCACTATGCTTAGTTCTATTTGATGTAAATTAGAAACTCCTTTCTAATTTCATTCAATCTGGCCAGAAATTCCTAAACTAACATAAGTGGATCAACATTGAACATTCTCTTCCTTCACTTGAAGGGGTAGATCCTTTATTGATCATACACTATCTTCGTGTACAAATTCCTATACCCAGTAGAGCCCTTATAATTGTCCCTTGAGACTAAGAACTAAACCAAAGCATAGTTCAGTGTACACAAGATGACTATGATGACCTCAACTCTAAGGATACTTGTACAACTATCACTATGTGAACAACTGCTGACACGTGAGTGAACTCCATCAGTTGTTCAGCTGTGTGAGTCATGTTCAGTGAACTTATTCTATAATAAGCACCTACATACTAGCTATAGTGTCACCACACTAATGTCTATGAGAACAGACATCCTTCATAATGAAGCAAGCATAGTATGTACTGATCTTTACGGATTATTAATTACCAGTTAGTAATCCTACGACCAGGAACTATTTAAGTTTAGAGTTATCATCTTTTAGATATCATTATTATGATCTCATCACAATCCATAAAAAGCTTTACTCTAAACTGTGGTATATCTTATTTAAACCTTTAAATAGATAGAGCCTGCAATAAAAACAAAACAAGTCTTTTATTAATATCAATGAAATCAAAACAGATTACATAAAAGTTATTCCTAAATCCTCATACATGATTGGACTTAGGACATATCTGTTTCATATATAATCAACAGAATTATACCGAGGCAGACAACCGAGACCAACCGGAAAAACATGGCGGCGGCGGCGCAATCGGAAAAAGCACAACGATGAGGAGCAACAGGGAAAGGGGAATAAAATTAACAGGGAAGGAGGACAAGGGGGAACAGGGGTAGAGACTCGAAAGAGAGTTGGGAGCAACCGAAGAAATCGAATAGCAAGAGATGGAAGAATGAGAGAGACAAGTTGTATATTTGTGTTTGTGTGTCTGTTTTTGTATTTTTGTTATTTTATTTATTTATTTTTTTTACACTGACACGTGGCAAAGGAAGGAGTGAGAGTCTTCCACGTTCACAAATACAGCAAAACATAATCTTGAGAAGCAAACATGTGTCCTGCACGCCTGATTTTAAATTCGCATTCAGAATTTTAACGAATCAAGTTGCACAAAAATAAACTCCAAAAATTATCAAAATAGTTTTAAAATCTTCTAAAAATCCCGAAACTAATAAAATAGAATTTTTATAATTTTTAAAGTATTTTTGAATCACAACTCGTACCCGCATTTCATAATTAACAAACCGAGCTACACTAAAAACAAATTCAGAAAATCACGAAAATGGTCTTAAAATGTTATAAATATCCCGAAGTTTATAAAAACATAAATTTCGTAATTTTAAACTAGTTTCTGAAATGCAATTTATACCCACTTTTATCAATTAAACGAATCAACGCGCGGGTAAAATTAATCCCAAAAATCCCCAAAATAATTTTAAAATTCCCGGAATATTCCCAACTTCAATAAATATGGGTTTCATAATTTTTGAAGAATTCTGAAATTAAATACAGATTTTACAATTAAATGTAATCAAAAAAT
This sequence comes from Apium graveolens, assembly GCF_009905375.1. Lineage (NCBI taxonomy): Eukaryota > Viridiplantae > Streptophyta > Magnoliopsida > Apiales > Apiaceae > Apium > Apium graveolens. The sequence continues at coordinate 114,122,369 of NC_133651.1, read as the reverse complement.
CACACAGGGCTAAATAATTGATAGAATATTGATTTCTAAATTTTATAAATCCCAAAAATAATTATTATAATTATAAGACCATAAAAATTATTTTAGAGACATTTCAAATATTTATGCAGATAAATTTGCATTAAATCCACTTTTAAAAATGAACACAATTCAGTATACTTAATAATTAATTACACGAACGATTCTATGCATCATAAATCACACATAAATAGTAATAGAGAAACACATAGCAGTCCAAACCAATGCACATATTTATCTAATTAAATATTTAATAATAACACCTTTAAATAATATAAAACTATACGAGTCGTTACAAATAACCGACTCAGAATGACTCGTAAAACAAACGATCTTTTGATACAAAATAATTTAGGTCTCGAATGTATTTTTAATGAAAGCGAAATATTTTTCTAAGTCTAGACGCGTTCGTTTCGTATTAAACGGATGAACGGTCTATTTTATATGAATAAAATATGAATAATTAAATTAATAATATTATTAATTTAATACTCAATAGTCTATAATTAAAAGCTCAAAATAATTTTTTGGATTTATTTGGGTTAATTATAAATAATTATATTGTATTTAACTATTTATAAATAAAATTAATTGATTAAATGAATTAATCAACCAATTAAATCCATAAATAATTAACTAAAATAAATTATAAATAATTAAATCAAATTTGAATTTTTGAAAATAATAAAAGAAAATGATTTTTGGAATTAAAATAATTCAGTTAACTATTTAAAATAATTAACTAAATTAATTTTTGATTTTAAAAACAAATTTTGAAAATAAAATAAGATTTTTGATTTATTTTAAAATAAAAATTTTGTACAAACAGAATTGAATTGGGGAATTAGGTTTTTAAAGATCGAAAAACGTTATCTATAACATGGTATCATCAAAACACAGGAATTATGAAGTTTTGGATTTTCTGGAAAATTAAAGAATTGATTTGAATTATGAAAAATAATCCGAATTTTGAAGTTGATTTTGCACTAAATATGATGATTGTTTTGGAAAGGTAGTGACGAGAGCTTCGATTCGTTTACAAGATCGTTTCAAACGGATTCCGATAATGCCTCCAAATTTCAGTTTAATTCTCAAGAACACGAAGAACATTCAAAAACTTAATCTGAAAATTAAACAGCCTTTTGAGCATGTTATGGAACTCGAAATTCAACATATGATATATGAAATTGAATGGCAGGAGATGTTGTACAACATACTATCATCAAATCAGATAAACCAAATTGTTTACGAAAATTCATATTTTTACTAAATAATTCGAATTTTTGTAAAAATCATAAAAAATACCGATGAAATCTGGGACGTTATGGATGATTTAACTGGATTCTACGCGTCGCGAGCTTCGATTTGACTACTTGTACGTTGAAATCTGACTTCAGTAACACCTCCAAATCTTGGTTTGATTATGAGGAACGCGAAAAACACTCATCGGTTTCTCTCGATAATTATGAAATTTTACTGGATAAAATGTTTTTCGTTACAAAATAAAATATGGTAAATATTATTTATATTTATGGAATATTAGGACCCCGTTGGATCATATCGGATCCAAAAATAGGTTATTTAGCCGCTAAGTAACTACAAAAACGATACAATTTGATACCAGATTTGGATAATTATCAAAACCAGGCTTCTTATAAAACACCCTACATGAAAATAATGCAAAATTATCCCTTCTTTCGAGAATAGGGGTTTTATTGATCTACCGAAATGACTATCATATCGAAAATTTTGCGCCGGGACTCGTACGGGTCAAACCGTATTCTGGATTGAAAAAGTCATAACACGGAAAATGTTCAGAATAATCAGCTTAGGTTATGAAAGAGTTTTACGAAGAGTTTCGGGTGGTAAAAATGGTTGAAGTTGGACGATTCCCGGTTTTATAAAATAGTTTTATAATTACTCAGAAAATAATTATTAATCCATAAATCTTTTTAAAATCATATAATAACCTAAAAATTACTAGAAAAATACCAAAATTATCTATATTTTATTCTGGAGAATTAAAAATTAAAATTCACCAATTTTATCATATATAAACATCCGAACATCAATTCCAATTATCAAATAATTCTCCAAAAATTCACATAAAATCACATAACAATTATTTATTGATAAAAATAATTGCACGATATTTTCTGGGTATTACATCCTTCCCACTTAAAAGGATTATGTCCTCAGAATCATACTAAGGAACATATAATGATGCCTTTCAAGCATTTCACTTCCAATTTCTTAGGTTGACCTCTCAACCTTACAACTCTTTCATAAACTTTAATTTACAACATCAATCATTACTAAACGGTCTCTTGTTGACATCATATTCTATCAGTGGTTCATACAACCTACTCAAGTCTCCATTTTATACATAATGGAGCTAAATTACTCTTCCGGGTTATACACATATAAACATCCTATGAACTCATTATACCTGTGGAGATAAAGCCAACTTACTCACAATCTTTCTGCCTATTTTACTGTCTCAAAAGGACCAACATAATATATAATAATATTCTTTTCTTTCTAATTCTAATAATTCGTGTTTATGAACGTTTTCAACACGTACTAGTCCTTTAACTTCATTCCTCACATATTCCTTTGTTCAATCAACCTAGCTTGTAATCGTTACCAGTCGTATTCGAGGTTCTTTAATCGTGCCCTTACTCTTTGCGTCCATCTACGAATGATATACTGAGACCATTGTGCCTTTGGTTTCTACACGTCCTAAATCAACTCCAGAATTTAAAATTAAAGAGAAAATCTCAACAGGTACGATTGACTCACAACTTATTATTATACCTCAATTTAATTGAATCATAATCGAATGTATTCCTTGAGCGAAAATCTTTTACTATTTAAAGGAAAGTATACTAATCTGGATACATCACCCGCCTATTTTAACCCATATTATCATTTGTTTGGTTCTAGGGAGTCCCGATATCAAATTTATGGCAACACTTTTCTCTAATGTTCCACCACATACAACGTTTATTCTTGTCTTTATGCCATATTATCAGAAAGTTTTCTTTTTCATCTATGTCTTGTATCATATTCTTGGAGTAACTTGAATCTCTCGAATTAGCGGTTCACAACGCTTTCAATACTTCTGCCAATATTTTAAATCAAGTAATAATATCAATCATTTACAATCCATACTTGAATCTGATAACGTACCACAATCTCCTTGAAGCAAATTATAACTTATTCCTCGGGTAAAGTATTCATTAATAAAAGAATGATTAGGTTTGGTTAACCTATCCCTAATAATTCAAATAACGCTTCCTTCGTCCTTGGTTTTCAAGTGCTTCTACTATATCGTTCCTTAACGAGCTATACTCATTTTTTGAAACAGTTACAATAGTATGTTTAATCATTGATGTTGACCTTGAATTTTCAGTAGATATAACATTTTCTCACATGCTCTACCATTTCCATTTTTATACCAAGTCAACCAATTCCTTTGGTTAACCCTCAGTATTTAAGTGCATTCTCAGGATGAATTTCCTATCTCAAGTTATAGGTGTTTCACTCCGTTATTTTCTTTAGCTCTGGCACACCTGATGTCTATAGTTTACTTATAACCTGGCAACTAATTAAATTTCTTTATCATCCTTTTGATTTCACCTCCTTTCCTAGTTAATTTCTCCATTCTTCTTGTTCATTATTTCTTCTTAGTATATGCGAATCCTTTCTCCCAATAGTACTGATTGGTTATTCATTAATAAACCATTCTTATGGCTAATTCTGGAATTAAAGCTTTCAATTCATAACTATTTGAACTCTTCTGTTATTTTTGCTAATGAAATTATCAAAGTCCACCTTCTCTTTTTGCTGAATTAACGACTACCTCATTAGCCTTTCTCAAATAATCGCTAATCACGTAACTATCATTTCTATCCAACTCCAACTATATGTCTCATATTTGGCTTCCTCAAATTGAAGATATGTTTCAAATTATTGGGGTCTGTGCCGGTTATATGCCTTTTTTCCTACATAATTAATACTTCCCCTTCTTTAGTTCACATGCTAACATTTCCAGCTTCTATCATACATCAGATACTTGTATTCGCGAGTTTTATTATAGTTTGGAATAATTCCCATTGCATCGTCATTTTATATTGGTATACCTTCAAGTCCTTTAATAAAACCCTATTGCAGGTGATAAAATATCCTTAATCGTCTAACAACATCCATTTAGGCATAGTTACTAATCTCTTTTCAACCTCCCTTCTTCATCCTCTTCCTTCCTTTTCTTTGCTTTTATCTTGAACCTTTAGTTCTTGAAAATATTCTTCTCACTTACATGAACAAATAACTTTTTAATTCTCTTATCTATTGCAAAAGGGCATATTCATAAGGTTTCGTACTCTTGCAGTAACATCGCGCTAATTCCACTAAATTTCTGAATTCTACTTGTGTCCTTACTTCCTCCAAATTTCTAATTGCTTTGAATTCGGATATGAAAATCATGTCAGAATTTGACTTAAATTAATTGAAGTTGATTTCCATCTAACTGGCCATAAATTAGTAAAATTAACCAATTAACTCTTTTAATTGATCAATTGAACCAAGTGATGACTAGCTAAATGAAATCAAAATCTAACTATATAAAGTCAGTTTGGTCATAACAACCTTTTTCAAGAACCAAGATTGCAATCATTTAAAGTAATAACAGGAATATCATTAACACACGGAAGTATACTTTCCACCTTTAAAAGCAGGGTATTTTCCAAAAATTTGGGCAGCATCTCCTCTATATTATCGACTACTAGTCGGACTCAAGCCAACACCCACAATCAACAACTATATCAATCCACCACCATCCTCCAATCTCATCATTTCATCATACTTCAGAAGATATCATGCTGATAACCACATATACTACTAACTGACATAACATAAATCTTTTTATTAAACTAAGGATATAACCATACCTTTCATATATTCTTTCAAAATATTATGGAATACCACTAATAAATATAAAAATTATTCTGCCATTTTTCAAAGACTTTATTTCAGGGTTCTTCTAATTCATTTTTTAGTCCAAGTTCTCTAATTAAAAGTTCATATTACTTATTTATGTTCATAAACCCGATTACAAAATATCTTTTAGTCGTATTTTCTACTGTTGACACTTATATAATTACTTTTAAGAAATTGTACTGCATCTTTCAGCTGATGGAGCAACTTATTTATCTTTGACAATAAGTATTTATTCTCATTAGTTAACTTATTTAACTTCTGATAACTAACACATGGTCTCAACCAATACCATCATAACCTGTGAGAATTCATTTGGTTTGAAAGCGTTATTTCCTAAAAGATTTCGCAATTAGATCACCATTTCTTCGTCTTAATTTATGTCTTTCCATATGGAACCTTCTTCATTGGCTCAGTTATAAGCATCAAATTTACCAAAATTAACTTACTTGAGTTAGGAGTCCTAACAGTTCCCTGAAGAACACGTTTGAGATTTATCGTACTCGAGATTTCTTCAATTTTGAAATTTCATGACAAGTATCTCCCCGTGATTGAAGTATTTTTCGCCTTCTTACATAGTAATCGCTCGTCTGAGTCATTATTAAGAATTCCTTAGTCTTCTATTGTTGTCCCGTCATTCGTTTACTTTGTCCGATACGCACAACTTTAGTTTCTTATTTCTATCGTTAATTACTTAATACGGTTTGCTAGCTAATCCATTTCACGCCAAAATCTTAGACTTGAAATGTATCATGTATAACAGATCTCTGTTCCAGATTTGATGTCTTCGTGCCAAGCATGTTATTTGCATATCGATTTTTCTTTGCACATAAATGTCCATCGTTTATTGGCTCGCAATCATATATGTACTTCACATGTAATTCTAGCTACTCTACAGAATTAGTTTATTTCTTTTAAAACCTTCAAAGAATAGACCTTACACAAGAAGGGAATTTGTGCATATGACTTTGATTGGAAAACTATGTAAAAAACAACAGTGCGCCAAAAGAAGTGAAAGAATCCATGAGTCAATAAATCATGATTGAAAAAGAATAATAAGTGATAATTTAGATATGGATGAGACAAACATATTTGTACTCAAGATGACCAGTCTTTCATACTATATGGTATGCAGCACATGATTAGGTGGCGTCCCTCCAGACGCTTCGTTATTTTGACAAAGCATCATACTATAACACTACTTGTCCCAATTAGATAAATATTTTAAAGGAGGAATGATTTAAAAAGGAATACAATAATTTTTCTTCCCTTCTTGTCTCACATAACGTATTAATAAAAGAAGTTCATACGTATTCAGGAATCAAGAAGAATATATGTTGCCGTACTAGAGAAAAGAATGACACCATTGGTCACCATCCACGTTTTACTTATGTATACCTTCAAGGCTCGTTTGAGTAACAGATTCCAAATTCATGTCAGATAATAAATTCAGAATGTCTTCTGGAAATACCTTTAACATTTTAACAAGCTAAGCATAATTATCTTCTCGTTCGATTCACAGTCATAATTTCTCGCTTCATCCCTGCCATGTAAGTCTTGTATTTTTAGCGTCGTGACTCCACGTTCGATACTTTAATAAGTCGACCATAATCGCGTCCTTATGGGATTTACAATCATAATTTCTAATTTCTTCTATGTCGCGTAGAGTAACCACTGATCATGCAACACATCGATTCTTTTGATAGTAATAATATTCTTCTTCCAAAATCTAGAAATTCTTCAATATTTTCCGATCATACTCTGACTTCTTTTGAATTAATAAATCCTTTAAACTTTAATAGTTTCATGAATTTGATAATAATATCTCTTCACGTTGACTCCATCACCGATACTATTGAACAAGATTTGCAATTTTCTGTCAGGAAAATTTTTAAACTCCTTCGTAATAACGAGTCCACTTGACCCTCTGAATATAATAATACTGGGTCCAAATCAAGTAATCTTCCGGGTAATTTAATGCTTATAATAACAAGAACTCAAGTAGTAATTTGACAACCAAATTTTTAAAACTCATTTTACGTAAAAATCTTTTAGAAATTTTGTTGAGAAAAGCTTTTTCAAAAACTTGTTTTAAAATTTTAAAAATCACACACACATGGTCGGCAATACTATATGAGTTGTTTATTATTCTTATACTCTATCTATAAGGTATCTAATTAAAGAAATGACCACATAAGGGTTCATCCACTTCGGTATATCTTCTACCCCTCCTTGGGTTTGTTTCGAATTCAATAGTCGACGAAAACTTCATTTACCGTTACATACTATCTTATTCATAGTTTTAACTCCAATGTTGACATCTGGTACTATCTGTGATATTCTCATCTTCGTCCTTGATATCATAATTACAACCAATTAACTCAATTCGACATTCTATCCGTAAATAAGGTCGTATCTTCTTGTTAATCTTAAATATACCTAATAAGGTAAATGTCGTCCCTTGCGCGATTTTCGAAAAGTGATAAGAAACTTCTCGCAACGGTAGTGCCTTTGAAACTTGCAATACTGGCTCTTCGTCAGCTTTAATCAACTCATTACCTCCAGCCTGGAACTTGTCCTACCACATAATTCTAAGTTGGATCATACTGAAACTCATCTATCTTTTCTTATATGAAGTGCTCGAAAGAATCAATCTCATTTTTTTTAAAACCTCATGATAACAAGGTGATTTACCCAGTCTCCGTCGAGATTTCGACTTTTCGCAGCTATAGGATTTGGGTACTCAATATACTAACTGCATAAATATATTCGCCTTCCACTTCTCTTAATAATATCATATCTTACTAATCTATATCAGATCTGCTAATTCTAATTCATACTCAACTTGAACTCAAAATAAGTATACTTAGGGTCTTTCCTATTTTATATGGCCTGTCACCCGATCTTACTTCCACATATTCTTATTTCAGGGACCAATAACCTGTAGCTCTGATACCAACTTGTAACAACCCCAAATCCGGGGTCAGGATTGGGTGTCACCAAACAACTTTAAACAATAAAAACCTGTATATTAAGACAATATATACCGATTACCCCTCAATTCCGGATCGTTTACAAGTTATGATATGAAACAAGAATCTAACCTTCTAAAATTTATATCAACTAAATACAATTTTAGTACCTCTTTACTAACTTCCTCATCTTATTCATTCTGACATCTCCAACTTCTCGCAGCTGGGATTTCTCCAATGTTGCTGTCTATTAAAAGCTATTCACTTTAATCCTCATTCGAAGCTGAAAGAAATAAGAATTCATAAAGCAAGAGTGAGCCAAAAATGCCCAGCAAGTATCATAATAGGTTTCCAGGTATCATATCAAAGCAGTTCCTGGAAACAATTTTTAAATGATTTCAAAAACATTTATTTATTTGCAGCAGTTGAGTGAATAAAACATCGGCCTTCTTTGGCCTTTAATCATAAATCACATTTCTTTGAGAAGAACTTCGAACAATTCTCAGATTCATCTCTTGAATCAAATCTTGTTTGGTTTTGTAATCATAACTTTTCATAAATGAATGCTGTTAATGGCGATCACCAATAAATTAGACTGGACAAAAAAAAATAACATATGCACTATAACCAATGAATCAGTCAGGATGCAGTGCAGATCTATACCCACCTGTATAGACCCACCAACATATCGGGTATCCAGGGACTATGACCTAATAAATAAGGGTCCGGTCCATTCCCGGCCCATAGGGTCCAGTTCATCCCTGGCCCTCATCGTAACCATCCAGTCCGTAGAGTATTTTGATGTCAAATCATTTTGATTTCAAAAGATCCTGATTCAGGGTTTGCAAATAACCCGGAATAATAGGTATTTGCTCAAGAGATCAATCAATAATAAAGGAACAATAATGAAAGGTACTTGTATAATTAAGAGTAATTGCAGCAAAATATAAATCATTTAACTATTCTGAACTTAGAATAGGAAAGAAATAGTTTTAGTATATCACAAGAAGTTTAGGAATACTTGCCTCAATTGATTTGCTTTCTAGCTTTCAATCACCATTCTATACTCACATCTACTTTGTATCGACTCGTCCCATCACCATAAACAATTAAAATTTAATTTCACTATCACTGTCTGGCTTTGCATGCCTTAAAATAGGTGTATCTATTATAAAAGGTACTATTTCAATTAACAAGAAAAACTCAATAGACTTAACTATACGTCTCAACGTCGACCCGATCGTTTATACTCAATCATGGAATTGAAAACTGTAAACAGGTAGCATGCAGGTCACATAGCACGTAATCATGTTATTCATATAATACGTGATCACATAATTCATTTAACACATAAGTATATTCGTTAAAAAGGTAGAACTCGGAACTTCTAGAATTAAAATCAGGTCAAAATAATATTTATCAATCAATAACCAACTCCGAATGACTCGTAAAATAAACGATCTTTTGATAAAAAAAATTTAGGTCTTGAAGGTATTTTTAATGAAAGGGAACTATTTTTCTAAGTCTAGACGCGTTCGTTTCGTATTAAACGAATGAATGGTCTATTTTCTATGAATAAAAAATGAATAATATAATTAATAATAGTATTAATTGAATATTCAATGTTAGGTCACACAACACTGTAGAAGGGGGTGGAATACAGTGTTTATACAATCAAATTGATTTAACACAAGTATGTAACAAAGATCAAGTATATTGAATAAACTCTGTTACAATAAGAACTGTTGTTCTCTCTTAGTGATGAACAAATATCACTAAGAGCTGCTAGGTTACAATGTATAATCTTTTCGATAATGATAACACATATAGTGTAAACCCTAAGTCTGTGCTTATATAGTACACAGTTACAAGATAACTTCTAATTGCTATGGAATATTATTCTGTCTCTTAAAATATATCAATCATATATCTTCTACAAGTCTTCCAGTCTTCTAACTCTTTCCATGCATATCTTCTTTTGCTTTAGTCTCAATCTTCTACTGTAAATTAGCTTCCTTCCTTAACTGTATGTCTTCCCGCACTTAAGTTCTGATATGACCTTAAATTCTGATATTAAATTCTGACTTCTAGTAAGTCCTGATATATCTTGTTTGTTAAGATCTGAAAACTAAACATGAATCATATTAGACATGACATCTCAAATATATCTAACAATCTCCCCCAACTTGTAAATTATGCAAAATATACAAGTTAATAGATTTGATGATTTCAAAAACATTTAAGTACAAATGCAAATAAGAGTTTAACTAGATAACTAACTACAACTTACAGTCCTTGTAGCTTTTACCAATCTCACTGAGTCAATCTGAATCCATAATGATTCTTGACAAAGCTTGATATCAGCTTTTATTCTTTAATCCTCAGGACTTGAGAGAGTGTAGTCTTGACTTGCTTCATCTCTTTATTCTGACTTCCAATCTGGTAGATTGCAGTCCTTAAAGCAGAGATATGGTTTCTTTCTAAACCATCATTAAGTCTTATTACCCTAGGATGAGAAAAATCTTCATTGTAGCATAGACATTTCTCATTCAGTAACACTTCAAGCTTAGCAGAATCCTTCTTTATTGGAGTTTCACTTCCATCATTTTCAACAATACTAGAAATGAATTCTGTAACTCTTGAACCAGAAATTCTTGCTTTATCTCTAATGGTCTTCAATATAAAGTTTGACCATCTCCTGGTAATATCAGACTTTACCTCTAAAAGGTAATGAAAGTATTGAAGTTCTTTCAGAAATTTGTTCAGCATATCTGATTCTGACATTTGATATGTCCTTCCATCTTCAAGAAATAGAATCAGATTTTCTTTGACATTGTGCTTGTCATGAGCATCCAGTACCACTTGAACAGAGATAACCTTATCAAGATGTTTCTGTGTAACATCTTCATGCGGTCTGTCAGTCAATAGAAATGGATATCTAGTAGCAACTTCAACTCCTGTTTTAATCTTAGCTTCATCAGAACCTAGTCCAGCCCTGTCTCTTGGTTCTCTAGCATTTAACCCAATAGTCATGAAAGTAGACAGTAATTGACTTTTCTTTGGATCTGATGGTTTGACATTTTTCCACAGAAGTTTCTTTTTATCAGCTACTTCCATTTTGTCTAAATCAACTTGAGCACTGTCAGAGGTTGACTTGATGACTTTATCAGAACTTGCTCTTTCTGTTATAGCTTGTTGTTCTTGACTCTGAACAACTTGAGCCTTGTCAGAGGTTGTCTTTGATTCTTCAGAAATCTTCCTTTTCTTCAGAGTTTGAACATCTTCAGCAAGTGTGTCATCAGTAACTTGAACCATTTTGCACACAGGTTTTATCAGGATTTGAGAAATTTTCATCTCCTGTGGCTTGATTGGTTCATCAACTTTTCCTTTCCCTTTATCTTTGGGATCAATCTCAGATTGTGATCTTGTTTTGGGCTTTGATGCCTCAGTATTTGACTTCTCCTTGATCACAATGCCTTTTACCTTAGGCCTTGGAGGTTTCTTTATAACAGAAGCTTTTGGCTTTAGATTTTTCTTTTCAGCTTTAAATCTAGCTTCTTCCTCCTTGAGATTTTCTAAATCCATTCCTGGATTATGCTTCAGAAATAATCTTCTAGCAATTTCTTCATCAAGTGTCTGAATCTTGGGATCCTTGTAGTAGACAGTAGTCTGCTTTCCCTTGAGCTTCAGAGTTTTCATAAACTTTTGAGAATCTTGACTTCCACCTTATATCAGAACATCAGGCTTTGTCATCAGATTTTGCTCATCAGAACTTGATATCAGATTTTGATATTCAGTACTTGCTATCAGATTTTGAGTTTGAGCAGCTTCAGAACTTTTCTTCTTTTGATTAGAAGATTTGCTTGCTTCAGTAATTAGTTTCCTTGAGGAAACCTTGCTGCTCTTCCCTTTACTTTAAACTTGACCTCTACCCTTGCTAGGGTTTCCCTGGTCATCAGCTTTATCATCTTTCTTCTTCAGTATTTGATCATTTGAGCATTTGGACTTAACTATCTACTCCCCTTTTTTGGCATCATCTGATAGTAGGAGTGAGAGAAGAAGTTCTACTGAAGATTGGATATCATTCAATTGAGCCTGTTGAGAAGCTTGATTTGCCAGAACCTCAGAGATTTGGGCCTGTTGCTTCTCTTAAGCTTTCTCAATTGCTTCTACCTTTTCAGAAATAGGTCTGATAAACCTCTTTTTGTCAAGCTTGGTCTCCATATCTAGCTTTTCAGCTTTTTCAAGAAGCTTATCAACCTTTTCTTGATTTTATGAGTTTAGACCTTGAAGGTTCTTGATAGATAGAGCAGTGATCTTGAGCTGTGTCTTGATATCAGAATTTATCACAAGCTCATCAGCTTTAGCAATGTGCTCTGTCAGAACTTTAGAGCTTGGAATGAAATCAGTTTCATTCTACTTCTTGGTCCACTCTACTCCTCTATGAGTTTCATCCCAAGGAACATGTGCAGCTTGCTCAACAAACTTCTTGACCAATGCTTCCTTTCCAAGTACAGGAGCTGGAGTATGTACTGAAACACTGTCTCTAGAGCTTGATGAAGACTCATTATCCTCTGATAACACAACAGTATGTAAGGTTATAGGAGTTTCTGATTCAATTTCATCTAAATTCTGATCTTCAGGTTCTTGATCCAGAATTGGTGTAGATGGTATCTCAGCATTAGCATTTAAAATTGGAGAAAGAGTTGGAGATGTCTGAGCTGCTGTTGGAGCTTCCAAATACAGAATAGTAGGAGTGTGCAGCCTGTTGATGTCAATTCCAGGACTTAAGCCTAAATCTTCAACTGTAACATCTTCATGAAGAGGAGAGACTGGAGGTGTAACCACTGTATCAGGAACATTGTCTTGGTCTTTAGCTGGAGGTGGTAAAGTTTCAATGATAATTGGTTCTTTTGAGATCAGAGATTCCTGATCTCCTTCCTCAGCTTCTTCAGTATCTTCTGATGGAGGCTTAGCATTATACCTCTTTGCCCTCATTTTCTTCAATCTCCTTGCCAATGAAGGAGTTGCTTTAGCAGCATCAAAATTTACAGTTCTCTTTCTTGTCAAGGAATCTGAATCTTGAGCTGCAGTTTCTTTCTGAGAAGTGACATTCTCAGCTTCAAAGAATATTAGAGAGAGAGAAAATAAGAGAGATTAAGAATAGAAAAGTAGGTAAAAGATTAGAAAATCTTTTAACTCCCATATATATACTCTCTCCACTTAACAGTCCTTTTTAGAAGTAAAACAAACATTTGTACACCTGTCAGCCAATAAGTAGTTAAAGCAGAGTTAGTGGGCACGAGAAATAAGCAATAATTAACGTGCACATGTAGTTTTTCAAGACAAACACGTTTACCACTAACCAAATGATTATGACTGTTTTTATCTCACCTAATTATATTCAGATTAAATATGACCGTTTCAGTATTTACCACAAATAAGTCAAGTAAAGAATAATGCCACGTAAGCATCAGAGTTTCCATCAGAATTTAATATCAGAACTTGACTATTATCAGATTTTAACAGTCATCAAAATATGGCTTATCAACTTAAAAAGTGAACGTTTGTATCTGTGCTTCTTCATACAAATACAGACTTGATCTTTCAGAGTTTAATCATCAGAACTTCCATCAGAACTTGTCCTCAGAATTTATGCAAATGACACTTAACTGTTTATCTGAAACAACTTGATCACCACAGTAATTTTCATTATTCATATGGAGTGAGAGTGTGTGCATTTAGCAAAATATCAGATAAAGATTAAAGTCTGATAAACTTCAGTACATCTTAGAAATAAGGCATAACTAAGAAAAGTGCTAAAAATCTATCATTAACAATGAAGTCTACTATAGGATAAATTTGTGCATGAGTCCACCTCAACTGTTTGTTCTCATTTTATGCATCTTTTAGAATTTTTTTTCACAGTGGCTTCTCAGTGTAAATGAGTCACAACAGCTATCAGAATTTATGCTATTATCAGAGTATTTCTCCAGTAATCAGAGAATGTGAAAAGTCACCAAGAAAAATTTATTTGCTTTTCTAATGCATATTACTTAATACCAGCAATGCACTTGGGTCTTCCCTTCCATATATTTACTCTAGATCTCAAAGGAGTACCTGACTTTAATTTTCTTTTCTTTTCTTTTGATAAGTGAGCCTTATCAGCATTTAGTTCATCCTTAAGATTTACTGACATCAGAATTTGACAGATAAGAAGCAAGAATCTAGTTTGTGACTTAGTAATAAGATCATAAAGTAAATTTGACTAAGCTCAAAATCAGAATTTGCTTGTGTTAATGAATTTCCACATAAACAACTAATTCAAACATGGGATTTCTGGTATGTTAAAGACTACTAGGTCGGCATCTAGCACAATAATCCTCATTGGATTGAATAGTCACAGAACATTCAAATCACTATCAGAGTATATAGATCCACATCAGATAACAATCAGTATTTAATGTATTTCAATTTAAGTACAGATTACATGAAGATAAGACAATCTGTAAACATTGATCATAAAGTATGATACATGAGAACAAAAACTAAGCAGATTTAGAGAAAGAACCTGAAACCATTCCAAGTTCATTTACCAGTCTTGTAAAAGTAGCTTCATATAGTGGTTTTTTGACGATATCTGCTAGTTGTTGATCTGTTGGAACAAAATGAAATTCCACTGTACCTTCCATCACATGTTCCCTTATGAAATGGTACTTAATGCTGATGTGCTTTGTCATTGAGTGTTGAACTGGATTACCTGTCATAGCAATAGCACTTTGATTATCACAATAAATAGGTATTTTTGAGAATTCTAACCCATAATCCAGTAACTGATTCTTCATCCAAAGAATCTGTGCACAACAGCTTCCTGTAACAATATATTCTGCTTTTGCAGTTGATGTGGAAATTGATTTCTGTTTCTTGCTAAACCAAGAAACCAATCTGCCTCCAAGAAATTGGCAGCTTCCACTTGTGTTTTTCCTATCTATTTTGCATCTTGCAAAATCTGCATCTGAGTAACCTATTAGCTTAAAATCTGATTCTCTAGGATACCACAATCCTAGATCAGCTGTACCCTTGAGGCACTTAAAAATTCTTTTCACAACTATTAGATGAGGTTCTCTTGGATCAGCCTGAAATCTTGCACAAAGACATGTAGCATATATGATATCAGGTCTACTTGCAGTTAAATAGAGTAAAGATCCAATCATACCTCTGTAGTTAGTAATATCTACTGATGAACCAGTATTTTTATCTAACTTGGTTGTAGTGGCCATGGGAGTGGATGGAGTTGAACAGTCTTGCATTCCAAATTTCTTGAGTAAGTTTCTAGTGTACTTGGATTGACAGATAAAAGTACCTTCTTCATTTTGCTTGACTTGAAGTCCCAGAAAATAACTAAGTTCTCCCATCATACTCATTTGATATCTTGACTGTATTAGCTTTGCAAACCTTTCACAGAGTTTGGCATTTGTAGAACCAAATATGATATCATCAATATATATCTGTACCAAAAGTAAGTCCTTTCCATGGTTGAGGTAGAACAGTGTTTTATCAATTGTGCCTCTGTGAAATCCACTTTCCAGAAGGAATTGAGCTAAAGTCTCATACCATGCTCTAGGAGCTTGCTTAAGGCCATAAAGTGCTTTGTCAAGCCTGTAGACATGATTTGGAAATTTTGAATCTACAAAGCCTGGAGGTTGTTCCACATAAACATCTTCTTCCAATTCTCCATTGAGAACATCACTTTTCACATCCATTTGAAAGACTTTAAACTTTTTGTGAGCAGCATAAGCCAAAAAGATTCTTATGGCTTCCAATCTAGCAACTTGTGCAAATATTTCATCATAATCAATACCCTCATATTGAGAGTAGCATTTAGCAATCAACCTTGCTTTGTTCCTTATAATTATGCCATCACTGTCAGATTTGTTTCTGAACAACCATTTTGTGCCAACAACTGATCTGTTCTTTGGTCTTGGCACTAGGGTCCAGACTTTATTTCTTTCAAATTCATTTAACTCTTCCTGCATTGCTTGCACCCAATCAGCATCTTGAAGAGATTCTTCCACTTTCTTTGTTTTAGTCTGAGATAGAAAAGAATGATAGAGACATTCATTTGATGTTGCAGTTCTAGTTCTGACACCTGCTTCAGGATCTCCAATTATTAAGTCAGGTGTATGTGATTTGGTCCACTTCCTTACAGATGGAAGTTGTTCTCTAGAACTTTTCCTCCCCCATGATCCATGCTGTCTCCATCAGCATTTTATGATGCTCCCCCCCTGAAGTTATGCTCTCTGAAACTTCAAAATTTGAGTTGGATCCTTTAGGATTTGAAGTATCAGAGTTTCCAGAATTATCAGAATTTGGCTCATCAGAACTTGATGAATCAGAACTTGAAAAGCCAGTGACAGGTTCTGATGCTTCTTGAGAGTCTTGAGTTGTGGTAGGATCTTCAGCTTGCTCCCCCTGGACAGGTGCATTTTCCTTTGTAGTTGTTACCACAGTTTCAATGACATCAGAACTTAACCCATCAGAACTTACAGGATTAGAGTTTAAGTCATCAGAATTTACAGTATCAGAGTTTAAATCTTCATTTTCAATTCTCAGCTGATCATGGTCATTGAAATCTTCAAGTCCGGTAATCTTCTTATCATCAAAAGATATATTGATATATTCCATGACAACCCTTGTTCTTAAATTGTAGAATCTGAAGGCTTTTGTGGAAAGTGGATATCCAACAAAAATTCCTTCATCAACTTTTAGATCAAATTTTGACAGCTATTCAGGATGAGTCTTAATAACAAAACACTTACATCCAAATACATGAAAATATTTCAGATTTGGCTTTTTTTCTTCACCATCTCATATGGTGTTTTTCCATGCTTGTTTATGAGTGTTGCATTCTGAGTAAAACAAGCAGTCTACACAGCTTCAGCCCAAAAGTGGGTTGGTAGCTTTGCTTCATCAAACATAGTTCGTGCAGCTTCAATGAGAGTCCTGTTCTTTCTTTCTACAACTCCATTTTGCTGTGGAGTTCCAGGTGCAGAAAATTCCTGTTTGATTCCATGCTCTTTGCAGAACTCTTCCATAATTGAATTCTTGAACTCAATGCCATTATCACTACTTATAATTTTAATAGAATCTTTGACCAACTTATCCAACTGTCTGACATGATCAGTTAGAGTAGATGCAGTTTCATTCTTCTTGTGCAAGAAATACACCCAAGTGTACCTTGTGAACTCATCCACTATAACCATAACATATTTCTTCTTTGCAATAGACATGACATTGACTGGACCAAATAGATCAACATGTAGTAGGTGATAAGGCTCAAGAATTGAAGATTCAGTTTTCCTCTTGAAAGAAGGTTTTCTTTGTTTTGCCTTTTGACATGAATCACAAAGGCCATCAGAAGAAAATACTGATTTTGGCAGTCCTCTCACAATATCTGTAACGCCCCCTAATCCGGGGTCAGAGGATTTGGTCGTCACGAAGAAACCTCAATCCAAAACAACCTATTTAATCGATAAATAAATGCCAGCGGAAGATATTTGACATAAATGACCCCAACTAATCCAAGATCTTTTAAGGTTACAGTTCTAGAAACAAGAATTCCAAATTCCACAAATAAATTTTTCACTTTCTTTTAAAACTCCTTTCAATAAATTCCAACTCGAAATTAAACCCACTAGTATAACTTCGAAATGAAGTGTACTAGGCCCAAATAAAATATACAACTATAATATAATATAATATAAACAACTTTACACAATAAAACTTACACTAGCCCGCAACTCTGGACCAACCACCTTCCAAGAGTTTCTTCTTTGCTTCCTCGAATCGCGGCTAAACAGCAAGCTAATCCTCACTGGAGGTTAAATTTAAAAACAGGCAAGTATGAGCGAAAGAAATGCTCAGCAAGATCATTATGACATATATAGGGTCGTTTTGATATAAAACCGACATCTGTATTAGAGCAGAACATTTAAAATCATAGTTGCTGAATCATAAAATTTTAGTTGAGGAATCAAGATTTAATTCCTTAATTGTATTCAAAACCATTTTAATATTTTTGAGCGGAATGCTTCAGCAATACTTTGAATGTTGACGAGAATAAAACTCGTAAAACAGTGTTTACAGAAATATCGTAAACAACAATAACAAGAAGCAATGATTATGAATTGAATCATAAACTTTATTCAAAATTAAACTCTTAAAATTAATACTTATTTTGCTATCATATCAAATTAGTTATTAATACGAACTTTGATGCTCACAACCTACCCGCGCTAAAATAGGGAAGTCAACATCAATCATCTGCATTAATACCACCTTTTATATATATATCAACAAACTAAGTATTCTCAAAATAAGAAACTGAATCAAAATCACATTTCATCTTTTATCCGAAAATAATATACTTAATAAATCATTCCTTGTAAGATGTCAAAAGCAATATAATAATTTAGATTGGAATCCTCGAACGACGGTGTGTTGCCGCCGGTGATAAGCCGCGGAGCAACACCGGTATGCCGAAGCATATCCAACTAAACAAAGGGGTACCCAAGGCACATATCGGCCTAACAAGGTGTTATATCCTGTATAACACATAGCTCATGCTGGACCGCCGCCATGGCCTCTTACGCAACCATCCAATCTTAAAACATTTTTATTGAAAGGGGTCATAATACTCGACACCCTTATAAATTTTATTCGCCCATTCACTTGGGCAGAAAACCAAAACAATGTCATCTTTCTCAAAATCCACAACATTTATAAATCCGATAATTGGATAAGTAAAATCATTTAGCTACTCTGAATATAGAATAGCGGAAGAATACTTGCATAAACAGAATTATTTAATTCAGCGATATGTAAAACATTTATCGATTCTAAACTGAGAATAGGGAAAGCAATACTTGCATGATACGATTCAAAATAAATATCACTTGAACAATAAGTGATGATAGAAATACTTGCCTTTGGGTTTTTAGCAGTTAGCACACTCGCAATAACACAAATATCTCATGATGCTTTCTCAAGATATCACCATTTCTTATTCTTAATTCTTTGATATGTCCCTAATGCGGTTACTGCAGTCTGATACGAAATCTTATCCAACTTCATTCTTGATCCCCAACGTCTGGTTCTATCCGTCTTGAACCATCCGTAACTACTGGAGCACTATACAACTCTCCCTTTTTCTTTTCTTTTGCTTGGTCTCACGCCCTTAATGCCCGATCCTATCATAAGCAAAAAGATACTACTTTAGTATCCTTCTGAAACGATTATCTTATCTCTACCCTTTCGCGATATATATATATATATAGCATATAACAAGTAGCACACATTATAGTTTAAAACTTACTACCAACTCACAATATTATTTAACACGAGAACGCGTAACTTATGATAATATTTCTACGGAAAATTCGGCATGACCTATTCGTAATATGGACAATACCGTGAATAACCACACCACAAATACAACTCACAAGTCATTTCAATGTTCTTACCCAGACATATCCTATACGTGTTACGACTAACAATCATAACATGCTTTGAAATCATTGAAATCAAATAAGTCAAATAGATTTAGATACAGGGGAATTTTTAGAAACTTTTGGCATGAAGTATTCGTAATTAGGACTATCCACCTGTTTTTCAATTCCACAATTTAATCTTATAACCAAACAAAATAAAGTTGCCTCAACTTGCAGCAACATAAAAGTAAACAAGCAAGAAAAGTATCCGTCCAGACTTGCGGCACCTAAACAATTAAGGAAAATTACCCGCCCAGACTTGCGGCACCTAAAAATTTAAGTCTACTTAATAATTTATAATATTTGAACTTACAGTTATATAATTTAGCATCACTAATTCAACTTGAGTAAACACCTAAATAAATCACCTTGCACATATATCACATAGACTAGTAACTATACACATATTCAAATCACACTCTAATAATTAGCAATTAAACTCAATCTCAAATAGGCATATACTAACATGTATTTCCATAAAACACATCGCTATATATTCTCATTTAACATCAAGTTGCAAACAAAAGCTTTGTAAATAATTAAACATATAAAAACACATAACAAGTATCTTGGCTGCTCGATTTCACAGAAACTAAGTTCGCCTCTGGATTTTTAATAAATTCATAAATAGGTCTGTTGTAGTGAAATTTGGCGGAGACTTAACTGACTCACATATCTAACTACCATAAAAATTTCAGATGAAAGCAAGGTGTTTAGAGCTCCTAAACAGAGTCGTCAATATGGCCAACAAATACTGTCCAGAAATTCTGCGCATCCTGCAATAAATAAATTGTATCTCAATTTGTACAAGTCTGGAAGTAACCAAATTTTGCAGACATATAATTCAAACATAAACCTATAATTCCTGTTTTTTAACCATAAACCAATTAGGTCTCTAAATGTCTCAAAAGAACCATCTAAAACAGGACAGTTTCCTTGCGAATGCTGAATTTTCTGCACTTAGATTTTATTAACAACTTTAATCAATTCTTAGCAATTAATTAAAACCATAGTCTCTATTAATCCAATTATCAAACACTTAGCATGCACCAATTAATCAAATCTTAATATCTTAATATTATCGAAACCACAATAAGCACAATTACAGAACAAAATATCTTCAAACATCCTAATCGATCCCAAAATTCATAATCAATAAAAAAAATAACAATCTGAAAATTCACTCGCATAACATATAAAATTCTGATCTAACATCTAAACGAATTAATATTTATAATTTCGGACTCAGGAAAACATCATCGTCCCCGCCGGCTCACCGGAGCTCATCCCCGACGGCGGGTCGACCCGGAGGTTCCCGTTTTCGGGCTTCCAATCACGGGTTCGTCCCTAACACGATACAAACACGCATCGTTAACATGATTCGTTAAGAACCAAACTCGGAATTCAAAAATCAATCTCAAACCCGAAGTGGGTCTCATGGAATTCAAATTATACATACAACTATAAGCTCATACAGTATGTATCGATGTTTAGGAGAATTAAAGCAACAAGAATCCACTCCTAATTTGGCCAATCGACCAAAAATCAAGAGAGAGGACCGAGAGAGATGGATATTAGGTCGATGGAATGAGAAGCAAAAAGGGCTGCTGATTTAAGTGAAGAGAGTACATGGGTGGTTTTGTAATTTAACAATTAAAATCTGATTTTTTTTTATCTTGTATTCCTTTTATATTAAATGCTTAAAACGAAATTAACAATTATAAAACTATTCTGTAATAGCTGAAAATGATGTGAAGTATATTTTTAAAATGTAGAACACAAAATTAGATTTCTATCCATATTTTTAAAATAATTTTTGAGCATACGGTTTATTTTATACGAATTTTACAAGATAATATTCAAAAATAGAAATAAAGCTCATAAAATCATTTTAAAATACTCCAACCTCAAAATAAATCCAACTATTATTTTTAAAAGATTTCTAAGGGTATTCTAGAGATAATAAAATAAATTTCACAATTTAATCATATACATTTGATTTAATAAAAAATATTTAAAGATCCACTAATCCCCATTTCACATAATAAATCATGAAAATATCTTACAAAAAAAACATTTTGACCACAATGTCACTCACATATTAATCAAATAACACATAATCACATCTCTCAAATAATAAAATCTCATATTCACCAATTTTATATTTAATCCTTTATTTATAATTCCTTTTGTATAATCACTGATCACACTTCAAACCTCTTATTGACTCGCCAAACTAGAATAATCTATTTTTAAATATTTATTCACCAATTCACATAAATATCATAAAATTCAAATAACTCATATAATATTATTCATTTAACACGTAACAAAATAGTCGTTATATACTATTTTCGAATATATTCACAATTCACCTGCTACGAGGGAGAATCTCGATAAAACCAAGTATATTTTGAAAATAGTAAAAGTAATTAAATACTCTCACATCAATGACAGGAATCGATATCACAATTATCAACTAAAACATTAATCATTTAAAAACATGAATTCATCAAAGAGGGATAAAATATCCACAACTTTATTCCCTCCCAATTTGAAACAATCACATAAAATCATCCAGATATTACTAATATAAATTCTTAAAATTACTGAATATCACAATCTACTCCCCTTATAAGGATTCCGTCCTCGGAATCAGCAGAAGAAAGCACTAAGGGATCTTCTAGCCAACTTTCCATTTCCAAATAAACTTAATTTCCCAAAATCTCGAATAAATCTTATATTTCTTGTATAATAATACTTTTACAGGAGCTTCACTGTGCACCACTGTTCCATTCATATCCTTTGACCAATTCTTCAATAGAATTACTTTTTACTGATTGCGAGAAAGAAGAATAGAGAGAAAGATAGAGAGAAAGAAAAGAAAGAGAGAGATAGAGAAAGAAGTAAAGAAACAGATCAGCTTCGTTATACGTCACTGATATTCTAATCGCATTGCAGTCCACTGTTGCTCTTGGTAATTCCATCACACCGCCTTACTTTGACTTGACCAAGATAACTCATCTTAACTTGATTGGCATACCTTCGAATATTTGGAATGATAAAATCATGAAATTTCAAAAAGAAAAGAATTTGAAACCATAACGGGACCAAAATCTGAATTTGAGAAAAAATATTGTTGAAATGAAAGAATAACTGAGAGATCAATATGATCAAATGAACTTGGTATTGCGTGTCCAAATTAAGACACTACTAAAGGTTGTTAACCTTCATGTATTCACAATACACACAAGTGATGGCGTCCCATCCAACTCCTATCACACAGACAAGTATACCTTGTGTCCCCTATAGTTAGGGTTGTTCATCTCAGTCAGAATAAAAGAATATCAAAAGAATCCAAAATCAAATGAATAAAACTAGAAAGATATTAAAGCTGATATTTTTGAAGGAAATGAAGTCCAGAGAACAAAAATTCTGGCATAAAATGACTAAAAGAGTGTTAGGGAATATCCTCTAAAAGATACCTCTTTTTGAGAGATGACAAAAGAAGTTAAAGAAAGGGAAGATATTGTCAAAGTCTTAATACTTATCTTCTATTTGAACTCTTCTGTTGACTCGTCATCCAACTCTAGAGCATTCTTCATATTCTAAGGATATCGATAATCTTCATCATTGTCGAATCATAGTCTCGGAAGATTCCACAATAGAATTTGTAGCTTCCTGGAGTTCCATCCGGCTCAGCACAATCATCTCAAACGAATGCGCCTATCTTAACTTATTCGTTGGTACTATATCCAATAGTCCAACAGGAACTCGATATGAGCTCAAACGTCCTCACATAGCTATACACACTCCTACACACTCTCGTTTCTAGTTTACTATAACATCAGCTCTGATACCAACCTGTAAAGCCCCCAAATCCGGGATCAGAGGATTTGGTCATCACGAAGAAACCTCAATCCAAAACAACCTATTTAATCGATAAATAAATGCCAGCGGAAGATATTTGACATAAATGACCCCAACTAATCCAAGATCTTTTAAGGTTACAGTTCTAGAAACAAGAATTCCAAATTCCACAAATAAATTTTTCACTTTCTTTTAAAACTCCTTTCAATAAATTCCAACTCGAAACTAAACCCACTAGTATAACTTCGAAATGAAGTATACTAGGCCCAAATAAAATATACAACTATAATATAATATAATATAAACAACTTTACACAATAAAACTTACACTAGCCCGCAACCCTGGACCAACCACCTTCCAAGAGTTTCTTCTTTGCTTCCTCGAATTACGCGGCTAAACAGCAAGCTAATCCTCACTGGAGGTTAAATTTAAAAACAGGCAAGTATGAGCGAAAGAAATGCTCAGCAAGATTATTATGACATATATAGGGTCATTTTGATATAAAACCGACATCTGCATTAGAGCAGAACATTTAAAATCATAGTTGCTGAATCATAAAATTTTAGTTGAGGAATCCCATATTTAATTCCTTAATTGTATTTAAAACCATTTTAATATTTTTGAGCGGAATGCTTCAGCAATACTTTGAATCTTGACGAGAATAAAACTCGTAAAACAGTGTTTACAGAAATATCGTAAACAACAATAACAAGAAGCGATGATTATGGATTGAATCATAAACTTTATTCAAAATTAAACTCTTGAAATTAATACTTATTTTGCTGTCATATCAAATTAGATATTAATACGAACTTTGATGCTCACAACCTACCCGCGCTAAAATAGGGAAGTCAACATCAATCATCTGCATTAATACCACCTTTTATATTTATCAACAAACTAAGTATTCTCAAAATAAGAAACTGAATCAAAATCACATTTCATCTTTTATCCGAAAATAATATACTTAATAAATCATTCCTTGTAAGATGTTAAAAGCAATATAATAATTTAGATTGGAATCCTCGAACGACGGTGTATTGCCGCCGGTGATCAGCCGCGGAGCAACACCGGTATGCCGAAGCATATCCAACTAAACAAAGGGGTACCCAAGGCACATATCGGCCTAGCAAGGTGTTATATCCTGTATAACACATAGCTCACGCTGGACCGCCACCATGGCCTTTTACGCAACCATCCAATCTTATAACATTTTTATTGAAAGGGGTCATAATACTCGACACCCTTATAAATTTTATTCGCCCATTCACTTGGGCAGAAAAACAAAACAACGTCATCTTTCTCAAAATCCACAACATTTATAAATCCGATAATTGGATAAGTAAAATCATTTAGCTACTCTGAATATAGAATAGCGGAAGAATACTTGCATAAACAGAATTATTTAATTCAGCGATATGTAAAACATTTATCGATTCTAAACTGAGAATAGGGAAAGCAATACTTGCATGATACGATTCAAAATAAATATCACTTGAACAATAAGTGATGATAGAAATACTTGCCTTTGGGTTTTTAGCAGTTAACACACTCGCAATAACACAAATATCTCATGATGCTTTCTCAAGATGTCACCATTTCTTATTCTTAATTCTTTGATATGTCGCTAATGCGGTTACTGCAGTCTGATACGAAATCTTATCCAACTTCATTCTTGATCCCCAACGTCTGGTTCTATCCGTCTCGAACCATCCGTAACTACTGAACCACTATGCAACTCTCCCTTTTTCTTTTCTTTTGCTTGGTCTCACGCCCTTAATGCCCGGTCCTATCATAAGCAAAAAGATACTACTTTAGTATCCTTCTGAAATGATTATCTTATCTCTACCCTTTCGCGATATATATATAGCATATAACAAGTAGCACACATTATAGTTTAAAACTTACTACCAACTCATAATATTATTTAGCACGAGAACGCGTAACTTATGATAATATTTCTACGGAAAATTCGGCATGACCTATTCGTAATATGGACAATACCCTGAATAACCACACCACAAATACAACTCACAAGTCATTTCAATGTTCTTACCCAGACATATCCTATACGTGTTACGACTAACAATCATAACATGCTTTCAAATCATTGAAATCAAATAAGTCAAATAGATTTAGATACAGGGGAATTTTTAGAAAATTTTGGCATGAAGTATTCGTAATTAGGACTATCCACCTATTTTTCAATTCCACAATTTAATCTTATAACCAAACAAAATAAAGTTGCCTCAACTTGCAGCAACATAAAAGTAAATAAGCAAGAAAAGTATCCGCCCAGACTTGCGGCACCTAAACAATTAAGGAAAATTACCCGCCCAGACTTGCGGCACCTAAAAATTTAAGTATACTTAATAATTTATAATATTTGAACTTACAGTTATATAATTTAGCATCACCAATTCAACTTGAGTAAACACTTAAATAAATCACCTTGCACATATATCACATAGACTGGTAACTATACACATATTCAAATCACACTCTAATAATTAGCAATTAAACTCAATCTCAAATAGGCATATACTAACATGTATTTCCATAAAACACATCGCTATATATTCTCATTTAACATCAAGTTGCAAACAAGAGTTTTGTAAATAATTAAACATATAAAAACACATAACAAGTATCTTGGCTGCTCGATTTCACAGAAACTAAGTTCGCCTCTGGATTTTTAATAAATTCATAAATAGGTCTGTTATAGTGAAATTTGGTGGAGACTTAACTGACTCACATATCTAACTACCATAAGAGTTTCAGATGAAAGCAAGGTGTTTAGAGCTCCTAAACAGAGTCATCAATATAGCCAACAAACCCTGTCCAGAAATTCTGCGCACCCTGCAATAAATAAATTGTATCTCAATTTGTACAAGTCTGGAAGTAACCAAATTTTGCATACATATAATTCAAACATAAACCTATAATTCTTGTTTTTTAAACATAAACCAATTAGGTCTCTAAATGTCTCAAAAGAACCATCTAAAATAGGACAGTTTCCTTGCGAATGCTGAATTTTCTGCACTTAGATTTTATTAACAACTTTAATCAATTCTTAGCAATTAATTAAAACCATAGTCTCTATTAATCCAATTATCAAATACTTAGCATGCACCAATTAATCAAATCTTAATATCTTAATATTATCAAAACCACAATAAGCACAATTACAGAACAAAATATCTTCAAACATCCTAATCGATCCCAAAATTCATAATCAATAAAAAAACAACAATCTGAAAATTCACTCGCATAACATATGAAATTCTGATTTAACATCTAAACGAATTAATATTTATAATTTCGGACTTAGGAAAACATCATCGTCCCCGCCGCCTCACCGGAGCTCATCGTCGACGGCGGGTCGACCCGGAGGTTCCCGTTTTCGGGCTTCCTATCACGGGTTCGTCCCTAACACGATACAAATACGCATCGTTAACATGATTCGTTAAGAACCAAACTCGGAATTCAAAAATCATTTTCAAACCCGAAGTGGGTCTCATGGAATTCAAATTATACATACAACTATAAGCTCATACAGTATGTATCGATGTTTAGGAGAATTAAAGCAACAAGAATCCACTCCCAATTTGGCCAATCGACCAAAAATCAAAATAGAGGACCGAGAGAGCTGGATATTAGGTCGATGGAATGAGAAGGAAAAAGGGCTGCTGATTTGAGTGAAGAGAATACAGGGGTGGTTTTGTAATTTAACAATTAAAATCTGATTTTTTTTATCTTGTATTCCTTTTATATTAAATGCTTAAAACGAAATTAACAATTATAAAACTATTCTGTAATAGCTGAAAATGATGTGAAGTATATTTTTAAAATGTAGAACACAAAATTAGATTTCTACCCATATTTTTAAAATAATTTTTGAGCATACGGTTTATTTTATACGAATTTTACAAGATAATACTCAAAAATAGAAATAAAGCTCATAAAATCATTTTAAAATACTCCAACCTCAAAATAAATCCAACTATTATTTTTAAAATATTTCTAAGGGTATTCTAGAGATAATAAAATAAATTTCACAATTTAATCATATACATTTGATTTAATAAAAAATATTTAAAGATCCACTAATCCCCATTTCACATAATAAATCATAAAAATATCTTACAAAAAAAACATTTTGACCACAATGTCACTCACATATTAATCAAATAACACATAATCACATCTCTCAAATAATAAAATCTCAGATTCACCAATTTTATATTTAATCCTTTATTTATAATTCCTTTTGTATAATCACTGATCACACTTCAAACCTCTTATTGACTCGCCAAACTGGAATAATCTATTTTTAAATATTTATTCACCAATTCACATAAATATCATAAAATTCAAATAACTCATGTAATATTATTCATTTAACACGTAACAAAATAGTCGTTATATACTATTTTCGAATATTTTCACAATTCACCTGCTACGAGGGAGAATCTCGATAAAACCAAGTATATTTTGAAAATAGTAAAAGTAATTAAATACTCTCACATCAATGACAAGAATCGATATCACAATTATCAACTAAAACATTAATCATTTAAAAACATGAATTCATCAAAGAGGGATAAAATATCCACAACTTTATTCCCTCCCAATTTGAAACAATCACATAAAATCATCCAGATATTACTAATATAAATTCTTAAAATTACTGACTATCACAATATCTTTCTATATAAGCTTATTTATGTTGTTGAAATTTAAATGAGAGAGTCTTTTGTGCCAATTCCAGCTTTCTTCCATTGATGCTCTACTCAACAGACAGATTGCAGAACCATCAGAACTTGTTGAAAGTGTGGCTTGATAAATGTTACCATGCCTGTAACCTTTCAGAACCACTTTGCTTATAGACTTTCTTACAACTTCACAGCGTTCTTCAAAGAAATTCACATGATAACCTCCGTCACAGATTTGACTCACACTTAGCAGATTGTGTTTAAGTCCTGAGACAAGAGCTACTGTTTCAATGATGACATTCCCAAGATTGATATTGCCATATCCCAGAGTTTTTTATATGTTGCCATCTCCATAAGAACTCCTGGGCCAGCTTTCTCCACAAAGTCTGATAGCAGGGCTTTATTTCCAGTCATATGTCCTGAACATCCACTGTCCAGCACTAGGATGTTTTTCCTATTACCCTGCAATCACAAAGACCACTAATGGTTAGTTTTAAGGACCCAGACTTGCTTGGATCCTTTGGCCTTTTTAAGTTTGTTAGCAGTTCCAGCGGATTTAATTTCAGAGTTTATGCTAACATTCTGTTTATCAGAGTTTATATCAGACTTTGTATCAGACTTTACACTAGAAGGAATTAATGTAACTTTCGTCAAAGAAGGTTTTATTTGATAATAATCATAGTACAGACTATGATATTCCTTACAAGTATAAATGGAATGCCATAAACTACCACAATGAAAAAAGGATTTTGTGGTTTAAACCTAACAGACTGACTCTTAACTCCTGATCTAGGAGGTAAAGAGTTTATATCTTTATTCTTCCTGCAAAAAGAAACAAGATGGTTAGAGTTTCCACAATTATAACATTTCTTTCTAGGAGCATTAGGAACAGGCATATAGTTATTACTTTTATTCACACCTTCCTTTCCATTCCTATTTTTCCTAGCTTCCTTTACCTTGTTGACATTCCTAATATCTTTCAGCTTATGCTTAAGCTGCTTCTTTGTCATTAAGCCTATGTTGACTTCAGCTGGTTTATCCTGTTTTAATTTGTCAGAAGTTGAATTTTCCTTGACTTCTGTCCTAGACTCTTTCATCTTTTCAGAATCAGACTTTGCAGTTTTTGCTACAAACTTAACAGGATTTACCTTTGGCTTAGTAGTCTGTTTAACAACAATTGGCTCAATTTGTTCAGTTCCTTTTTCACTTTTATCATCTCCATAACCTAAGCCCTCTTTCCAGTTTCCACTACTTAATAAATTCTGAGTTGTTCTGCCAGAGTTAGTCCAAGTTCTGATAATCTCTCTTTCCTTTTCTAAGTTAACTTTTAGAGATTCATTCAATTTTAACACTTCATCTCTAACATATAAAGCATCATCTTTTTCTTTCTTATTTTGATGAAGAAAAACTAACTCCTTTTCCAAATAATCATTTCTCTTTTTATAAGCAAGATTTTCAGATGTTAATCTTTCACATGTTAAAGTATGATATCTATAACTAATAAACATGGTTTTAAGATATAATCTCAACTCAATAATATCATCACTATGGAAGGCATAAGTTGTTTGAGGTACCTTCAATTCAGCAGTTTCAGGACTGCTATCAGCATTTGCCATCAGGGCATAGTTCACCTCATGTTCAGAATCTGAAGTGTCTGTCCAGCTTTTCTTCTTTGTGAAAAGTGCCTTGCCATTGTCACTTTTTCCTTTCTTGCAGTCAAGAGATATGTGGCCTCTTTTACCACAGTTGTAGCATTTGACATTTGAGTTGTCTCCTCTGTCAGACTTTCCTCCCTTGCCTTCAGACTTTCTGAACCCTTTCTTATCTGAACTTCCACTTTTCCTGGAAAACTTCTTGCCTTTTCTGAATTTCCTGTAGGCTATCTTTGTGATACCCTTTACCATAAGAGCACACAATTTCATCATCTCTTCATCAACATCTATTTCAGGTAAACTTTTAATTTTTGAATCATCATCATCAGAATATGATGACTTTGAATCAGACTTTATAATGAGAGCCTTTCCTTTGCCCCTTTTTGAGGCAGCCAATTTAGGAGATTCATCCTCAGCCTTAAGAGCAACTGTCCTTGACTTTCTTCCATGCCTCTTGCTCCTTTGATCCATCTCAAGTTCATAAGTCTTGAGCATACCATAAATTTCATCAAACGTAGTTTCAGTAAGGTCATAGTTGTCTCTTATCGTAGTAGACTTCAAATCCCAACTTTCTGGAAGAGCTAAAAGGAATTTTAGATTTGAATCTTCAAGATCATATTCCTTATCCACCAGTGACAGATCATTCAAGAGTTTGACAAACCTATCATATAAGTCAGTGAAAGACTGATTAGCTTTTGAGTCAAAGTGCTCATACTCTTGAGTGAGTATAGTCCTCCTGTTCTTCTTGATTGCATCAGTTCCCTGACATCTTGTATCCAAAGCATCCCATATCTCCTTTGCAGTCTTGCAATGAATTACCCTGTTTGACATGACATTATCAATGGCACTATGTAACAAATGCCTTACCCTTGCATCCTTGGAAATAGATGAGATGTCTTCGGCTGTGTACTCACCTTTCTCCTTTGGTATGGTCTTTGCTGGTTGATCAACAACTACAACAAAGAGCTTGGTAGGCTTATGTGGTCCTTCATTAATTCTGTCAAGGTATTCTGGATCTATAGCTTCCAGAAACATAACCATCTTCGCTTTCCATATGGGATACTCAGAAGGTCTCAGTATGGGAACCCTAATAGTCTCATATCGACTGTGGGTTTGAGTCTTTTGAGTTTCTTCAATTTTGGTGGGCTTGGTTGGAGTTTGTGCTTCTTCAGACATGATTGTTTGGATCTGTAATGTATGTATGTTAACAGATAAGCTCTGATATCAATTGTTAGGTTACACAACACTGTAGAATGTGGTTGAATACAGTGTTTATACAATCAAATCGATTTAACACAAGTGTGTAACAAAGATCAAGTATATTGAATAAACTCTGTTACAATAAGAACTGTTGTTCTCTCTCAGTGATGAACAAATATCACTAAGAGCTGCTAGGTTACAATGTATAATCTTCTCGATAATGATAACACATATAGTGTAAACCCTAAGTCTGTGTTTATATAGTATACAATTACAAGATAACTTCTAATTGATATGGAATATAATTATGTCTCCTAAAATATATCAATCAGATATCTTCTACAAGTCTTCCAGTCTTCTAACTCTTTCCATGCATATCTTCTTTTGCTTTAGTCTCGATCTTCTACTGTAAATCAGCTTCCTTCCTTAACTATAAGTGTTCCCGCACGTAAGTTCTGATATGACCTTAAGTTCTGATATTAAGTTATGATTTCCAGTAAGTCCTGATTTCAGTAAGTCCTGATATGTCATGTTTGTTAAGATCTGAAAACTAAACATGAATCATATTAGACATGACATCTCAAATATATCTAACATACAATACTCTATAAATATTTTTAAAAACTCTAAATAATGTTTAGGAATTATTTGGCTTAATTATAAATAATTATATTTTATTTAACTATTTATAAATAAAATTAATTGATTAAATGAATTAATCAACCAATTAAATCCATAAATAATTAACTAAAATAAATTATAAATAATTAAATCAAATTTGAATTTTTGAAAATAATAAAAGGAAATGATTTTTGGAATGAAAATAATTCGGTTAACTATTTGAGATAATTAACTATATTAATTTTTGAATTTAAAAATAATTTTTGAAAATAAAATAAGATTTTTGATTTATTTTAAAATTGAAATTCTATACAAACATAATTGAATTAGGCAATTAGGTTTTTAAAGATCGAAACAGGGTTGTAATCGGGTTGGGAAATGGGTCATGGGTCGTCAAGAACACGAAGAACACTAAAGAGAATAAAAAATGAAGGCTTTATTTCTATATGATATTGAACTTAGAATTCGACATATAATATACCAAATCGATCAGAAAAATGTTATCTATAACATGGTATCATCAAAACACGGGAATCATGAAGTTTTGGATTTTCTGAAAATTAAAGAATTGATTCGAATTATGAAAAATAATCCGAATTTTGAAGTTGATTTTGCACTAAATATGCTGAGTATTTTGGAAAGGTGGTGACGAGAGCTTCGATTCGGTTACAAGAGCGTTTCAAACGGATTGCGATAACCCCTCCAAATTTCAGTTTGATTCTCCAGAACACAAAGAACACAAAGAACATTCAAAAACTTAATCCGAAAATCAAACAGCCTTTTGAGCATGTTATGGAAATCGAAATTCAACATATGATATATGAAATTGAATGGAAGGAGATGTTGTACAACATACAATCATCAAATCAGACAAACCAAATCGTTTACGAAAATTCATATTTTTACTAAATAATTCGAATTTTTGTAAAAATAATAGAAACATACTGAAAAAATCTGGGACATTATGGATGGTGTCACCTCTATACTGAAACATACTGAAATAATTCGAGTACTTGTACGTCGAAATTTGACTTCGGTAACACCTCCAAATCTTGGTTTGATTATGAAGAACGCGAAGAACACTCATCGGTTTCTCTCGATAATTACAAAATTTTACTGTTTAAAATGTTTTTTTACAAAATAAAATATGATAAATGCTATTTATATTTACGGAATATTAGGAACCCGTTGGTTCATATCGGATCCGAAAATAGATTACTTAGCCGCTAAGTAACTATAAAAATGATACAATTTAATTTCAGATTTGGATAATTATCAAAACCGGACTTCTTATAAAATACGCTACATGAAAATAATATAAAAATATCCCGTCTTTCGAGAATACAGGTTTTATTCATCTACCGAAATGACTATCGTATCGAGAATTTTGTGTCGGGACTCGTACGGGTCAAACCGTATTCCAGATTGAAAAGGTCATAACACAGAAATGTTCAGAATAATCAAATTAGGTTAGGAAGGAGTTTTCTGAAGAGTTTCGGGTTGTAAAAATGCAAAAACGGTTGAATTTAGACGATTCCCGATTTTATAAAATAGTTTTATAATTACTCAGAAAATAATTATTAATCCATAAATCTTTTGTTAGCCCCTTAACAATTCAACAAGAATTACAGAAGGGGAGTTGAATGGAATTCTTGAAACTTTTTCTTGAATAAAAAATGTTCTAACTTAAATATATATCAGTGTGAATTGATTTGCATAATGCGGAATAATAACTTCAAATTAATCAAAACACAAGTAATTAAAAACACAAGTCTTTAAAAACTTTCTGGTGGAATTGAATGTATCCACCAGAGATTTATAATATATATCGAGAGAACTCTGTGTAGCAAAAAGCTCACAACTGCTTAAAAACTTTGAACAACTAAGAGTGCAGAGAAATGCTAAGAATACAGCTTACAAAAATTTCTCTTCTTGTTGGCTTAGTTAGTTATTCTATTTGCTGCTTCTTGGTTTATATATTACCAAGATTACAAAGAAATAAGACAAGCTAATAAAACAAACACTATCAAGTCTAATACTATGCTACTTCATTACTCTATTCCAGCATCTTTGAATATCTTCATAATAGCATGGAAATGGCAATGCTTATTTGTTCTCTAAAACCCAGTTGAATAGGCTTCCACATTTCATTTGCATACACTCGACGCATGTGACTGTATTGTCACTGTCAACAAATGTTTGAATTTTTTATCCGTCGGGTTCATGATCATCCATCGAGTTCATGATCATCCGTCGGGTTGTCTAGTTGATCATCCGTCGAATGGCATTGATGTTTATCCGTCGGGTAGCAATCTGGCACTTGACTTCATTTCATTTATGCAGGATTACAAGACATCATTTATGCAGGATTACAAGACATCATCTATGTACAATTAATCAACCTATTCTGCATATCTAGTTAAAGTCAACAATACTTGAGTACTACTTACAGAATCTAAACAATGTGTGTTACGTCCCAATGTGTTTGTAGAAGGGGGGTTGAATACAAATAGTACCGAATAATCGAATTAAATGCGGAATAAAAAATGTGAAACAAAATTCAAGTTAAATAAGAATATTATTAAACTTGAAAGGTGTTACAACAACTGTATCGATTACAAGGAATTAATCTCAAATTAATTATCACAAATTTAGAATAAATTCGACATGAACTTTTTCTATTTTTGCAATAATTAGAATCAAATGCTAAACGCGATTTGAGATTAAGTTCTAGGGATTTTAATCCGCTAGATTGTTACACAAGAGCAAGATAAAGATTTCTAGTGGATTGGATTTAACTTTACAATCTAGAAATTTAATCTTGAAGTATGCAGATGAAAAGATGAAATATTTCTTCTTGTTTTTCTTTTCTGCTGTTTTCTTGACTTCTGTGTTCTGGATGATTGAGAGGCTGCTTCTCTGCTTCTTTTTAATCAACAGCCGAATAGAATTGAATTGGCATGACAATCCTATAGCTGGCAAGACTTTCGGTAGGACAATGGATTGAACTAGCAAGACAATCTGAATGAACTAGCATGACAATCTGAATGAACTAGCATGACAATCAGAATGAACTAGCAAGACAATCCTTCTCCTAGTGTAACTTTCGGTGAGACTATTGAAAATGGCCTAGCATGACAATCGGTATGACAATCCTGATTGTCATGCTAGTTCATTTTCAATTGTCTTGTTGATTTAATGCAGATTTTAATCCAATATAAATTCTGAAAATTCCTAAAATTAATTCAGAATTAATTAATCAATTAATTTAATTAATAAATAAATTATTCTTCGCAGATATAATTTATTTTCTTAATTAAATTAGATGACTTAATTAATTAATAGAGAATTAATTCTAGTCTTGAGCAGCAACCATTCTTCTGCAAATCTTCTGAAAATCACTGAAAATTATGAATCAATTCCACCACTTCAACGTTGACACTCGATGTACTGTCTGGTTCATGAGTGACTAACTTCCGTGACGTTTCTTCATGTGTTGACTTTGATACTATGATTTTCTTCAGATTAAATCCTTGTAATTAATGATACTCTGACGAGATCTCTGTCACTTGATTAAATCCACGATCTTGATTTATATCACTGAGGCATGATCAACTTCTTGAACTTCTTCCAGTGAATTAACTCCTCAAGTCTGTAGATGAACCTTGTTTCTGAATCCTTTGACAGATATTACTTTGCGAGATCTCTCTGACGGTCGATCCACTATTTACTTATTACATTCTTATTTGAGTTGAGTTGAATCCTCGAATATACAAATAGGCTATGACATATGACTTACAATCTCCCCCTATTTGTTTGTTAGACAATAACACACAAATACCTAGAGGATAACTCAACTAACAAATAAGAAAAAGATATAAACATGCATGCAAAGTAAATAGCAGAAAAGTTCTGGATGAGATTTAACATTTTCCAGATTCCAAGTAGATGTTCCTCTAGACTGAACATATCTTCAAGTAGTTCCATCTTCATTTGTACAACCACATTTCCTGTTGAGAAGCCCATATCTCTTGCTTCTCCCCCTATGAGAATCAACTGATTAAAGAAGATCACCTTCGTTTTACCACCTCTCCCGTACAATAGGATCCGTAGATAAAAACCAATGGTACTCCCCTAACTGCTTCTCCCCTTACTAGGAAATCACCTTGTGTTTACCACCTCTCCCGTACAATAGGATCCGTAGTTAGAAACAACAATGGTGTGGTGTAGTGTACATTTTTAGGATCTTTTTCTTCCTCCCTGCTATTTCTCCCCCTTAGTTGAGGAATCCTCCAAACTATTTCTTAAGCTTTTATCTCCCCCTTAAAGAAGGAATGTATGCCGTCGTCTGAAGGAGTTCTCATATTTCACTTGGTTGGAAAAGAAATAACAAGTAGTTTCTCTTTCTTCCTCACTGTGAGTGTGTGATTCTATTTAGTGTACCTCACATGTGTTTCACTCTTCTCTCCACTCGTGTTTACACTCATTCTCACAAGTGTATCACTCTTCTCTCATAGCTCCATAATCCAGCTGTACCTGCAAGGAAAATCACCTTAGCCATCCTTAAAGGAGGTCACAGGTGGTGCAATGGGAGTTCACAAATCCCCATCCTTGTTAAACTCGTCAGATAAATCTGAGTCATAATCTACAAGTTGCTAGTTTCCCTTTTAGGGTTCCAGATTTGAATTCTGGGAAGGTAAACAATGATCCAACGATTTTAGCATAAAGATCAAAGTTCCCTTCTAATGTCTGTGAAGACACTTCCTTGTGACTTATCAGGTAATATCTGAATCATTGTCAACAAGTTGCCGATCTGCACCTATGTCAGATCCACTATCCGCAGATGCATCCAGGGGATTTAAGCCTGGGGAGGTAGACACTGACCACTGACATACGGCTTTTGGATCAGTATCCTCTCCTAACACCTGTAAAGGCAATTGGTCCACTAACGAACCTTGAACAATCGAATCTGACCTTAAAATGGTCGAAACTCTTGTTTCCGTCAACTCATCCTTTGTGTGTGTAACCTCTCCTTGTGCATCAAGAATTGTTTATTTTTGAAGTGGTGACACTACATCGGATACCTTGGCCGACAGGCAAAATTCAATAGACTCACCCTGTTGAGAGAATGAATCTAGTAACTGTTTTTGTGCCTTTTCAGCCATTACATCTTTTTGAGAAGATGTATGGGGGCTAGCAGTTGTCTCGGTTTAAATACTACTCATCTATGTAGGAGACAGAGCTACTGGGTTGACTACAGAACCTTCCTTATGTGGTGCACTAGGCACTATCTCCCTCACGCTCATTCATACTACTTTTAGTGGTAAAAGAGTGTTGGTTGGTTCTGTTTTTGTGTTTGTATTTATAGTCTGGGATAGACGTTGTGGGTTTTCAACCTCATGACTGTTAATGAAAGAAAGTCATTGGAGACTGAACCTGTAACACAGAATATATGGTAATAGAGAGAAAATGATTTACAATAGTGATTTCAAAAGATTTTACATGAAATAAGAAATCACTAATGTAGAGAGAAGTTTGATTTTGTTTTTCAATATGAATGAGTTTTTGATAAAACATTGATCACTTAGGGTAAAGTCTAAGTAATTCTCATTCATGTCAAAAGCTTACAAATATCTGCAACATAATGTTAACAACATATCATTGACCGATACTTGTCAAGTACTTTAGATACTAATTGTTATGTTGCATAACCAATATACCACTGCACATATAAAACAATATGATTGTGCTTAGTGATAAGATAGTTATAAATATGACGACTCTACTTATTCATATAAAATTGTAACTGCAGTTAGAGTGCCATACCATGTCCTTGACGATTGCTTGAGCAGTATACTAGTTCATACCAACCTGAAGTGAGATTGTGAAGAAGAGATTGCATAGTCCAATAGATCTGCAACTGCAAAGTTCATGAACTGTGGTGCACTGACTTCCTCTTTTGACTTACCAACCAGGAGTACACTTGTACACATCTTACTAGAGTACAATTCCAAGTGTAATGTGCAGCAGGTGCTTGATATGTCGTAATATTCTCAAGTCTCGTCACTGGTGCTATATGTTAGATACTGCTTCCTGATAATAACCTAGCACAATATACAAAATTACAATGATAACATTCCCAGCTTGCAAACAGCCATATCCCTCAGATAAACCTTTGCTGTTATCTCCAAAGGTAACCAGGGGGCCAGCTTTCTCAATCCTCATTTGATAGCAGGGCTCTATCTCTGGTCATATGTCTTGATGATCCACTGTCAAGAATCCACACTACCGGTTACACCTGTTTAATGCCCTACACTTCAAATGGATTAGACCTTCTTCGGAACCCAAACTTGGTTGGGCCGGGCATACTTGTAGAATTGTCCTTTGTCAGGCAAAACAACATTTTTAATTTTAACGATCTCAACATCCTCAATGACTGAACATTTGACCTTGTAAACAGCCTTAACAAATTTCTGTTTAAGCTTAGGCACAAATGTCTCCTTTCTAGCCTTAGAAGGACTAGCAGTCTTAGACCTATCATGCTTCTTGTTATTCACATGCTGACGAGTAGTACTCTTATCATTAGACACATGCTTACCATTAAAATAAGCATACATCATATTAAAAGCACAAGACATACAATTAGCAACACTACATGCTTTATGAGAGTGATTAACAGCAGGTAATTTATGCATGGTAGACATGGCATTATTGTTATCCAACTCATGTGTGTCTGAGTTAGTCTCAGTTGCTTTCACAACTTTGACTGGAACTTTCGACTCACTTGACTTGGAAACAATCTTCTCATAAGCATGATCCTCAGCACGTATTTCTTCTTGAATAACAGAAGAGGTCGCATCAAATGGTTCAGCAATTGATGCTTTATAGAGGGGTTCATCAACACCCTTAAGCACATGTGGTACTTCCCTCCCTTTAGCACAGACATGAGGAGGGGAGTTTATGCCTAATTCTCCAATAGCAACATTGTAATCATAACCTATTCCAGATGTTTGATTAACAGCTTGCTTACTGTAGAACTCTTTAGCCTTCGAACAAGAATTGAAGTAGGCTCTAACCTTAGTCTCAAGACCGGTGATCTTGTCTTTGAGAATAGTTTCGAGTTTTCTATAACAGTCAACTCTATTCTCTAGAAAAGATACCTGTTCTTTTAATTTGTCTTGATTAATATGCACAAGTCTTAATTCATTGACCTCTTTCTCAAGGTCTGTGATCTGTAAACTTAACAGTTCATTATCACGACGTGCACAATCTAAGTTACCTCTTAGATGATAAACCATTTCAGCATCAGAAAGTTTTACCTCTATTCTTGACGATGAAGCTTTTCCATCAATAGCCATAAGAGAAAGATTTCCTTCATCTTCATCTTCACTGTCAGTATCATCCCAGCTTCTTCCCTTTGCCAGATAAGCCCTTTCAGAGTTCTTTCTTACTTGCTTTGGCTTCCTACATTCTGTGGCAAAGTGTCCCAACTCATTGCAGTTATAGCATCTAATGGTGCTCCGATCAACCATCCCTGTTTTGTATCCACTACTGCTGGTGTTAGAGGATGAAGATCCACCTTTCTGGAATTTGTTGTAGTTGGACTTGTACTTAAGCTTGGGATTCTTCTTGAATCTGACATGGGAGAATCTCTTGACAATTTGGGCCATTGACTCGTCTTCCAATTGCTCCAGCTCTTCCAAGGAATAAAAATCATCACTTGATTGATTTGTAGTAGGAGGATCATATTCTGCTACTAACATATTTTCCTCAGCCTTGGAACACTGTACCATTCTCTCCAATTGTTGAGATTGCTGTTGTTGTTGACCTTCAACTACTAGTGCAGTAGATGTGCTGACCATTCTATCCTTCCCGTAGACTTCCTTCTGTTGAATCTGCTCCAACTCATAGGTTTTTAACACTCCATAGAGCATGTCCAAAGAAATCTCACTCAGATCTCTAGCTTCTCTAATGGCAGTGATTCTATGTTCAAGATGAGCTGGCAGTGTTAAAAGGAACTTTTTGTTGACCTCCCTGATTGAATAATACTTTCCATTGATGTTCAGGTTGTTGATCAACGCATTGTACCTCTCAAACACTTCAGTAATTCCTTCTCCTGGATTTGATTTGAAATGTTCA
Organism: Apium graveolens; assembly: GCF_009905375.1. Classification (NCBI taxonomy): domain Eukaryota; kingdom Viridiplantae; phylum Streptophyta; class Magnoliopsida; order Apiales; family Apiaceae; genus Apium; species Apium graveolens. The sequence goes on along the minus strand of NC_133651.1, from coordinate 114,082,625 downwards.
TATTCAGAGGTTAGGATTTCCAACTTGTTCTCCCTAACTTCCTCTGTGCCTTCATTAATTACCTCAATAGTTTCCCACATGTGTTTAGAATTTTTACAGTTCATCACATGTCTGTTCATCAAGGGATCAAGGGAATCAATTAATATTAATTGAAGGCTGGCATCCAAGGAGGCTTCTTCCTTCTCAGCAGGAGTAAAATCTTCGAGCTCTTTTGGATAGGTTCTAGCTTTAGTAGTCACCACACCATCTATTATTACCTCCGGTTCAATAACCATCGGAGTTTTTATACCCTTCTTTAACAAGTTTGAATATTTGGGATTTGCAACTTGTAAAAATAATAGCATCTTCTTCTTCCACATGATATAATTCTCTTTATCAAATTGTGGAATATTAACGGTTCCAACTTTATGTGAAGTCATTATGAATTTTTGAATAAATAAAAATTCAAGGAGTTGAAAAATCACAAAAGTCTAGGATCTTGATTTGTTCGTTAATCAGAAGGCTCTGATACCAATTGTTAGGTCCCAATGTGTTTGTAGAAGGGGGGTTGAATACAAACAGTACCGAATAATCGAATTAAATGCGGAATAAAAAATGTGAAACAAAATTCAAGTTAAATAAGAATATTATTAAACTTGAAAGGTGTTACAACAACTGTATCGATTACAAGGAATTAATCTCAAATTAATTATCACAAATTTAGAATAAATTCGACATGAACTTTTTCTATTTTTGCAATAATTAGAATCAAATGCTAAACGCGATTTGAGATTAAGTTCTAGGGATTTTAATCCGCTAGATTGTTACACAAGAGCAAGATAAAGATTTCTAGTGGATTGGATTTAACTTTACAATCTAGAAATTTAATCTTGAAGTATACAGATGAAAAAATGAAATATTTCTTCTTGTTTTTCTTTTCTGCTTTTTTCTTGACTTCTGTGTTCTGGATGATTGAGAGGCTGCTTCTCTGCTTCTTTTTAATCAACAGCCGAATAGAATTGAATTGGCATGACAATCCTATAGCTGGCAAGACTTTCGGTAGGACAATGGATTGAACTAGCAAGACAATCTGAATGAACTAGCATGACAATCTGAATGAACTAGCATGACAATCAGAATGAACTAGCAAGACAATCCTTCTCCTAGTGTAACTTTCGGTGAGACTATTGAAAATGGCCTAGCATGACAATCGGTATGACAATCCTGATTGTCATGCTAGTTCATTTTCAATTGTCTTGTTGATTTAATGCAGATTTTAATCCAATATAAATTCTGAAAATTCCTAAAATTAATTCAGAATTAATTAATCAATTAATTCAATTAATAAATAAATTATTCTTCGCAGATATAATTTATTTTCTTAATTAAATTAGATGACTTAATTAATTAATAGAGAATTAATTCTAGTCTTGAGCAGCAACCATTCTTCTGTAAATCTTCTGAAAATCACTGAAAATTATGAATCAATTCCACCACTTCAATGTTGACACTCGATGTACTGTCTGGTTCATGAGTGACTAACTTCCGTGACGTTTCTTCATGTGTTGACTTTGATACTCTGATTTTCTTCAGATTAAATCCTTGTAATTAATGATACTCTGACGAGATCTCTGTCACTTGATTAAATCCACGATCTTGATTTATATCACTGAGGCATGATCAACTTCTTGAACTTCTTCCAGTGAATTAACTCCTCAAGTCTGTAGATGAACCTTGTTTCTGAATCCTTTGACAGATATTACTTTGCGAGATCTCTCTGACGGTCGATCCACTATTTACTTATTACATTCTTATTTGAGTTGAGTTGAATCCTCGAATATACAAATAGGCTATGACATATGACTTACAATGTGTATGCAGAAATGTGCTACAGACTTATTGTTACATAAGCTACTCACTCGATGGAAAATAAATCATCATCCGTCGGGACTATATTGAGTCATCCGTCGGCACTAAAATCATCATACCCACAATGTGTATGCAGAAAAACTTGATGATAACAAATCACCCTAAAAATTCAACTTTGATAGTAGATAGATAAAACTGTAAAGTGCTTCAATTAACAAAATGTACAAAGTTTAGCTCACAGTCATTTTCAAGGTGCTCCTCTAGCCTGAGCAGATTTATCTAGTTCCTTGAAGGTCTGGATCTCTTTCCAAGCTTTCTGTTGTTTTCACTATCTGATTTTGGAGCTGTCTGTGGAATTCCAGTTCATCAGATTCTAAGAGATTTAGCTTTTCTTGCATTTCCAAGAGAGTCTCATTGCTAGAGATGCTCAATTGGTCTTCTAATCTGAAAAATCTTCTAACCCCTTTGTCATCCATGAATCCATCAGCCAGTAGGGCGTTAGATGCACTCTTTTCCCTGTGAAAGGAATAATTAGAGTCTTTGGGAGTGCATCTTTAGCTCTAAAACTCCTCAGTTCTTCAATCTTCTTTAGAACCAATCTTCCTGCAGTTACATTGAACCCAAAGTTCTTCTTGAAAGATGAATAAACTTTATCAGCATAGCTTGGCTTTCTTGAAGGATCCTGTGAAGTGGCCAATGAATCTCCTTTCCTCCCTTGTACTTGAAAACTAACCTTTCAGGTAGATTTCTGTATGCATCAATTCCTCTCACTTCTTCTAGTTCATCCAGATAGAGGTTTAGATCAGAGAATTCTATGATATCACACAAGTACATGTAATCTCCCTTGTTGACTTTAAATTTAGCTTGGACTAGAGATTTGGATTTGAGAGGTGACAACTTCACTTTCTTGACTGCCCTTGACTTTGTTCTCTTTGGCTTGCTAAGGATTGGCAAATTGAAGTCAGGAATTGGTAGGCTCTCCCAGTCTATTAGTTCATCCTTAGGCACAATAGGTTCACTATGAATGTTCCTGTAAGGATCCACCACCTTGATGTCTTCAAATACCACAGTGGGTTTTGATGCTTGAGTTGTAGTTGAAGTGGATTCCTTAGAAAATTGATCCTCCAATTCCTTATCAACAAAATCCAGTTTCCTTTTGGTTCTTTTGGCCAATTCCTTGTATCTTGAAGATTTCTTTTGTTCTGATTGAACTTGCTTCTGTGGATCTTGAGATTTAGTGATTCCAGATGGCTGAGATGGAATTTATTGTGTTGGTTTCACAGCTTGTAGCTTGGCCAAGATAGCAGCTTGCTCTTTCTTTTTCTTAGCTTTTTTGGCATCTAGAATAGCTTGCTTCTTTTCCTGCTTCAATTTTACCTTTTCTTCTCTCTTTGCTTGAGCAAATTGAGGATGTCCATCCACCACACAAATTTATTTCCCATTCCTGAAAACTTTAGCAATTCTTCTCTTTAAAGCTGAATCAGCTGGATCCTTGTAGAAGACAATTAACCTTGACAGAAGCTTCTTCTCATCAGGTTTAGGTGTTTTATACACTATATCCAAAGGGTTCTTTAATGATGATTTTGGATAGTTTACCCTTGGCTTCAGAGTAATTTCAGCTTTTGGAGGTTTGATGCAGGATGGCTGTCCTATTTCCAGATAGTTCATGCTCATTTCATTCACAGAGATCTTTTTGACTTCAGAGTGATGAATGGCTGACTTTACTGGCTCCTTTACTAGCCCAAACTTCCTTTGTATGTCCTCATCAATTTTCTCCCAATTGATTGGCTTCAACTGCTCCTTTTCAGCTGCTCTTAAGTTGGTTGCTGCTGCATTGATCAGATCTATACTATTTGTTACTGGTGGCTTGAGGAAAGTAATTGTGGGCACAATTACTTGACTGATTTGAATTTGAAGCTTCTCCCCCTCACTTTTTCCTTTCTCCACCTTTTTGTTATCATCAAGTTGAGTAGAGGAGGAGGTTTGAACAGCCACCAGTTTCTGAAGTAAATCTATCTGTTGGGCTTGATGAAGATGAATGGCTGTTAGAGATGCTTCCATAGCTGACATTCTTGTATCCAAAGCATCTATCTTTGTTGCAAGATCAGAATTTTTTCTGAGTTGCCTCTTGATGTCAAGCATTATGGCTTCTGGAAGCTTATAATCCATTTTATCTGAAATGGCCTTCTTCATCTCATCAATATCACCCTTGATGGTGTTAACATCTCTAGCATATTGGAAGCCTTGAATCTGTTGCAGTTGCAGAGAAGCAAGATGTGCTTGAAGGAGCTTCTTGGTGTTGGCATTTGTTGTGGTTTGAAGAGCATTATTTGTCTGATTGATTAGTTGAATTAGGGTTGTCTTGAAGTAGTGCTCATCACAGTGCTTTGAAAATGCCCATGATGGCATTCCTGATCTTGAACTTGAACCTACTTCTCCCCCTATGTCCAATGCCTCTTCTTCACTATCTCCACCTTCATCACCAAAGAAATCTGCTGAACCACCAGTCTCATAATCCACATCACCAGCTGTAGAAGGCAAAGCTGTGATGGCATCCTTAGCTCTTAGCATTGACTGAGTGGTATGCACTAGATTGAGCATCCTTTCTGCATTGTCATTGCCCTGTTCAGCTAGAAGTTGATAAGCTGGAACAGGGTGAGTAAATCCCTCAGCATCAAGGGAGGTGGAATCTATAACAGCTTGAGGTTGCTGATATAGTCCCTCCCTGTCAGCATCCTAAACATTCATTAACTCACTAGCCCCTGTACCTGCATTTCTCTCATGTTCTCTCTTTTGTTGCATCAGGGTCTCACCCTGGCTCCCCACCCTCACACCCTCACCTTCACCATTCAAGGTGGGACTCCTCTCACTTTCTTTTGCCAATCTTGAAGAAATGGATTGCATATTTTCACTCTTTTGCTCTCCTTTTTCCTGGGAGCAACCCAGACTCTCACTCATAGCACTCTCTGCCCTCAATCCTAAGAGTGACTGTACAACCACTAATTCTTCTGTACTAGAAATAAATGAAGTTTGAAGTTGTGCAGAGACACTCGATAGATGAGTAATATCCATCGGGTTAGTGATTTTGCTATCCGACAGATAACTGTTGTTAAGCTTATCCGTCGGGATACAATCACTACTCGACGGATGAGCAATATCCATCGAGAGAGTAGAAATGAATGAACTTGGAATAGAAACTATTATGGACTCTGTGCTGATTGATGATATTTTGGGCACAGATGATTCAACAGTTCTTGAAAGAATTGGCAAGTGAGCCAACAAATCATCTAAAAGATGATGCTCACTTGCATTAGATTTTGGCTTCCCCAACAAAGTTAAAGAATGGGAATCAGCAATTGATGTGTTGATCATATCCACATCCAGAGAGTTTGTGGGAGAATTTGGTGTGTGAGGTGCTTCTATTACTAGAGATTTTGGCTATGACTCCACATTTATTGGAGCCACATCAAGCTGAATTTGAGAAGGTGCAGTGACTGTGTCTTTAGCACCAGTTTGCACAGTGTGTGTACCCTGTGCATCCCCAAGAGTTTTGGATTTCTTCTTTCTGGCATAGGTTTAGGGTGAGCTTGTGTCCCTTACCATCTTGGCTGTGCTCTTGATTGAGAGCTTTGTTCAATAGTTACATCCTTTTGGGAGGATGCAACTAGAAGTGAGCTTTTATCCTTTTTAAGCACTGCAGTTTGTTGGGAAACTGCAGTGTGGCTAGGCTGGGAACCACTCAACTCTCTATCCTTATCCTTAGGGTTTCTTTTATGTTCACCCTTTCCCTCACCTACCTTGCCCACCTTCACACTCCCCTCTTTGGTTTTGGTGGATTTTGCAACTGACATCTTTTGAGAGATACCAGAGGGGGCTTTCTTTGATTTGGATTTTGAAATTTTTGTTGGTTTGGTAGCTTGGGTTGGCAACTGTTGGGTCATTGACACAGTTGCCATAGCTACACTAGAACTCAAAGAAACTAGTGAGGTTGGAATAGTAGTAGAGATAGTGTTGGATTTTTAATCGCAGCGGAGGCATGGTAAAACACTTTTACACATACAAAATCCAAATAAAAGCATATAAATCGTGGTAAAAACATATGGATCGATTACTAACCTTTAATATGCGATCCAAAAGCAACGATCAGAGATCCTTAGTAGCTGCTCCTCAAACATGAAGCACTCCACCGGTATCCACCAAGAAAACGACGTTAAGGAGGAGGAGGAGGTGGAGAGAATTAGGTTTTATAAAATTTTGGGGTTAGAATAAAAATAGGGTTTATAATAGTATATTTATAGACAAAATTTTTAGCTGAAATTTTCCCATAAAATATTATTATTATTAACCCATTTATTATTCTCATTAATAATTAAAACACCTTTTAATTATTAATTCTTTTTCTAAACACTTTAGAAATAATTCTCTCTCTTGATTTAATTTCCAAAAAATTAAATCCTTAATTAATAATATTAAGAACTTTTCTTAATTAATTTATAATCAATTAAATCTTATTTAATCAATTATTAAATTTGACAATTAATTATTTATTTCACAAATAAATAATTATTAACCATTATTAAATAATTCCTCCACCATTAAATCATTCTTTTTTTATGGTGTGACCTGTAGGTTCAATATTAAGCCGGTAGTAGAAATAAATAATAATAAAAACTATTTTATCATTATTTATATAAATTCTCTAATTTATTAAATATGATTAATTAATTAATCACATTTATTCTACATCGTGAGGGATACTTCTCAGCATATCGCGACTATCCGGATAATATGAATTCACTGCTTAGAATACCTAGAACCTATTCAGTGAATAGTTACCGTACAATAAACTCCTTCTACCCTACAATGTCCCGATTAAATACAAGGCATGGATCTCGTGTCAAGCCTATCTAATCTAATCACTTGCTTACCATTTACTATGCTTAGTTCTATGCAAATTAGAAACTCCTTTCTAATTTCATTCACTCTGGCCAGAGATTCTTGAACTAGCATAAGTGGATCAGCCTTGAACATTCGGTTCCTTTACTAGAAGGGGTAGATCCTTTATTGATCATACACTATCTTCGTGTACAAATTCCTATACCCAGTAGAGCCCTAATATTTGTTCCTGGAGACTAAGAACTAAACCAAAGCATAGTTCAGTGTACACAAGATGACTATGATGACCTCAAGTCTAAGGATACTTGTACAACTATCAATATGTGAACAACTGCTGACACGTGAGTGAACTCCATCAGTTGTTCAGCTGTGCGAGTCATGTTCAGTGAACTTATTCTATAATAAGCACCTACATACTAGCTATAGTGTCATCACACAAATGTCTATGAGAACAGACATCCTTCATAATGAAGCAAGCATAGTATGTACCGATCTTTGCGGATTATTAATTACCAGTTAGTAATCCTATGATCAGGAACTATTTAAGTTTAGAGTTATCATCTTTTAGGTCTCACTATTATGATCTCATCATAATCCATAAAAAGCTTTACTCTAAACTATGGTATATCTTATTTAAACACTTAAATAGATAGAGCCCATAATAAAAACAAAACAAGTCTTTTATTAATATCAATGAAATCAAAACAGATTACATAAAAAGTTATTCCTAAATCCTAATACATGATTGGACTTAGGACATATTCCTTTCAATCTCCCACTTGTACTAAAGCCAATCACTCTGGTATCTAATACCCATCTTGTCTTTATGACGATCAAAGTGACTTTCATAAAGTAGCTTTATGAGTGGGTCTGCTATATTGTTATGTGTGTCAACTCTAATTCAATACAACACAAGAAATGTTATCGCGCTCCCACTAACCCTTTTGTAGACACATGGTTCATGTACGATTTTCATAAAACCAAACTCTTTGATTGTCTCATCAAAACAGATGTTCCATCTACGAGAAGCTTGCTTTAAACCACATATGGTTCGCAGCAGCTTACACACTAGGTTTTCATTTCTCTTGGAAAGAAAACCATCTGGCTAATTGCCAGATCTCATAGTCGTAGTAAGCAGCAATCGCAAGCAAAATCCGAACTGATTTTAACAAGGCTACAGGTAAAAGGTTTCATCAAAGTCAATCCATTGCCTTTGTTTGAATCCTTTTCCCAAAAGCCTGGCCTTAAAGGTCTCCACATGGCCATCTGCTCTAATCATTCTTTCGTATCCCGTATACATAGATTTCATTCCGGATTTCATGGCACTATGCCATTTCTCTGAGTCAACACTACTCATAGCCTCATTATAGGTCATAGGGTCGTCATCATCAATGATCGACAAATCATTGTCATTCTCAATGACAAGGCCATATTACCTCTCAGGTTGGTGAGACACTCTCTCTGACCTACGAATGGGCTGTTCCACAGAAGGTTGTTCAGTCTGAACAGGTGTTTCCACTTGAACCGTAGTAGTTTGTGCTTCTTGAACTTCATCAAGTTCAATTTTGCTTCCACTGTTTCCTTCAAGGATAAACTCCTTTTCCAAGAAGGTAGCATGTCTGGAGACAAACACCCGATGATCGGTTTAAAAGTAATACCCTAAAGTCTCTTTAGGATATCCCACAAAACTACATTTTACGGATCGATATTCCAGCTTATCTAGGTCAACTTACTTGACATAAGCTGGACATCCCCAAATCTTAACGTGTTTAAGACTCGGTTTCCTTTCTTTCCATATCTCATATGGAGTTTGAGGAACAGATTTGAAAGGCACCTTATTCAGTAAATATGCTGAGGTTTCCAATGCATAACCCCATAGGAATACTGGAAGATTTGCATAGCTCATCATGGACCAAACTATGTCTAACAAAGTTTGATTTCTCCTTTCAGATACCAATCTGGAGGCGTCCACTGGGAGACCCATTTACTTTGAGATAATCCAGAAACTCTCCATTCAAGTATTCACCACCTCGATCTAATCGAAGAGTTATAATACTATGTTTGGTTGTTTCTCCACTTCATACTTATATTCTTTGAACTTTTCAAAGGCCTCAGACTTGTATTTCATCAAACACATATCCGAATCTAGATCTATTATCCGTGAAAGTAATGAAGTATGAAAATCCACCCATGGCTTGCGTAGACATTGGTCCATATACATCTGTCTGTACCATTCCTAGCAAATTTGCAACCTTCTCTCCATGTCTACTAAATGGAGACTGCAGTGCCACAATGAAGTGAGATTTTCATCATCCCTTTTCTTTTATTAGTTTGTTCAATCTGAAGTAAATTATGTCACATTTATACAGACCATTATTTAAAGTACCATGTCCATAAAGAATATTATCTCTAAGAATAGAACATTCATTATTCTCAATAATAAATGAAAATCCATCCAAGTCTAACATGGGAATAATATTCCTCACAATCGAGGGAACAAAATAACAATTATTTAAAAAACAATAGTCTTGCCCGTAGGCATATGTAAATGAAATGATTCTACATCTTCAGCAGCAACTCTTGCTCCATTTCCTATCAGTAGAATCACCTCCTCTTCCTCAAGAGTCCTACTTCTCCTTAGTCCCTGCAACAAATTGCAGATATGAGAACCACAGGCGGTATTTAATACCCAAGTAGAAATTTGATTTAATGACATATTCACTTCTATCATGAACATACCTGAATCAGAAGCGGTAGTCTCACTACCCTTCTTCTTCTTCAATTCTGCAAGGTATACCTTGCAGTTCCTCTTCCAGTGCCCCACCTTGTTACAGTGAAAGCAAACAAGTTTGCTCTTGGGGTCTTCAGCTTTTGGTGGAACCGGCGTTTTCTCACCTACTTTATTCTTCTTGGAAGGGTTCCTCTTCCTTTTCTTAGGATTGGAACCTTCACCAATTAGAAGAACAGAACTCTTCTTAGGGGGAAAATTCGATTCCGCAGTCTTCAACATGTTGTGGAGTTCAGGCAGGCTGACATCCAACTTATTCATGTGAAAGTTCACAACAAACTGCGAGAACGAACTCGGAAGCGATTGCAAGACCAAGTCTTGGCTCAGCTCCCCATCCATGGCAAAACCAAGTTGTCCAAGACGTTCAATCAAATTGATCATCTTAAGTACATGGTCATTCACAAATGATCCCTCAGACATCCTACAACCGAACAGCTCCTTCGATATCTCACATCGAGCTGTCCTCCCTGCCACATCATACAACTCTTGTAGATGCATGAGGATAGTGTGAGCATCCATATGCTCATGTTGCTTCTATAGCTCAATGTTCATGGAAGCTAGCATGATGCATTGAGCAACATTTGCATCATCTACCCACTTATGATACACAATATGTTCATCATTATGTGCATCACTAGTAGGTTCAGTAGGCTTAGGTGAGTCAATCACGTATTCCAGCTTCTCAATCCTAAGAACAATTCTCAAGTTTCGAAGCCAGTCAGCATAATTAGGACCAGTCAACTTGTGAGCATCTAGTATGCTCTTGAGTGATAGTGCAGAAGACATAACGTACAAAGTAAATCTGTAAATGATAAACACATAACAACACTTAGAAAATATTCGATTTCATTTTAAAAACACTATATGAATCGGGTCTTTATTCATAAGTGGCTCCCACTTATATATCTAATTTATTCAACCCCCTACGTGAAAAATTAAGCATTCATAATGCTAGTGGGAATAGGGATCCTACATTCCATTACACAACCCCGGCTGTAGCACGAACCGCCATGTAATGTTCAATAGGCAGACAACTCTTGTCAATTACATCTTATGTTATTCCCTAATCAAACTTTAGCCTCTTGAATACTTGAGTCACGGCTGTGGCACGACAAACTCAATATTCTAAGTCAAGTCTAACCCAACATTCCGTACAATTGAATCAGTCCCCAACGGCCCACGGCTGTGGCACGTACCGACCTTTAGATTCTAATTCAATGTACACATCTCTATGTAATAGACAAGTATTTCTTATTTCGAAATCAAAGCCCTCGGCTGTAGCACGAACCGACAATGATTCAAAAATAAGAACTACTTTTCTATCATGTTGGAAGGCTATGACCGACACAAGCCCGTTGTGTCATTGGCCAATTACTACTTGATATTATTTAATTTTAGAGGGATTATATTATGTTACAATCATAATCATATTATAAAGAGATTCCCAGATCGGGTGGAGCATTGTCAATAGGCGTCACTTAATAACTCTTTCTTACAGATAGAAATCTGTTGTTGACAGAATCATCCTTTCTCTCATATCGAAAATTCATATTCAATTACGTGTTTCATAAACACAAGAATCTCATGATTGTATTCATAATATTATTATTAAGGTTATGAAACAATTTCACTATAGTAGATTGTCTAACAAACGCCTTATGTTCATTTAAGTTCACCTAAATCTATTATCGCATGATAAACTAAGCATATATCACATATATCAACATGAATAAACATCAAGGTAGGCATGTTATATCATCTAGCACATTAGTCTAAGCATTATACATCTCTATGTATCACATGAAGCATTTAAAAGCAATTAAAACAGTCAAAAACAGCTTAAAAAACACTTATGTTAGCTATAAACAGTTCGAAACAATTTCATAAAATATCATATAATATACCATTAGAAGCGTCTCGAAAAGACGAATCCAACGGCACCAAAATCGCCCTATTCTGAACTCGCACGCGCCCTCACGCGCCGAAAGAAGTTTCCCCACGCGCGGCCACGTGCACACGCGCTGTCAGGCGCATGTGTGACTGTTCCCCACGCGCCCCCACGGGCACACGCGCGTCACGCGCCCGAACCCCTGTACTGACGTCAGCATGACGTCAACATCCGTCTGACCTTTGACCAGCGCGTGGCTGACACGCGCCGCGCGTGACACACGAGCGCGTGTGCCCCACGCGCGCGGTCCTTCCCTTTGCTGTGAGTCGCCGCCTTTTCTCGATTAGCGTGCCGCCGTCCTGACTTCTCTTTCTCCGTGCAAACACCACAACACAGCATGCAGATGTATAGCAGCCACAGATGTATTTATATATATACAACTTTATATACATATATATATACATACTTATTTAATTACGAATTTAATTGCAAGAACTTCAAAAATTCATAATAAAAAATCTATACATCATAAAATTATGAAAAAAATACCCAGATGATCTACAACACTTGTAGAACCCAGATCAACATTCAAAATTATTCTGAGAAACGATTTCTCATCAGACAAAATTAATCGATAACATAACTTGTAAAAATCATAATTAATTCATACAAGCACATAAAATTCTGAAATTTTTACCACAGATCTATATGCATACAACCTAAGTTCTGATACCATTGTTAGATTTTTAATCACAGCGGAGGCATGGTAAAACACTTTTACACATACAAAATCCAAATAAAAGTATATAAATCGTGGTAAAAACATATGGATCGATTACTAACCTTTAATATGCGATCCAAAAGCAACGATCGGAGATCCTTAGCAGCTGCTCCTCATACGTGAAGCACTCCACTGATATCCACCAAGAAAACGACGTTAAGGAGGAGGAGGAGGTGGAGAGAATTAGGTTTTATAAAATTTTGGGGTTATAATAAAAATAGGGTTTATAATAGTAAATTTATAGGCAAAATTTTCAGCTGAAATTTTCCCATAAAATATTATTATTATTAACCCATTTATTATTCTCATTAATAATTAAAACACATTTTAATTATTAATTCTTTTTCTAAACACTTTAAAAATAATTCTCTCTCTTGATTTAATTTCCAAAAAATTAAATCCTTAATTAATAATATTAAGAACTTTTCTTAATTAATTTATAATCAATTAAATCTCATTTAATCAATTATTAAATTTTCCAATTAATTATTTATTTCACAAATAAATAATTATTAGCCATTATTAATTAATTCCTCCACCATTAATCCATTCTCTTTTTATGGTGTGACCTGTAGGTTCAATATTAAGCCGGTAGTAGAAATAAATAATAATAAAAACTATTTTATCATTATTTATATAAATTTTCTAATTTATTAAATATGATTAATTAATTAATCACATTTATTCTACATCGTGAGGGATACTTCTCAGCATATCTCGACTATCCTGATAATATGAATTCACTGCTTAGAATACCTAGAACCTATTCAGTGAATAGTTACCGTACAATAAACTCCTTCTACCCTACAATGTCCCGATTAAATACAAGACATGGATCTCGTGTCAAGCCTATCTAATCTAATCACTTGCTTACCATTTACTATGCTTAGTTCTATGCAAATTAGAAACTCCTTTCTAATTTCATTCACTCTGGCCAGATATTCCTGAACTAGCATAAGTGGATCAGCCTTGAACATTCGCTTCCTTCACTGGAAGGGGTAGATCCTTTATTGATCATACACTATCTTCGTGTACAAATTCCTATACCCAGTAGAGCCCTAATAATTGTCCCTGGAGACTAAGAACTAAACCAAAGCATAGTTCATTGTACACAAGATGACTATGATGACCTCAAGTCTAATGATACTTGTACAACTATCACTATGTGAACAACTGCTGACACGTGAGTGAACTCCATCAGTTGTTCAGCTGTGCGAGTCATGTTCAGTGAACTTATTCTATAATAAGCATCTACATACTAGCTATAGTGTCACCACACAAATGTCTATGAGAACAGACATCCTTCATAATGAAGCAAGCATAGTATGTACCGATCTTTGCGGATTATTAATTACCAGTTAGTAATCCTATGATCAGGAACTATTTAAGTTTAGAGTTATCATCTTTTAGGTCTCACTATTATGATCTCATCATAATCCATAAAAAGCTTTACTCTAAACTATGGTATATCTTATTTAAACACTTAAATAGATAGAGCCCGTAATAAAAACAAAACAAGTCTTTTATTAATATCAATGAAATCAAAACACATTACATAAAAAGTTATTCCTAAATCCTAATACATGATTGGACTTAGGACATATTCCTTTCAGATAGATGAACTTACCTCACTTACCTGAGGTGCATCTATTACAGGGAAATAGAAAAGTGGCACTTCTCTGTGATGATTTTCCCTGTTCAAATCTGCAATGATTCTTCTCTCTTGAACCCAACAATCTAATTTATTGTTTGGGTCCTCAAGCACAATTTCCTCAGAGAGGTGGTTAGCTAACATCATGAAAAATCTAGCATAATAAATACTTTTACCCCTCTTATTTAACTCCCCTAATTTAAAACCCAACTCAAACAGAACATGGTCACTAAAATTAAAGTACTTATCTGTAACTAGCATGTAGAGCATGTTAAGCATGAAAATATTAACGGAATCAAAATTACTGATTTTACCAGAAAAGACCTTGGTCACTATATCACACATGAAATTTCATTCCTTCCTAAGACCTAATCTCCTAATGTCATTCAACTTAAAAGTAGAAAGAGCATAGTTCATGGAATTAAGCATATTAACTATATCAGTGTATGTGTGTGGTGAAGTCACATTATTATCAGGAATCTTAAAACATGCTTTAATAATATCACTATTAATACAGAATTCATTACTTTTGATAGTGAGTGTGATGGTCTTATCAGTTGAGTTGTATGTAGCAGTGGTCCACATCTCTTCAACAACTTCACAAAAGATGGTGGGTGATTCCAGCATGGCATAGTTAAGCTTGCAGTTCTTCACAAAATCCATCATTTTGTGGTAGTCACCTGAATCCCCTTGTTCACTAAGGCTGTGAAGTTATTCTTCTCAAAATTAACCCAGTTTGAGACATAATCTTGACAACAGGCGCCATTGTTAGAGAATAAGAGCTTGTAGAGAGAGAGTGAGTGCTTTGAAAGAGAAAGAAATTGGAGCAGATAATTTGAGAATGATAAAAAAAAGCAATGGAAATGAAATGGGCTATTATACTATCTCAAAAATAACTGCCAAAAATAATAAAGTAAAATAAAGTAGCCAATAAAAATTGCCTAAAATAGCCGTTTAAAAATAAACTGTAAAAATTCCATCAATTATCCGTCGTGTTATGCTTACAGACTATAAGTATACTCGATGGATAATGTTCAGGAAATTAACGGCTAAGATTAAGACAATTTGATGGATGAGGATAAACTGTTATCCGTCGAGTCATAAAATGTTCCAGAAAAATAATTGATTTTTATTAGCAAATTGTATTCCGACGGATGATCAAACTCGATGGATATCAATCATCCGTCGAGATGTAAATTTTGACTTAGGCAAAATTTCATCCAAGACTGAAAAAATAATTAAATTTCTGGCTGCATTACAACTTGAAAATTATCTCATATAGATTTAAGAATAATTGAGCATACCTAACTCACTTACCAACCTTGAAAAGGTGGATTCATCCTGTGGTTTGGTAAAAATATCTGCAAGCTGCTTCTCACTTGGAACAACATGTAGTTCTACAGTACCATTCATTACATGTTCCCTAATGAAGTGGTACTTGATGTCTATGTGCTTTGTCCTTGAATGTTATACTGGATTTTCAGTGATGGCAATTGCACTTGTGTTATCACAGAAAATAGGAATCCTTTCAACTTGCAAATCATAGTCTAGCAATTGATTTTTCATCCACAAAATCTGTGCACGGCAACTGCCAGCAGCAGTATATTCAGCTTTAGTTGTAGAAGTAGAAACTGAATTTTGCTTTTTACTGAACCAGGACACAAGCTTGTTTCCTAGAAATTGACAGGTTCCTGTTGTACTTTTTCTATCAATTCTACAACCTGCATAGTCTGCATCTGAGTAACCAGTTAGATCAAAACCAGAATCTCTAGGGTACCAAATGCCAAGTTTTGGTGTTCCCTCGAGATATCTGAAAATTCTCTTAATAGCTACTAAGTGAGATTCTCTAGGGTCAGCCTGAAATCTAGCACACAAACATGTAGCAAACATTATATCTGGCCTACTAGCTGTTAAGTACAAAAGTGAGCCAACCATGCCCCTATAACTTGAAATATCCACAGACTTTTCAATATTGTTTAATTCAAGCTTAGTTGTAATAGCCATGGGAGTTTTTGCAGATGTGCAATCCATTAGATCAAACTTCTTTAAAAGATCAAAAATGTATTTAGTTTGACTAATGAATATTCCATCACTAACTTCGCTTAACTTGTAAACCAAGAAAGTAAGTTAGTTCTCCCATCATACTCATTTCATACTTACTTTGCATCAATTTGGCAAACTTTTTGCAAAGTTTCTCATCTGTAGAGCCAAAAATAATATCATCTACATAAATTTGAACAAGTATGCTAGAGCCATTAATATTTCTAAAGAATAAAGTTTTATCTACAATACCTCTTGTGAAGTGATTTTCCAAAAGGAACTTTGATAAAGTGTCATATCAGGCTCTAGGTGCTTGCTTTAGTCCATAAAGTGCTTTCAAAAGATAATAGACATGTTCTGGGAAATTTGGATCTTCAAAACCAGGATGTTGACTAACATATACTTCCTCTTCCAAATCTCCATTCAGAAAGGCACTTTTGACATCCATTTGATAAACCTTGAAATTGGCATGGGCTGCATAGGCTAAGAAGATTATGATGGCTTCAAGTCTTGCAACAGGAGTAAATGTTTCATCAAAATCTATTCCTTCTTGTTGACAATAGCCTTTAGCAACCAATCTAGCTTTGTTCCTGACTACTATGCCATTTTCATCCATCTTATTTCTGAATATCCATTTGGTGTCTATTGGATTCTTTCCTTTAGGATTGGGCACCAGCTTCCATACATTATTCCTCTCAAATTGGTTTAGCTCCTCCTGCATAGCTAAAATCCAATCAGGATCCAACAAAGCTTCCTCTACCTTCTTTGGTTCTTCCTTGGAACGGAAGCTGCTGTATAGACATTCTTCTTGAGTTGCTCTCCTGGTTGAACTCTAGAAGAAACATCACCAATGATGAGCTCAAAGGGGTGATCCTTTGTCCATTTCCTTTGTTGAGGTAGATTAGATCTAGATGAAGAGGCCTCATTGTTGTCTTGATGTGTGATTGAGTTTTGATTATTAGAAACTCCCCTTGAGTTTGTGGATCTTTGATTCGAGAAAGGGGAACTTTCTATAGGTGATCTATTCTGATTTCCAGCTTCTTTTAATAACCCGACGGATGGTGAATTTTGAGTTCCGACGGATGAAGCTTGTTGTCTACCGACGGATAACGCAGATTGCCTCCCGACGGATGAAGCATTATGCAACTCGACAGATGTTGAATTTTGTGCTTCATTTGTAGTGGATTTTTCTGCATTATCCTTTGATACTATTTCTTGATCACTTTCATCATCACTGTCATCACTAACCATCACCACATTGTCAAATTTGAGGCTCTCATGGTAATTTCCATCTTGCAGTCCTTCAATCCTTTTATCATCAAACATAACATGTATTGATTCCACAACAATGTTGGTTCTTGGATTGTAGACTCTATATGCTTTACCAACAACATATCCAACAAAAATTCCTTCATCTGCTTTAGCATCAAACTTCCCATTCTAATCAGTTTGATTTCTCAAGATATAACACTTACAGCCAAAGACATGAAGAAAATTTAGAGTTGGCTTCTTGTTCTTGAACAACTGATAGGGAGTCATGCATTTTGCTTGATTGATCAGAGAAATATTTTGAGTGTAGCATGCAATATTTACAGCTTCAGCCCAGAAATATATTGGCAATTTAGATTCTTCAAGCATTGTCCTGGCAGCTTCAATAAGTGATCTGTTCTTCCTTTCCACTACTCCATTCTGTTTTGGAGTTCTTGCTGCTGAAAATTCATGCAAAATTCCATTTTCTTCACAAAATGCTCTCATGACCGAATTCTTGAACTCAGTTCCATTGTCACTCCTGATTCTTCTAACTTTGAAATCAGGATGATTATTGACTTGCCTTATGTGATTGATTATGATTTCACTAGCCTCATCTTTATACTTTAGGAAATATGTCCAAGAGAACTTTGAGAAATCATCTACAATTACTAGGGAAAATCTTTTCCTTGAGATGGACAACACATTGACTGATCTAAACGAATCCATGTATAGCAGTTGTAAAGGTTCTTCAATTGTTGAATCAAGTTTCTTTCTGAATGATGCTTTAATCTGCTTTCTCTTTTGGCAGGCATCACACAATTCATCCTTAGAAAACTCCACTAGAGGAATGCCTCTAACCAGTTCTTTCTTTACTAGCTCATTCATGATCTTGAAGTTTAGATGAGATAGCTTCTTGTGCCATAACCAACTTTCATCCTGACTTGCTTTGCTGAGAAGACAAGTAACAGATTCTGCATTAGATGAGTTGAAGTCCGCTAGATACACATTTCCTTTTCTCACACCAGTGAGTACCACTTTGTTGCTTCTTTTGTTAGTCACAACACAGGCTTCTGAGTTGAAGGTTACTGAATTGTACTGAATTGTCTTTATCACAAAGCTGGCTGATACTCAACAAATTATGCTTGAGACCATCACTAAGGCAACCTCCTCAATGATGACATTATCTTTTGAAATCAAGCCATATCCCGCAGTATAACCCTTGCTGTCATCTCCAAAAGTAATACTTGGGCCAGCTCTTTCCTTAAACTCTGTGAGCAGGGTAGAATCACCAGTCATGTGTCTTGAACAACCACTATCCAAGTACCATAGATTCTTTCTGTTTCCCTACACACATCAAAATCAAATCAAGTTGATTTTGGTACCCCAAGTTTCCTTGGGTCCTGCCTTGTTAGCTTTCTTTTTCTGTTTCTTAGGCTTTATCTCATTTGACTTGGGGATATCAGATTCATCCTTAGTCATTTGAGTTGGGCCTTTGAAACCATTCATCATAACAAAATTATCATGCATACTTTGATTAACAGGGAATGGCATGCTACTAGTGAACATGTTATTCCAGTAAGGCATGCTAAATGGAATTTGTGGCATACTAAATGCAACATAATAGGGATTAGGTGCAAATGGCATATTAGCAAACTGTGCATTCATATTCTGTGTAGATATAGCATTCATAGGCATAGGAGGCATGACATTCATATTGGGAAAGTGAGGTGGCACATATATGGAAGTAGGCATGACAGATTTGCAATTAACAGACAAATGATTTACACTACCACACTTGACACATATTTTTCTTGGAGCATATTTATTAGGTGTGTAGTTATTGTGTTTGTTAATCCCTACTTTACCATTTCTATTATTCTTCTTTTTAACCTCTGTTTTAACCTCAATCTTTTCAAGTCTGTCACTCAATTGCTTGATAGTCATATGACCAACATTAGCCTTTTTCCCTTTCTTAACTTGACTCGATTCTCCTATAACAAAATTATTGGAAACTGATCCATACTTTTCATTTAACTTAACGAGTTTGGCTTCACTGATAGGCTTTCTCACAATCGACAGATGAGGATTTACATCACTCGACGGATAACCCTTTTTGTTATCTGACGGATGACCCTCATCATCCGTCGAGTCTATATCTGTTA
Organism: Apium graveolens; assembly: GCF_009905375.1. Classification (NCBI taxonomy): domain Eukaryota; kingdom Viridiplantae; phylum Streptophyta; class Magnoliopsida; order Apiales; family Apiaceae; genus Apium; species Apium graveolens. The sequence goes on along the minus strand of NC_133651.1, from coordinate 114,063,320 downwards.
GCACTCCTTCCACCAAATTTGGATCTAGCTTCTTCTTGTTCTTCTTCCAGGCTGCATCACAAAAGGACTCGATCCCTTGAACTTTGGTGATTTGAGCATGAACATCTCTAGATGTTTTCCATGCCTTAATCACCCCCTGTTCACGATCAAGCTGCTTCTTCAAAATTTCTTCTTTCTTCAAGGACTCAGTTAATTCCTCCTTGGAAATCTTACACTCAATTTTTAATTTTTCAAAATCAATGAACTGAGACTCTAGCACATTATTCCTCTCACTTAAAAACAAATTGTTTTCTTTGATTTTAGCATTTTCTTTAGTAAGAGACTTAAGTGTAACACGCAAATGATATAACTCTGTAGACATGTCATTTATAGCATCATTACACTCAGCTTTAGATAAATGTGCAAGGTTTGTAGTAATTACCTGATTACTTGAAGAACTTGTCTCTGTTTCATCAGACTTGGCCATTAGGGCTAGATTGACATAGCTGACATCTTCATCTTCATCCAGACCATCTGTTGCCCAATCATTTTCCTGTGTAATGAAAGCCCTTTCCTTTTATTTGAGAAAATCAAAGTATTTCTGTTTATAATCCACAGGCTCAAACTTCTTTTTGTTGGAATCTGACTTTCTACACTCACTGGCAAAGTGCTCTGCCAAGCCACATTTGAAACATTTGAATTTTGATTTATCCACCATGTTTCTATTTGGCTTGGCTGCTCCAAAGTTCTTCTTGAACTTGAGCTTGGCAAATCCTCTGGAAAGAAATGCTAGATGTTCATCAATGTCCTCCATGTCATCCTGGCTCAAAGAATCTTCATTTTCAGCTACCAGCCCCTTGCCCTTGTTTTCACAGACCCTTGAAGTTGATTCAACAGCTTCCATCTTCATCTCCTTCTCTTTTTCTAACTCAGCAACTAGTGCAATGGATCCTCCTTTCTTCTTTCCTCTCTGCATCCTCTCATCTTGCTCTATTTTAAGCTCATAAGTCTTCAGAATGCCATACAGTCTCTCCAAGTAAACTCCTTATAATCTTGAGAGTTTCTTAATGAGACTGTCATTGGTTTCCATTCCTTTGGAAGAGATCTAAGGAATTTCATATTGGAGTCTTTTGTCTGATAGACCCTTCCATGCAGCTTCAGAGCATTTAGTAGTTTTTGAAACCTACTAAAGATGTCAGTGAGAGACTCACTTCCTTCACTATGAAAATGCTCATATTGCTGAATCAGTAGCTGCATCTTGTTTTCTCTAACTTGCTCAGTGCCATCACAAATAATCTGTATAGTGTCCCAAACATCCTTGTAAGTTTTGCAATTGATGATGTTGTCAAACATATCACCATCAACTCCATTGAACAGGATATTCATGGCCTTCTTATCTTTCCTGACTTGTTCAATATCAGGATCAGACCATTCATGCCTTGGCTTGGGGACAAATGGCTCATTTCCAGTTGCAGCTCTCATTGGTACATGAGGACCTCTTTCTATGTAATCTACATAAAACTCATCTTGAGAAAGTAAATGAAGAGGCATCTTTACCTTCCAGTGATGGTAATTATCTTTATCCAGAAAAGGAATCTTGAATCCAACATCCTTCTTGTTCATCTTGCTGTGTTGTTGAGATCTTTAAACTCTTTGTTCTTCAAGAGCTTGCTCTGATACCAATTGTTAGTCCCATAACAATTCAACAAGAATTACAGAAGGGGGGTTGAATGGAATTCTTGAAACTTTTTCTTAAATAAAAAAATGTTCTAACTTAAATATATATATCAGTGTGAATTGATTTGTAGAGTGCGGAATAATAACTTCAAATGAATCAAAACACAAGTAATTAAAAACACAAGTCTTTAAAAACTTTCTGGTGGATTTGAATGTATCCACCAAAGATATATAATATATATCGAGAGAACTCTGTGTAGCAAAAAGCTCACAGCTGCTTACAAACTTTGAACAACTAAGAGTACAGAGAAATGCTAAGGATACAGTTTACAAAAATTTATCTTCTTGTTTTCTTAGTTAGTTATTCTATTTGCTGCTTCTTGGTTTATATATCACCAAGATTACAAAGTAATAAGACAAGATAATAAAACAAAAACTATCAAGTCTAATACTATGCTACTTCATTACTCTATTCCAGCATCTTTGAATATCTTCATAATAGCATGGAAATGGCAATGCTTCTTTGTTCTCTAAAACCCAGTTGAACAGGCTTCCACATTCCATTTGCATACACTCGACGCATGTGACTGTGTTGTCACTGTTAACAGATGTTTGAATTCTTTATCCATCGGGTTCATGATCATCCGTCGAGTTCATGATCATCTGTCGGGTTCATGATCATCCGTCGGGTTGTCTAGTTGATCATCTGTCGAATGGCATTGATGTTTATCCATCGGGTAGCAATCTGGCACTTGACTTCATTTCATTTATGCAGGATTACAAGACATCATCTATGTACAATTAATCAACATATTCTTCATATGTAGTTAAAGTCAACATGACTTGAGTACTACTTACAGAAATTAAACAATGTGTATGCAGAAATGTGCTACAGACTTATTGTTCCATAAGCTACTCACTCGATGGATAATAAATCATCATCCGTCGGGACTATATTGAGTCATCCGTCGGGACTATAATCCTTATCTGTCGAGTGCTACATTTTACACTAAGTAAAATCTACCAAGGTGTTTTGTTAATGAAATCATCAAGTACACAACATATACACAACATCTTTATAAAATCATATAATAACCTAAAAATTACTAGAAAAATACCAAAATTATCTATATTTTATTCTGGACAATTAAAAATTAAAATACCCCAATTTTATCATATATAAACATCCGAACATCAATTCCAATTATCAAATAATTCTCCAAAAAATTACATAACAATTATTTATTGATAAAAATAATTGCACGATATTTCCCGGATATTACAAGAACCAATTGACGAGTGCAAGTATAGAAAAAGTGAATTGATAAGGCAAGTGTTTCTGCTCTTTCTTGTACTATAATTGTAAGTATTCCTAATAGTTCTTATTCTATATGACAAGTACTTTGAAGTACTTAACCCTAAACCCTGATTCTTATTGATCTTGAGCCGCAAGCCTGATTTCTTGTAAACCACTGATTGTTGAATTCTTGGATACGAACCATACACATACGATACTACTCCACAAATACATATCTACCACGTACTGACTCTTGATATGAGATTGCTTAACATATGAACCTTTATGCCTTGTATAATAGAAGACCAATTCTTGTAACCACCGAACCCTGGTATTCTACATTCTAATTCTTTCCCTGGATTAAAAGTAAATCTTTCTGTTTACCTTGTTATACCTTCATGGTATTGTGAATCACCCTATGCTTTAAGGTAAATGTTGTTTATGATTCAGTTTATTGATTTACATTGTTTATCATGTTGATATTATGGAATTGGATTGTTTTTAAATATGGACCAGATTCGTGGTCGGACCAAATTCTTGGTCGGACCAGATTCGTGGTCATAATATGCCAACGTGTGCCTTGGATTCAGTATATAGAGCAAAGCAGGGAGCCTTGCTCAGGAGCCTAAAGGGATGATCAAGGTATTCTCAGATTTTCTTCCAAAATTTGGATTCCATCAGTAGCCGAGTTGAAAAATGAAATTCTACAGGAAGCTCACAATTCAAAGTATTCCATTCATTCGGGAAGTACCAAGATGTACCGAGATTTAAAAGAGAATTATTGGTGGCCAGACATGAAGAGAGAAATTACGGAATGGGTTAGCAAATGTTACATGTGTCAAAGAGTTAAGGCGGAGCACTAGAGACCAAGCGGATTGTTACAGCCACTAGAGATTCCAGAATGGAAGTGGGAGTACATTGCTATGGACTTCATAGTTGGCTTACTAAGAACGAAAGCGAACCATGATGCTATTTGGGTTATAGTGGACAGACTAACCAAATCAGCTCATTTCTTGCCTATTAATGAAAGATTTTCACTGGATAAGTTGGTTTATATGTATTTGAAATAAATAGAAGTGCGTCACGGAGTCCCTGTGTCTATTATATCGGATCGAGATCCACGATTCAATTCAAGATTTTGGAGAAATTTTCAGGAATGTTTGGGAACTAAGTTAAACATGAGTACGGCTTATCATCCGCATACTGACGGCCAAAGTAAGAGAACAATCCAAACAATTGAAGACATGTTACGTGTTTGTGCCATCGATTTCAAAGGAAATTGGGATGAACATTTCCCCTTAGTGGAGTTTGCTTACAATAACAGTTATCATGCCAGTATCAGAATGCCTCCCTATGAAGCTCTTTATGGACACAAATGTCGATCACCAGTATATTGGGACGAATTCGGAGAACGTAAAATACTTGGACCTGAACTGGTACAGCAGACAAAGGAAGTTCTTGAAGTTATTCAGAAAAGGCTAATTGCAGCACAAGATCATCAAAGGAAATATGCAGACCAATCCAGAAAGGATATGGAATTCAAAGAAGGAGATCTAGTGTGACTGAAAGTGTCACCGTGGAAAGGATTATCGAGATTCGGAAAGAAAGGGAAATTGAGTCCTAGATACATTGGACCTTTTGAAATTTTGAAACGTGTCAGCAAGGTAGCATACGAGTTGGCGTTACCCCCATACATGGAGCACATTCATAATGTTTTTCACGTATCGATGCTTAAGAAATATAATCCAGATTCTAGGCATGTAATTGAGTATGAGCCGATAGAACTTTAGGCAGATTTATCGTATGTGGAGAATCTAATAGAGATTCTAGAAAAGAAAGAGAAAGTATTAAGAAATAAAGTTATAAATTTAGTAAGAGTGTTGCGGAGAAACCCAAAGGTTGAAGAGTCAACCTAGGAGTTAGAAAGTGATATGCGAGAAAGGTACCCTCAGTTGTTTACTTAGGAGGTTCTGAGGACAGAATCCTTTTAAGGGGCGAATGATGTAATATCCGGGACATAGCAAGTTATTGTTTTTATCAATAAATAATTATTATGTGATTATTATGTGATTTTTGAAGAATTATCTGATAATTGGTGTTGATTTGTGGATGTTTATATGTGATAAAGTATAGGTATGTTAATTTTATTATGTCCAGAATAAAATATAGATAATTGTGATATTTTTTTAGTAATTTTTGGACTGTTATATGATTTTATAATATTTTATGAATTTATTAATTATTTTCTGAATAATTACAAAACTATTATAAAAAGTCAGGAATCGTCCAACTTCATCCTTTTTTACGTTTTTACAACCCAAAACTATTCGAAAAACTATCTGATTATTCCTGACATTTTCCATATTTTGACTTTTTTAATCCGGATTACGATTTGACCCGTGCGCTTCCTAGCGTAAAATTTTCGATACGATAATCATTTCGATAACATTATCTTCGTATAAAGTATTTTATAAGAAGTCCGATCTTTATAATTATTCAGAAATTTTAATAGTATTCCAAAAGTTTTGATAATTATCCAAAACAGGTTGATAATTATCCAAAACATTATCCAATCGGATCGTTTTGTAGTTACCTAGCGGCTAAGTAACTTATTTTTTGATCCAATACGATCCAACGCATATTAATATTTCATAAATATAAATAGCCCTTTTCTTAATTCATTTTATTGGTATAATCATAATCAACCAGTAAAAAATGATAAAATACAGAGAAAACCCTAATTAATCGTCGTGTTTTTGAAAATCAAACTCAAATTCGAAGGCGTTACCGAACTAGGAATCGAGCGTGCCATATACCAAATCGAAGCTCTCGAAAAGCTCTTTCAGAATCAACCATTCATTTTAGTGCAGAAATCAAGGTTTTAATCTTATTTATTGATTTTAATTCGAATTAATTATTGATTAAAATAGAAAATTTTGATATTGATGTTGTTTATATGATTTGATGCTTGAATATTGTAGATAATTTTATCCTGGTCATTTTGGTATATTATTTGATGAATTTGGAGTTCAATAACATGTTCAAATTGTTGTTTGATTCTCGAATTGAAGAAGTAGGGTTTATGTGTTTGAATGTTTTTAATTGAAAATTAGGCATTTCTTTGTTAGGGGTTATTAGTTGAAATTGATCACATGGTTGAATAGATCGTTGAAAGACAAATCGAATGGTATATAGTAGATTAACAAACGATTCCTGGAATGATTCAATCAAGCTTCGCCGGAAAATGTCGAGTTCGTCGGCGGCGAAGTTTCAGACGAATTTTCTGATCAAAGTATGTATTTTTTGTCGATTCTAAACTGTTAAATAAGTTCCTGGCAACGAGTACTTCAGTTCTGCTCATTTTTGTCAAGTTCTGGGCGAGTTGATTCGCCGTCGGCGGCCGAAGAGGGCGAGGGCGACGGTGGAAATTTACGATTTAGCCCCTGAATTTTTCCAAAATATTCAGTTTTAGTATTCATGTTTTGAAAACTTGCACTTCAGCCCCTGCAGTTTGCAAAACTTGCAAATATTGGATTCCAGTTTCAAAAACTTTCAAAAATCATATATCCTTTTTATTTTATTTTCATAAAATAGTTTCTAATATTTAAAAATTCTAAAAGTCATTATTTTTAATACTGAAAATCATTTTTTATTCAAAAATAGATTTGAATTATTTAATTTATTAATTTTAGTTGATAATTAATTATTTAATTAGTTAATTAATTTAAACATTAATTGATTAATTAATTTAATTAGTTATTAATTAATTTTAATGGATTATTTAATTAGATTTAATTATTTATTTGGATTTAAAAATTCTGAAAAATAGTTTGGAGCTTTAAAATATTATTTAAAATTATTTTTAAAGCTCGATAATTATTATTAAATTATTTTAAAGTCAGATTCGGGTGTTCGAACTCTGTTATTTGATTATAAAATGATTTGGAGACCCGTTTTAACTCCGAAAAATGTTCAAAAATTCGTATTAAATACCTAAAAAATCATTTTAACCCCGAATCTTCTTTGAATAATTATTTTAATTGAATATCTTATGTGCTATGTGCTATATGTGATCTGATTGACGCATAATATACCTGTATATGCATTGTTTGACGGTTTTTGCTTTAACTTTCAATCCGTACGTCGGATGTGGGTGAAACAAAGGGTAGATAGAAACTTGTAACGAATAGAAAGAGATGAGAAGTAGTAATGATAATTATATGCGATGTCTAACAGAGGAAGCGAGACATAGAAAGGGAAAACAAGTGGTCAGTGAGTGGAAACCAATTGACGAGTTAGAGAAAAAGCGAATTGATAAGGCAGGTGTTTCTGCTCTTCCTTGTAGTATAATTGCAAGTATTCCTAATAGTTCTTATTCTATATGGCAAGTACTTTGAAATACTTAACCCTAAACCCTGATTCTTATTGATCTTGAGCCGCAAGCCTGATTTCTTGTGAACCATTGATTGTTGAATTCTTGGATACGAACCACACATATACGATACTACTCAACAAATACATATCTACCACGTACTGACTCTTGATATTAGATTACTTAACATACAAACCTTTATGCCTTATATAACAGAAGACCAATTCTTTTAACCACTGAACCCTGGTCTTCTACATTATGATTCTTTCCCTGGATTAAAAGTCAATCTTCCTGTTTACCTTGTTATACATTCATGGTATTGTGAATCACCCTATGCTTCAAGATAAATGTTGTTTATGATTCAGTTTATTAATTTACATTATTTATCATGTTAATATTATGGAATTGGATTGTTTTTAAATATGGACCAGATTCATGGTCGGACCAGATTCGTGGTCATAATATGCCAATGTGTGCCTTGGATCCAGTATATAGAGCAAAGCAGGGAGCCTTGCTCAGCAGCCTAACCTTGGTTTTTAAAAATGAAAGTGAATATCCAATTCTAATCATTGCTTATCAGGAAACTTGATTCCTTATATTATTTCAACTGATCATTATTAATCTCAGTGACTGTCATTATAACTTGCTGAGCTAGTTAGCTCACTCTTGCAAATCTGTTTATGTTCTTTTCCAGTTAAGAAGGAAACTGGTGGTAGCGAGGATCCCCAGTCTAGTGCGCAAGCTAGGTTTCCAGGTTGAGATGGAATAAGCTAGCGGAAGATGTGTGGCTTAGTTTGTGTTGAAAGTTTGTAATAAAGTTTACTTCCGTTGTATGATAAATGAATTGGGATTTGGTACGTTGTAATAAATAAGGTTGTGGCTTCTGGACATACTTTGAACTGTTGTGATCCGTGGTTATGGTAAGTAGGGTCACTGCATACATATTATTTCATAAACAGGTTTATATATGGTGTGTGTGTTGTGGACCCCAAACTTCTGACCTGGGTTTGGAGGGCACCAAAATCACGGTGTGTTGGCATCTCCCCGAGCTTAGTGTTGACAAACTGCATCAAGGAATCAAGTTTCGCAATCAACTGTGCCTTAGGTTCCTCTCTGAGTCGAGTGTCATCCTGAAAAACTACATCCAATCGCTCCATAAGTCGGTCGTACTTCCCTTGGAGCCTATCAAACTGAAGCCTCAAGTTAGCGTACACGTAGAAAACAATAGTTTCGGATGGCACCGAGGACGAGGATGAATACATCCTTTGTTGAGAAAGAATATATACGAAGGAAAATATTAGCGACTTACTCGAATAATATCTACTTACACTCTCGTATTTCCTATATATATATATCCTATAACCTATGTGGACTGTTCATGGACTCTAAACCTTAGCTCTGATACAAAGACCTGTCACAGCCCAAAAATAAAACTAATAGATAACAACTGATAAATATAAAGTCATTACAAACGGTTGTTTATAATAAAATTCAAAATCGCAAGGTTCAGTGTTTGAACATTCCAACACTATAACTATTACAAGTTTTACATAACTACGGTCCTCACACAAACGCCAACTATACTACATGAGCTCTCACACAAGCCTCAGTATCTCCACCGGTAGACTTACGAGCAGTCTGCTTGAATCTAACCATACTTGCTAGCTGAAATAACATGAATAATAGTAAGAAGTGAGCCAAACCCTCAGCAAGATATATCATAAGACATAAATTAACAGCTTAGCAATTCATAATTCAAAATTGGGGTGGATGGCATCATTATTTAAGTCAAAACATTCTTAACCAAATCATTGCTCAAAATCATTTTATGATGCTACGAATTACAGCCGGTGATCAGCCGTGAAGTAATCCTGAACCTCGCTGGGTCCTAACAAATTTTAGTTGGGATCCCTAGGCAACTTTTAACCCTAGTATAATAAGTGTGAAAGGGACTTGCATCTTAGTCCAATCCTCCAATCTCAAGAAAACATTCTTTTGTTTAAAAAGGAATTATCTTTTATAAAACTGATTCCAGGGAGAAATCACAAGAATTCTAAACAATAGAGTTTAAATTATCAGTTAAGGATTGGAGTTATGGAACTCTTATCATAAATGAATTAACTTCTCACTAGCAGGGTCATCAAAGATGAATATCAATGGTTTATCGACCAAGGAAGAAAGTATAGAAAAAGAATCATAACAATAACTAAAAAGATAGGGATCTCAAATTTGGAGGGTAATACATGGCATATATCTAGTTACAAAGTTTAGGTATGATAATAAAGAGTAATGAAGAAGTATGAAGTTGGATTATTGATATCTTAAGGAATCAGGGGTATAGTATCAAATCAATAGGGGTTTTATGATCATGGAAATTGAAATATTGGAGCTTACAAAGGTATTTTGGTATGTTACGAGCAATCGAAGTATAGTAATTATAGGTACTAAGTCAAGTTGTGGCAAGACGTAGATAAGCGAATTATCTTTATTAGTGCATAAATGAACTTGGAATAATTGCGATAATAACAAGCATGTCATAATATTTGTAACAAATCAATTTAAGATTAAGTTACTTGCATAACAACAGAATTTATAAGAGAGAAATACTTGCATAAAATTAGTTATGAAGGGGAGGTGCACTTGCCTTAAAGAAGGCTTTATCTAGAACTCGACTTGGCTTAGGAGCAACCGGGAGCACTACTCGACCTTGACGGCAAGCTTCCTATCTTCACATGATCCTACAAATAATAATAACTCTCATTATAAAAGACTCTTATAAGAACAATCGACCCTCGCTAATGCACAATTCGACTCCAAGTAGCATTTAGCGTCTTACTTTGCATAACACCTCAAGTCAATGCACATTACTATATATATATATATAGCACTATAGCACCTTGGAGAACATAAGCACAGATAAGTACATGCAATATATAATTTAGACTTGGTGCATCATTGGGTATTGAATGATCTCACTCAACTAATCTCCACAAATTGACGATCGTAATGCAAATTTACTAATCTCGAAACTTGAAATGCCTAAACTTGGTGATCTCATTTCTCTCGACCATACCTAAGGCCTTACACCCTAATGACCTTTATCTAATTGGAAACACTAAGTCTTAATTATGCCTCGCTCATAGGGTTCACAAAACTAAGTGTTAAGTCGTAGTGTTCTCACGTGCACTCTCTTGGTTACACCTTGGGCGACCTAGGGTCTTTGATATTCTTTTTCTATAGGCCTTCCTACCAAAATTATCCCACTGGACTCTTAAGACCTAAATCTAACGTATGTACTTGGAATGACACCAAGGTCTAACCTAGGCCTCCCTGGGCTTACCCTCAAAATCGACACAAATCTGCTTAGTGCCTTAAAAACTGCCCTGTTTTTGACTTGCTTTTAATCATTGATTAAAACTCTAAACCAACATATTTAAACTTGAAAACCTTTCCTAGACTTCCTAGTATCAGTACTAATCAATTCCTAATGAGGGCCTATACATAACACCACTTTATGATCTCTAAACTACACTAGACCTAAACTATCCCCTGTTCCGATAGATTTAGTGTTTTCATGTGTGCACCTCACTAAATGGTAAGTTTTCTTAAATCTATTGCTTTTGGACTCAAATATATATCAAGTACCAACTCTCTGCATCTCGGGCCTATCAAGGCCTAAGAAATTCCCATTCAAAACTCACCTACAACTAGTGCGCAAATCTGGAAAATTGAAATGTCCTACTCTAACCCTTCAACCTTAACTTTCACTCTAAAACCAAGAACTTAACCTCTAACCAAGAAACCCTACTGCAATATTACCCTCAACTAATTCCTCAATAGGTGTAGAAATCATTCATACCCTAGTGCACCTTCATGCAAATAAATTACCAAAAATAATGCAAGTGAACCATCAACAAGATTTCGACTAAGCAAGAGAGATCATTTCTTACCAAATTCAATTTTTAGCACTTAACCAACAATAATATTCATGCATATTAACTTACCTTAACTAATTTTAGAAAAATAACGTGGTAACCACTCCTATTATGCACAAACAAATTCGAAATTTAAGAGTTGAACCATACATGCATGCTTTCGAATATAGTAGCAAATATATCATGGTTTTTCATCAAAATCTGATTATAAAACTAGCATGCAAGACTAGAAATGGCTATATCAAGAATGATCACTAACATGCAAAGAGTTTTATCAAGTTTCCTTTACAAAAATACATATTACTAGCACATAAGTAATGTATCTCATAGAGAAACCTTGGATTCACAAGAATCAAAGGGTTTCTCTTTGAGTTTAAACAAAAACACCACATGCAACCATAAATCATCAACTTTTAAACATAAGAATCTTTGGGAAGTGTGTAAACTAAGCATAGGAAGTAAAATTACACTAAAAGAAGGTGGGAGAGTGAATAAAAAATGGAAGGGAATGGGGAAGGGGGGGCTTCGGCCGAGAGGGTGAGGGAGGAGGAGGGAGAAGAGAGAAAAAATGAGTGGAGTGGAGTGGAGTATGTTTGAGTGTTGGTTTGGTTTTGATAATTTTATTCTATCTTTACCCACATGCAAAAGTGAGTGGGCTATGCAATTACCATACTATCCCTCTCCCTTTAAAAACAAAGTTTGCATGCAAGGGTATCTAGGTAATTTGGCTAGTGTAGAAGTAGTTAGTGAGGTTAGAAATTCCCATTGTGCCCTTGTCTTTGAATTGAGGGTTGAATGCATGCATGGGTAATGGGATAATTTGCTAATTAATAATCAAACTAATAACAAGAATAAATTTTATAAATAAAAATATAAATCCATAAATTACAAGAGTGGTATCATAAAATAGCTTAGATTTTTTAGAAATTTTGTAAAATCACTTTTGAAATTTATTGATGAAAATATTTTTAAAATAAATTTTCTCAAAATAAGAAATACACTCTCTAAATCACATAAAAGAGCAAATAATACATTTCTTGCTTTCAAAATTCTTAAATAATTTAACACAATTATTATGCACCAATACAATCACACAAGCACATATCCATATAATTTTATAAATGACTCCATTATAGTTATAAAATACTGAATTAAAGATTAAATGGAATACCTGTCGTCACAATTTCAGTTTTAAGTTATTGAGAAGTCTAAAATTTATACTTGTAGAGAACTCCATGTATAAATATATGTCAAAATCTATGCAATACTTATCAAGAAGTTATAAAGAGGCTTGTCGAGAAGTTCATCGAGAAGTCATGAAAAAACTTATTGAGAACTTGGTTCTCTACATACTTTTGTCCTCTTTCAGTTCTGTTTTATATTAATTTCACATATTAAGAATGTGAATTAACAATTGGACAGTTTTTCTCAGAATTTGAAAAATTCCAAGTTAATTTTAATTTTGAAAAATAAATATACAGAAAATTCTAAAATATTTATAAATCATATTCCAGTTAATCTCTAATAAATCATATTAATTTTGATTTATCAGAATTAATCTGCAGCAACACATTAGCTGGGTTCTTGCCTTTAGGATGAATAATTTAGCATACCAATTTCACCTACAAGTCTGGTGAAAGTTGCTTCATCCAAAGGTTTAGTGAAAATATCAGCCAATTATTTTTCTATTGGAATAAAAATAAGCTCAACATTACCATTTGCAGCATGTTCTCTAATAAAATAGTACCTTACATCAATATGCTTAGTTCTAGAATGATTAACTGGATTAGCAACAATAGATATGGCACTAGTATTGTAACACATGATTGGAATTTTATGTAACACTAGGCCATAGTCCATTGATTGATTTCTAATCCAAAGCACTTGAGCACAACAACTTCCCGCATATATGTATTCAGCCTCATCTATTGAATTTGATACATATTGATATTTCTTACTATACCAAGATAGAAGTCTTTGACCAAAGAATTTACAGCTTCCACTTGTACTCTTCTTGTCTACCCTGCTTCCAGCAAAATCTGCATATGTATAAATCCAACAGCTTTAAAACCAGTTCCCTTAGGATACTATAATCCCAAGTTTGGTGTCCCCTTCAAATATCTTAAAATCCTCTTGATAGCCATCAAATGTGATTCTTTAGGATTTGCTTGAAATCTAGCACACACACATGTAGCAAACATGATGTTTGGTCTACTAGAAGTTAAGTACAGCAAAGATCCAATCACTCCTCCATAACCTGAAATGTCTACACTTTTTCCTTTCTTATCTTCATCCAACTTAGTAGTTGTAGATATAGGTGTTAATGCAGGTGAACAATCAACCATTCCAAATTTTTTCAACAGATCTTTGATATACTTGGTTTGACTGATAAAGATTCCATCACTTCTTTGGCTAACTTGAAGAAAAAGGAAGTAACTTAATTCTCCCATCATACTCATCTCATATACACTCTGCATGAGTCTTGGAAATTTTTGACATAGCTTTTCATTTGTAGAACCAAAAATGATATCATCCACATAGATTTAAACTAGGATAATATCATCACCATGTTACTTGTAGAATAGAGTCTTATCAATTATCCCTCTAGTGAATCCATGTTTTAGTAAAAAAATTGACAGTGTGTCATACCATGCTCTAGGTGCTTGCTTTAATCCATAAAGACCATTTAACGGTTTATAAATAAAGTCTGGAAATTATGAATTTTCAAAGCCAGGTGGCTGTTGCGCATAGACTTCTTCTTTCAATTCACCATTAAGGAATGCACTTTTCACATCCATTTGATACACCTTGAAATTTGAATGTGCAGAAAATGCCGGAAAAATTCTTATTGCTTCAATTCTTGCAACTGGAGCAAAAGTTTCATCATAATCAATTCTTTTTTCTTATGAGTAGCCTTTGGCAACCAATCTTGCTTTGTTTCTTATCACAATTCCATTTTCATCCATATTGTTCATGTACACCCACTTTGTGCCAATGATACTTCTGTTCTTAGGTGCAGGAACCAATTCTCAAACTTTCTTTCTTTCAAATTGATTTATCTCTTCTTGCATGACAGTTATCCAGTTAGGATCAAGTAGAGCTTTCTCAGTTTTTTAGGCTCAATTTGGGAAAGAAAGCACGCATGCAAGCATTCATTTGCAGTAGCAATTCTAGTTCTCACTCCAGCATTTGGATCACCAATTATAGCATCTATTATGTGACTCTTATCCCATTTTCTGGTATGATCTTGTTGATTAGAGTTTTCTGCATTTTCTCCATTGTTGCATGACTTGTAGAACTATCATCTCGTTCTCCCCATGAGTTTATGCCATCAAATTCAGGTGAATTTTTACCTTGAGATTAATTTTCATCTTTAAAGTTCACTGGTTCATTTGTTTCTTCCTCCATTTTATTGTCTGTGTTAATTTCAACATCATCTTCAAAATCACTATCAATGTTCCGATTTTTAAATTTAAGGACTCCTGCTTCATTTTCATCAAGGCATTCCAAGCCTCGACACTTGTCATCATCAAATGTCACATCTGTGTTTTTCATAATTTTCTTTTGTTCAAGCATATAAACTCTGTAGGCAGTTCTTTTCAATGACTATCCTATAAATATAGCTTCAAATTTTTAAACATATTCATAGTTTTTTTAGCACAAAGCATTTGCTTCCAAACACATGCAGATGCTTTACAGTAGGCTAATAAGATTGAGTAGGATGACTTGCCAAGATTTTTGTTGATTAGATATCTATTTTGGGTATAACATGCAGTACTGACAGCTTCTTCCTAAAAACTTCCTGGCAAATTTATATCTTGCAGCTTCAACTAGAGTTCTATTTTTCCTTTCAACCGCACCATTTTGATGGGGTACTTGCAGCTGAGAACTCTTGAACAATGCCCTTGTCTTTGCATAATTCACTTAAAGTTGCATTCCTGAATTCTGTGCCATTATCACTTCTTAGTCTTTTAACACAATTTTGATCCTCAACCTGCTTCTCAACTTTCTTTATGTGTTCAATGATGATGTGTGCAGTTTCATCCTTTGAATGCATAAATTCCACTCAAGTGTATCTTGAGTAGTTATCAACCATCACTAGTGCATATTTCTTTCTGGATAGACAAGACATTAACTGGTCCAAACAGGTCCATGTGAATAAACTGCAATGGTGTACTTATAGAATTTACATTCTTGCTCTTGTGACTTAACTTTTTTATTTTGCCTTTTTGACAAGCCTCACAAACATCATCTTGAGCAAATTTCAGATTTGGCATGTGTCTCACTAATTCATTTTTACCAAGGTATTGATAGCTTTGTAATTCAGGTGAGAGTTTCTTGTGTTATAGCTTGCTTTGCTCAATGGATGCCTTGGTGTAGAAGCAATATAATCCATCCTTGTTTGCTGAATTTAAGTCTGCAACAAACAGGCTTCCTTTCTTTGCTCATTTCAAAGAAACTTCACTAATTTTCTTTCTAACAATTGAACAATATTCTTTGTCAAATATTATCTTGAAACCTTTGTCTATGAACTGGCTGACACTTAAAATATTTACTTCAAGACCAATAACTAGTGCTACATCTTCAATGATAATATTTCCGGAAATCAACTTCCCATATCCCATTGCGAATCCTTTGTTGTTCTCCAAAAGTCACCAATGGGTCAGCCATCTCCTCAAAATCTGATTGCATGGCTTTATCGCCCGTCATATGCCTGGAGCATCCACTGTCAATGATTCATATAAATTTATTCTTCTTTCTCTGCAGACAATGAGGATTAAGTGTGTATAGCTACCCAAGCATTGTTGGGTACTTATCTTTCCTTTTTCACAGAAGTTGTAGAAGTAGAGTTTGAGCTTTCAAAAAGAACATAATTCATTGTTTGATTAGAATTATCCTTTTTAACTGTAGATCCAAGATTTACTTCCTTGAGATCTTTTCTCAATTTATGATAGCTTTTCATAACCTTCGTATTACAGGAAATGCAATCAAACTTGTCACAGACTGAATAGGGATCTTCAGCTAGTTTGTCATTGTACTTGCATGCTTCAATCTTTGTCTCACTAACAGTCTTTCTACAAAGGTCAGTTAGATGAATTGTTGAGCCACATTTTTGACATTGCTTCCTTGGAGCATCTTTAACATAGGCATAATTCTTGTTCTTGTTTACACCAATTTTTCCATTTCTGTTCCTTTTCTTTTTCCCAATATTCTCAGTTTTTGCTTCATTTATTGGTGTCTTTGCAATCTGGTTTACTATGGGCTTCTTTTCATTTTTTGCAATAGAAGTGGTTTATGCAGTATTCTTCTCATTATCTTCATCTACAATTTCTTGCTTGATGACCAATTCAACTTTACTAAAATCAACTTCACAAGCTTTGAACAAAGATGTATGTACTTTCTTCAGCATTACAGGAACATCATGGTTCACTGTTTCTCTTCCTTTGTCAGCTTCACCTTTCTTGTGAGAATTCAAGGCCTCATAGTCCAAACCAATAACTATGTTAGCACATGGTTTGTTCTTCTCATTATATTGTCCAACCAGCTGAGATGCATTCTTGTATAATTTGAGCTTCAAATCATTCTTCTCCAACTTTTTTCTCAACACTGCCTCCACTTCACTAGCACATTTAAGCTTGTTCTTGAGATATTCATTTTCTTGCTTAATTATCTCAAAACTAACAAGTTGTGGCTCCAAAACCTGTTTCTCTATCTCAAGCTTCTCATTAATCTTTGACAACCTACTTACCTCCTCAGTAGCTGCCATCATGCTTCTGTGGATGTGAGTATCTCTACACTCATTTTCTTAACAATTTCTTTATATTGACTTGCATTTAAATCAATTATGGTTACAGTTGGTACCTCTGATTTAGATGCATATGATTCTTCTTTCTCTAGAGCCATTAAAGCATAATTCCCATATTCTTCATTGTCATCCTCTTCATATGTATCATCTCAACTTTTTCCTTCTGCAATATAAGCCTTTCCCTGTAGATTTCTCAAGAGTGCTTCATACTTTGCTTCCAATTTCAAATAAGCTTTATCTTTCTTCACCTTCTTTGGCTTTCTACATTCAGTGGGAAAGTGACCTAACTCATCACAATTATAGCACCTTATCTTTGATCTGTCAACAGATCATGTTTTGTAGCCACTTTTGCCAGCTGAGTTGAACTGAGTTTTTCCTTTCTAATTGCTATTATTGTTGGATGTCTGACCCTTTTTCTTGAAGTACTTTGTCTTCTTAACCATTCTGCTAGAGAATTTCCTTGCAAGATATGCCAGTGACTGGTCCATCTCATCAAGTTCATCAAGGGTGTAGTATTCATCATCTTCTAGCTCTAATATGACTTGCTTATGCGGTTCCTTATTTTTTTCTCAACAGTTTGAACAATTGGAGTCTGAGCTTCTTGTTCATCTTCAAATGATTTACTGTCATTGGCAACCAAGGTACTAGTTCCATCAAAAACATGACCTTGACCAGCCCTCAATGACTTCGTCTATAATATTTCCAACTCATAGGTCTTCAAGATCCCATATAAAACTTCCAGAGTCATTCTGCTTAAATCTCTACCTTCTCTAATAACATATATCTTTTGTTCCAAATGGTCAGGAAGAGTGAGCAAAAATTTAAGGTTGACCTCTTCAGCTTTATAGTACTTGTCATGAAGTTGCAAATCATTTATCAGCTTATTAAACCTTTCAAAAATATCAGTTACACTTTCCTGAGGTTTAGCCATAAAAACCTCGTACTGTGACACCAAGATCCTTCTTCCCTCACACACTATTTCAAATTTCTCCCAGATCTGTTTAGCAGACTCACAGTTGATAATATTATTGTATATTACATTATCAACAAACTCAATCAATATGAGTTGTAAACTTCTATCCAATGCAACCTTTTCTTTTCAAGCTCTATGTAGGTTGAGGGATCTTTAGGTGCATAATGTGCTGGTATGACCACTTCTCCATCTATAAATTCAAGAACCCTTTCCATATGAATGAAATGTCCATTTTTAAGTGTTATGCCCTAACAATCTAACAATAGAATTACAGAAGGGGGTTGAATGTAATTCTTACAGAAGGGGGTTGAATGTAATTCTGGTTCCTTTTTGAAATAATGAAATCTCTTTACAAAATATAAATGTGTTTGAAAAAGCAAATTTGCGGAATGAAAGATTTAAGTATTCAAGACACAAAGTAAGTAAACACGATGGTTTAAAAACTTTCTGGTGGATTGATCTTTCCACCAGAGATACATATATATGAATGAAAACTCTGTGATACAAGAATACACATAGCTGCTTACAAGTGTTTACAAAAGAAGAACAAGGAAATTCCTAATAGATGTAGCTTTTTTCTAATTCTCAGTTCAATCGATAATAATTCTACTTGTTACTCTTAGTTTATATATTACCACGTTACACATGAAAAAGACAAACAGATAAAACAAATATCTATGTCTATTCACATGTTGCTTCATCTCTCTATCCAGCATTTTTATATTTTTTGAAGTAACCATAGAAATGGAAATTCTCATATGTTCTCTCAAACCTGTATTGAAATCGAATTGTTGGACCCTTTGAGGTATTAAGACGTATTGGGAAGTTAGCATATGAGCTAGCCCTACCCCCGAACCTGTAGCAAGTTCATAACGTATTCCATGTATCAATGTTAAGGAATTATAATTCGGATGCCAGACAAATAGAGGCGTATGAGCGCATAGACATGCAACCAGATGTAACCTATATGGAGCAACCAGGAAGGGTTATAGATCTAAAAGGAACAAGTGCTTAGGAGAAGGGTTATCAAACTAGTCAGAGTTTAGTGGTAGAACCACAATGTGGAAAATTGACTTGAGAGTTAGAAAGTGCAATGCTAAGAAAGTATCCCTAATCATTTTCTATCTGATTCCGGGACGGAATCCTTTTAAGGAGGGGAGACTGTAATAACCCCAATTTTTGGAATTTTTGAAACACGGATGAATAGTAACTTTTGCTGATGATACTGATTAAGGAAAATTATCAGACCACGCTATATAGGAGTACTGTTATGGAAATTCTAAGATCGTATTTGTATTCCATAAAGTAAATGAGTGTATGTAAAGGTCGTTAGAATTCGAATCCGGACACTTTGATTTTTCCCCAAAATCCACCAGATACTGAAAGAAATGAGTATAAGGTAACATGATTAAAAGGATTTAAATTCAAGGATTATAAGAGAGGATCATAAAAGGAATATAAAATATTGAGAAAGGTTTAGGGGAACCTAAGTAATAAGATCCCGGATATGATCCCACAAATGATAAACGAGAACGAAAGTTAAGCGAACCGTATAATAGATAAGCGGTCATTAGCCAAGTAATTATGGGTTAATCAAAGAGGTTAGTGGATGATGATGTCATCACACCACAAGGAGAAGACATGTGGCAAACGGATGACATAAGTAGGGTGATGTAAGCATGACTAGCAAGATATTTGTTTAGATTGAATTGTGGCCAAGTATTCTAACCTTAGTTAAAACAAGGTTAAAGATAACTAAGCTAACAAACACCACACAAAATCAAGGAAGCATTTTCACTCCCATTTCCTCTCTTTTTGCTTCGGCTTTTCATGGAAAAAGCAAGGAAGAGATTTTCAAAACCCTAGATCCACTCCATCAAAAATTAAGAGGTTAGTCTCTATAGCTCCTATATTTCATAACTAAGAAGAGCAAGTAGTTTGAGTTCTTGAATCCAAGGTTTGCTAGCTCAAATAAATCATTTTAGTTTAGGGTGAATAGTAACTTTCAAGAACAAATTTTTGATTTTTGATTTTATTTGTAAGGTCAAGGTAGCTTAAGCATAGATCAAGGCTTCCATGGGCATTCCAAGGATCTTTCATTGATTAAAAGCTTCAAGAAGGTATAAAAAACTTCAAACCCTAAGCTTTACTTTGAATTTTTAGGAGTGGTTTTGATGGTTATAGTATATGAGAAGCATGGTGTTTGTGTGTTTCAAGTTTGGTTGGGTTTGTAGTGATTTGGATGATTGAATCTTGTTTATAGTTAATGAACCTTAGTATCGTTAGTAGCTTTTGTTTGTGATTGAATGAGTTGGATAAAACATGAAGTAATGGATTGATGTAGTGAGGTTTGGATGGATTTTGGTTGTAATGTTGGTTGTAAGTTGTTTTGTGATTGATTTGGAGTAGTATAAACTTGGGTAATCGCGTAAACATAGCCATCATAATGCCCGATTTACCTTAGACTGTTTTTGTTCTTAACTTCAGGACCCATGAACTCACTGTCAGATTCTGACCATTGCCATGTTTAGATAGTTCATGTTACAAGCTTCGTTTTGCATATGTGGTTCGCTTGAATCTGATGTACGGTTTAGGAGAAACGACCTGTTTTAAGTAACGGACATTTCGCGAACTGAACCATTACCCCTCGCCTTACTTTGAAACCTTGGTTAAGGCCCTTAAGTGACTAAATGGAGTATGAAAAAATTATGTAAAGTGGATTAGGCCAGTTGGTAGAGTACTCGTGAAAGAATTCGCATTAAAATTCTTAATGGTTAATTTATTAAAAATGGTGGAGCCGAGGGTACTCGAATGACTTATGTGATTCGTTAAGCGTAGGAGTGACCATAAGCTGAACTGTTAGGGTTCAATTGGTTAAAGTCTAGTTTCTTAAGCGACCGTGGTTTAATTCTGACTTATGTTGTTATTCATAGGTTATCGGACCCACTCTAAGCTTAAGTCTATCCGGGAACACTCAGGCAAGTTTTCTACCCGTTATACTGTTGTTGTGATGTATATATGTATATGCATTATCTTATGATAAGTGCATGGTTATTATTAGCAAAGTCTTGCGATATATTGGACCATGCTGATATGGTATATATGCATGTCTGTTTCGTAATCTTGATATCTAATTGTTGATTCAAATTCTTATAAGTTGCATAATACCTATGCTAGAGATAAGCAGTAGTTGCGTATACCCTTAGTATAGGGGACCCAAAGGTGAACATTTTCTAAACTGGGAGTCGATGTTCCCGAGTATATTATGCATATATTATATATATATATATTGTTAGTCCCTTAACAATATAGCAAGAATTACAGAAGGGGGGTTGAATGGAATTCTTGAACCTTTTTCTCGAAATAAAAACGTTCAACTCGAATATAGATATAATGTTTTGATTAGCACAATACGGAATAGAAACTTAATTGAATCAAAACATAAGTAATTAAAAAACAAGAGTCTTTAAAAAACTTTCTGGTGGATTTAAACAATTCCACCAGAGATATATATTATATATCGAGAGGACTCTGTGTGCAAGAATGCTCACAGCTGCTTACAAATTGAACTACTGAGAATATATGGAAATGCCTAATAATTCTGCTTACAAAGATTCCTCTATTTTTGTGTATCTCAGCTCACTTTTTCTATTTGCTACATTCTTGGTTTATATATCACCAAGAATATAAAGTCAAAAAGACTGAACAAATATAAGAACTATCAGTCTTAAGCTTTAGCTGCTTTTCGTCCTCTATTACCCGGTTAATGGGCTTCTACAGTAGATTTGTATACATCTCGACGGCTTGTGCTCAGCTTTCACTGTTCAACTGCTGTTTGACTTCTTTATTAGTTGAGTACATGATCATCCGTCGGGTTGTTGATCATCCGTCGGGTTGTTGATCATCCATCGGTTGCTTTGTAGGTTATCCGTCGGGTAGCAATCAAGCATATGACTTCATTTCACTTATACAGAATTACAAGACATCATTTATGTACAATTAATCAACCTATTCTGCATATCTAGTTAAAGTCAACATGACTTATATGCTACTACAGATTCTATACAAAGGTGCATACATAACTGTGCTACAGACTTATTATTAGATAAGCTACTCACTCGATGGATAATAAGTTAACATCCGTCGGGACTATAATGAGTTATCCGTTGGGACTATAATTCTTATCCTGTCGAGTGCTACATTATTTCACTAAGTAAAATTCCACTTAGATGCTTTGTTTATGAAATCATCAAGTACACAACATATGCACAACAATCTCCCCCAATTTATGTCTACTGGAATTGTAGCCATAAATTAAGAGGTACTTGATGATAACAAAATATCCTAAACATACAGCTTTAAAGATAAGTAGATAATACTGAAAGTGCTTCAAATAATCATAGTGTACAAGGATTGGCTCACAGTACATTTTCAAGATGCTCCTCTAGCCTGAGCATATTTTCTAGTTCCTTGAAGGTCTGGATCTTCTTCCAAGCTTTCTGTTATTTTCCTCAATCTGATTTTGGAGCTGCCTGTGGAATTCCAGTTCATCAAATTCTGAGAGATCTAGCTTTTCTTGCATTTCCAAGAGAGTCTCATTGCTAGAGATACTCAATTGGTCTTCTAATATAAAGAATCTTCTCACACCCTTGTCATCCATGAACTCCATCAGCCAGTAAGGCCTTAGATGCACTTTTCTCCCTGTGTATGGGATGATTAGAGTCTTTGGGAGTGCATCTTTAGCTCTAACACTCCTTAGTTCTTCAATCTTCTTCAATACTAGTCTTCTTGCAGTGACATTGAACCCAAAGTTTTTCTTGAAGGATGAATAAACTTTAATCAGCACAGCTTGGACTCTCTTAAAGAATCCTGTGAAGTGGCCACTGAATCTCCCTTCCTCCTTTGTACTTGAACACTAACCTTTCAGGTAGGTTCCTGTATGCATCAATTCCCCTCACTTCATCCAGTTCATCCAGATAAAGATTTAGATCTGAAAATTCTTTGATGTCACACAAGTACAAGTAGTCTCCCCTGTTGACTTTGGGTTGAGCTTTGACTACTGATTTGGATTTGAGAGGTGACAGCTTCACTTTCTTGACTGCCCATTGACTTTGTCCTTTTTGGCTTGCTAAGGATTGGTAAGCTGAAGTCAGGAATTGGTATATTATCCCACTCTATTGGCTCATCCTTTGGCACAATAGGTTTACCATGAATATTCCTGTAGGGATCCACCACCCTTATGTCTTCAAATACCATAGAGGGCTTTGATGCTTGAGTTGTAGCTGGTGTGGATTCCTTAGGAAATTGATCTTCCAGTTCCTTGTCAACAATATCCAGTTTCCTTTTTGTTCTTCTAGACAATTCTTTCTTCCTTGGGGATTTCTTCTGTTCTTCAATTTTCTTCTTTGATTCAGCAGCTTCAGATGGTTGAGAGGGAATTTGTTGAGATGAATTCACAGCCTGTAGCTTGGCCAAGATAGCAATCTGCTCTTTCTTTTGTTTAGACTTCTTTGCATCTAGAGTAGCTTGCTTCTTTTCCTGCTTCAATCTGGCTTTTTCTTCTCTCTTTGCTTGAGCAAATTGTGGATGTCCAGCTACCACACAAATTTCCTTTCCATTTCTGAATATCTTAGCAATTCTCCTTTTTGAAGATGAATCAGCTGGATCTTTATAGAAGACAATAGATCTTGACAGAAGCTTCTTCTCATCAGGCTTGGGTGTCTCATACACAGTCTCCAAGGGGTTCTTCAAAGATGATTTTGGATAACTTTCCCTTGGTTTTAGAATTTTTTCAGCCTTTGGAGACTTGATGCAGGAAGATTGTCCTTTTTCCAGATAATTCATACTCATCTCATTCACACTGATTGGCTTGACTTGAGAGTGATGGATGGCTGACTTAACTGGCTCCTTGACAAGTTCAAACTTTTTCTGTATCTCATCATCAATCTTATTCCAGTTGATCAAACTCAACTTTCCTTTTTCAGCAACTTTCAAATTTGTTGTTGCTGCTTGAATTAGATCTATACCATCTGCAACTGTTGGCTTGGAGACAGTAATTAAAGGTACAATTACTTTGCTGATTTGTACTTGAAGTTTCTCCCCCTCAGTTGGTCCTTTCTCCCCCTTACTTGATTCTCTCTCCCCCTTTTTGTTATCATCAAGTTGAGGAGTTAGGCCTTGTGCTTTAGCCAGTTGCATGAGAAGATTTGTCTGAGTCTGTTGATTTTGAAGAAGAATAGCCACTGAATTCTCAATAACTTAAACTCTGTTTTGCAGCTTGGCCAGCTTCTTTTCAGAATCTGATTCTCTCCTCAATCTTAGTAATAGATCTTGCATGGTACCATATGGCATGACTGAATCCAGCTTCTCAGAATTGTAGGTCTTCAAGTCAGCTATATCCCTTTTTAGTTCATCCACACTCAGATTCTGTCTTAACTGCTGGATTTTCATGAGATGTAGAGAGTCTAGATGAGCTTGAAGAATAGCATTGGTACCAGCATCTGAAGTTTCTTGAAGGGCCTTTTGAATAGCCATCACTTGCTTAACGAAGGATACACCAAATTGTCCTGGTGTAGATTCCTTTGTCCATGCCCATTCAGGTAAATCTGAAACAGAACTTAGGCCTTCATCTCCCCCTAAGTTCATGCTTCCATCCAAAGAAACAGAGTCATCATCATTAGAATTTACTTCAAATTCTTCAGATGGCTCACCAGCTTGAGAAGGCATCCTATTGACAGCAGCTTTATCTCTTTGAAGAGATTCTGAGGTGTGTACTAAATTCAAAGTATGTTCTGCCTCCACATTGCCCTGAGCAGCCAACAATTGATAGGCTGACACAGGATGAGTAAAAGTGTCAGTATCCAAGGAAATGTTATCAATTACAGCTTTGTAATGTTGCTGAAATTGTCTTTCCTTTTCAGCATCATCCACAATTTTTGACTCACTAGCAATGGCTGGATCCACCCTTATTTCTCCTGTACCTGCTTTTCTCTCATAATCTCTCTTTTGTTGCATCAGGGTCTCACCCTGGCTCCCCACCCTCACACCCTCACCTTCGCCTACTAAGGTGGGACTCCTCTCACTCACTTTTACCAATCCTGAATAAATGGATTGCTGAGTTTCACTCTTTTCCTCTCCTTTTGCCTGGGAGCAACCCATCCTCTCACTCAATACACTCTCCTCTCTCAGTCCTAAGAGTGACTGTACAACCACTAAATCTTCTGCACTTGAAATAATTAAAGTTTGAAGTTGTGCAGAGATACTCGATGGATAAGTGATATCCGTCGAGTGAGTGGTAATGCTATCCGACGGATAACTGCTGTTAAGCTTATCCGTCGGGATACAATCACTACTCGACGGATGAGCAATATCCATCGAGAGAGTAGAAATGAATGAGGTGGGAAGAGAAACTATTGTTGACTCTATGTTGATTGAAGATATTTGAGACACAGATGTCACAATAGAATCTGAAAGAATTGGTAAGTGAGCCAACAAATCATCTAAAAGATGATGCTCACTTGCACTAGATTTTGGCTTCCCCAACAGAGTTAAAGAAGGGGAATCAGGAATTGAAGTGTTTATCATATCCACTTCAAGAGAGTTTGTTGGTGAGTATGGTGTTTCAGATGCTTCTATTATTAGAGATTTTGGCTGTGACTCCACATTTATTGGAGCCATATCAAACTGAATTTGAGAAAATGCAGGGACTGTGTCTTTAGCACCAGTTTGCACTGTGTGTGTGCCCTGTGCATCCCCAGTGATTTTGGATTTCTTCTTTCTTGTGTAAGTTTGGGGTGAGCTTGTGTCCCTAACCCTTTTGGCCTGTGCTCTTGGCTGAGAGCTTTGTTCAATAACTACATGCTTTTGGGAGGATGCAGCTAGAAGTGAGCTTTTGTCCTTTTTAAGCACTGCAGTTTATTGAGAAACTACAGTGTGGCTAGGCTGGGATTCACTCAACTCTCCAATCTTATCCTTGGGGTTTCTTTAATGTTCACCCCTTCCCTCACCTAACTTACCCTCCTTCACACTCCCCTCTTTGGCTTTAGTGGATTTTTCAACTGGTACCTTTTGAGAGATACCAGACGGGGTTTTCTTTGATTTGGATTTAGAAATAACAGTTGTTTTGGCAGCTTTGGTAGGAAACTGTTTGGTCATTATCACAGTTGCCATAGCTGCTCCTGAACTCAAAGAAATTGAGAGGCTTGGAATAGTTGAAGGGATTGATGAACTTACCTCACTTACCTGAGGTGCCTGCATTACAGGAAAGTAGAACATTTGCACAGTCCTGTGATGGTTGGCTCTGTTCAAGTCTGCAATGAGTCTTCTCTCTTGAACCCAACAAGCCAGTTTGTTGTTTGGGTTCTCAAGCACAATTTCTTGACAAAGATGGTTAGCCAATAACATGAAAAATCTAGCATAATACACATTCTTTCCTCTTTTAGCTAACTCACCTAGTTTAAAACCTAACTCAATCAAGACAAGGTCACTGAAATTGTAAAATTTATCTGTGACTAGCATGTATAGCATGTTAAGCATGAAAATGTTTACAGAATCAAAATTACTGATTTTTCCAGAAAAAACCTTAGTAACTACATTACATGTAATAACCCCAATTTTTGGAGATTTTTGAAACCCGGATGAATAGTAACTTTTGCTGACAATGCTGATTAAGAAAAATTATCAGACCACGATATATAGGAGTACTGTTATGGAAATTCTAAGATCGTATTAGTATTCCATAAAGAAAATAAGTGTATGTAAAAGCTGTCGGATTTTGAAAATGAGCACTTTTATTTTTCCCCGAGATTTCCATCAGACATTAAGGGATTTAAGGAATTAATATTAAGATGAAGGATTTTAAATTCAAGGATTATAAAGGAGAATTAATTTAGGTATTAAAAATACCAAAAAGATTTTATCAATAAAACCATTAAGGTATTTAACCAAACGATCAACGAGATTGAGTGATAACCGGACAAAGAAATGAATAACGACTCTTGTAAATACCTTTGCAAGTGGCAAGGCAAGTGGATGGTTGATCAAACAAGAAACCAAGTGATAGTTAGGAAGGAATGGCTAGTTAATTATATAGTTAACTAGGGATGATCTCATCTCACCACAAATCACCAACACATGGCAAATGGTGAGATCATCTTCCACTAACTCCTTTGTTTATTATTAACCTAGCAAAATATCAAGACAACCCATCATTATCCACCACATTATTCCACCAACACAAGAAAGCAAAAGCATTTCCTCCCCCATTTCCATTGCTCTCGGCCAAAACGGAACCAGCACACTAAAAATGCTGTATGTCCTTCATTTCTCACTCAAATATTGTGTTATATAGCTCATTGGAAAGGTATTGAGATGGCCTACAACTCTTGTTCACAAGTCTCGTCCAAATAGTCATGGTAAGACCCTCATTTTTACAGTTCTTTAAATCGGACTTTTAGAAACTTCAAAGCCTAACTTTGTGTTCTTGATTTCTTTGGAAAGATCAAGCTTGTAGGAGGCTCCCTAAGGCTTCCTAGCAACTTAACACCTCCCAAGGAAGGTATAAACTTCAAACCCTAGCCTTTACTTTATTTGTTAGTAAGTTTAATGGTTGGTTTTGTGAAATGAGAAGCATGGATTGTGTTTATTAGTAGTTTGGTTTGATTTGGAAGTGTTTTGGTAATTGAAGCTTGATTATAGTTCATAGGTCTTGATTTTGGTTGTTTGAGTTGAAAACCTTGGAGATTATGGACTGATGTGGTATGGTTTAGGTGAAGTTTTGTTGTATTGATGGTTATGAGTTGGTTGGTGGTTAATTGGAGTAGTTTAAACATTGGTAATCGCGTAAACATAGCCGTCGTAATGTCCGATTTACTTTAGACTGCTTTTGTTCATAACATTTGGACCCGAGAACTCTCTGCTATATTATGACCATTGCCATATTTAGATAGTTCATGTTACGAGCTTCGTTTTGATATGCAGTTCGTTTGATTCCGATGTACGGTTTAGGAGAAACGACCGTTTTAAGTAACGGCGTTTCGCGAACGAAACTTTTCCCCTCGCCTTACTTTGAAACATAGATTAAAGACCAAAAAGGGTTAATTAGTGTATGAAACAATTATGGTAAGAGTGTTAGGCAGTTGGTAAGACACTCGCGAAGGAATCGCCTTAAAATTTGTAATGGTTAAATTATAAAAAATGGTGGAGCCGAGGGTACTCGAGTGACTTAAGAGAATCAGTAAGCGCAAAGCGAGCGTTAGAGTCTAAGGTAGTTAGAGTATAGATTTACAAGTGACTTTGGTTTAATTCCAACTTACTTGTTGTTTATAGGTTACCAGACTCGTCCCGGGCCTTTTATCACCCCCAGTCG
The DNA here is from genome assembly GCF_009905375.1 of Apium graveolens. Taxonomy (NCBI): domain Eukaryota; kingdom Viridiplantae; phylum Streptophyta; class Magnoliopsida; order Apiales; family Apiaceae; genus Apium; species Apium graveolens. Next base: position 114,034,915 of record NC_133651.1, on the reverse strand, counting down.
CTCAGGCAAGTTTTCTACCCGTTATATTGTTGTTGTGATGTATATATGTATATGCATTATCTTGTGATAGATGCATGTTGGTTAATTAGCAAATTTTGCGATATATTGAAGCATGCTGATATGGTATATATATGCATTCCTGTTTCGTATTCTTGCCATATATATCTGTTGGTTCAGTTGATAATACCTATGCTAGAGAATAGCGGTAATTTGCATATACCCTTAGTATAGGGACCCAAAGGTGAAAACATTTTCTAAAACCGGGAGTCGAGGATCCCGAGTAGATTTTATATATATATATATATATGGTTATATATATGGTTATAGTTTTCAAAACTATTAATCGAATAAGGTTTATTCGATAACTTTATTTTATTAATGAATATTATGTTGAATATTCATTCGAGGACTTATAACTCCTTTATATTATTTATTGAATATTACTTGGATATTCATTTGAGGATGTATGACTCCTTTATTTTATTTAATGAATATTATTTCGAATATTCATTCGAGGGCTTATGACTCAGCTTATTTATTTATTGAATATTATTTCGAATATTCATTCGAGGGCTTATGACTCAGCTTATTTTATTTATTGAATATTATTTGAATAGTCATTTGAGGATCTATGACTCCGATTATTTGCTGAGATATATTCTTTATTTTATTAAAGAATAAGGTGTCGATAATCAAACTCACTTTTGATTATTCAAATAAAGATAGTACTTTCGTATAGGTATATCTTTGGATATTTAATATTCATTTCAAGTATAAGTTTCAAAACTTCTACTTCAATTATTTTTATAAAGATTATTCTTTATGGAAATATTATTTAAATAATAATATTCAGATATTTTATAATATATTGGGACTGATTTATTTTGTTAAATCAGCATCACTCCAAATATTCTTAAAAATATTTTGCGAGTCTTCAAAATGATTTTTAAAAGTTAGAGCGGATCCCAAAACTCATTTTTATATTTAAGATCCTCCTTTCGAAGGGGATTTAAATACTCGCTCAAAACCTGAGGGATCCGGCTCTGTGGTGTGTTTTATATTCGCAACAAGGTTGCTGTTTTGTTAAATGAATCGATTACTTACCCAACACTCGGAAAGTAAAATTCTTGGAACAAGTTAATCCATTAACAGGCATCGCCTGGGAAATATCGGTGAGTTCTCCTTTCCAACTAGATACGACTTCTTGGTGGAGCCGTATCAACAAGTTTCTACTTGGGGAAAGGGGGAACGAGCTTTACGTTTCAGAGTCATGGATTTCATCTGAACTAGGAGTGGCGTAAGTGGTCGAGTGGCGTCGGCCCAGCCTTATTATATTGGCCCAAATGGCCTGGAAGTTCCGCTAAGGCGGTCCATTCCTTAGGAGTTCAGTGTTCGGTTGACAAGTAAATCCGACAGGTTCTCCTCTATATGTAGAAAATGGTGGGGTTGCACTACTACGACTGATCATCGTAAATGGTCTTCCTGGCGCGGCAAACTCCCGTAATGAGTTCATCATCCAATTGGATATTTCTGCAACACTACCCAGAGCACTTCGATAGAAAGGCTACGGTTGGGCGATTGTTGAGTGTTGGCAGGGTCAAGTTTTTAAAATGATGTTTGCATCAAATGAAGTATCTCGTAACTTCATTTTATTTTGATGATATTTTAAAGATTTAATCTATTCAAATCTGGTCTTGTAGTCTCATCTACGTGATGAACTTTTGAAACTAATTATAACTTGAACGGTGGTAGTTCAAGTAGTATTTGGAAAAGATATAAGTATATTGTAGTATCTTGTAACTTCATCTTTTAAACTTATATCTAGTAAATGATTATCTTATGCATGACAAAGATTTTCAGAAAAACGTTGAGACAAGGTTAGATATATGAGATCACCTTGCAACGATATGTTTATACAGTTATACATTGGAACTCTATGTATATTATGCATGGAAGAGGACTTCCAAGATTTTGAAAAGTATTTATGTATATATACTGAATATTTTGCGACTTCATCGCATTAAGATATCAAACTTGGTTCATTTCTTTTGACCAAGACTTTCATGAGTACTATGGGAAGGCTCATATATTGTAAATTATTATACATATTATTTTGGTGGGCTTGCTGCTCACCCTTTCTTTCTTCTTTCATCACACAACATCAGATAGACAAGATGAACAGGACCAAGCTCCCAATTCGCGAGCGGATAGGAAACGTTCTGCAGCTTCCTATAGGCATTGAAGTCGCTGTAGCTAAGGTGGGAACTACCAATAGACTAGGCTTCAACTTTTGATGTACCAGATTTATGTATACTTATGAATTGTAATAATGGCAAAGAAAATGTAAATTTATTCAGAAAACCTTTTAAGGTGTATTGGCAGATAATTGTGAAATAAAATGACTTGTGATTATTTTTGGATGTTCATCTCTGAAACTATAACGTGTGGTGTGTGTGTTTATTGTGGGGTCACAGTACAAAGTAGTTGATTAATTATTAAGATTGGGTGTTATTAAGGGAAATGGAACTCGTGACAACCCGGATCCCCGACCCCGGATTTGGGGGTGTTACAGAAGTGGTATCAGAACTAAGCGTTATAAACCTCAGAGATGATGGGACGTTAAGATAATAACTAAGATAATAAGAACTCTTGCCAAGTTCATAGTCGGGCTACCTAACGTAGTACTGACAGTTAAAACCCTTATGGGAACCCTTATAAATATCGTGATAGAAGAGTAGTTTGTTATCGTATATGGTAGCGGGACTCCGAACCCTGAGGTTGAGGAGCAACAACGCGATGATGTTTTATTACTAATTGGAGATCGGATTGTGGATCTGATAGAGCGTCCTAACGCAGGACCGGATGATGTTCATATTGAGGATGTAGCGGTTGAGGATGTTGTCCTAGAAGGGATTGTTGCTGAGGAGGATCCCGTGGAGGATCCTGACAAGAATGAATAAAGGACCACTGAGGAATTGATGACCATGGTTAGGGAAACTACCAGAGGTAGGATTGGCCGGTTACTACCGGAGGTTCATTTAAGTTTGTAAAGATAGTAGCCCCTTTAACGCGGCTTACTCGTAAGACTGAGAAGTTCGAATGGACAGAGAAATGCGAGAACAACATTTAAGAACCGAAGCAAAGGTCGGTGACGTTCCCTATGTTGGCGTTGCCGGATGGAAAATGAGATTTTGTGATGTGTAGTGACGCTTCGCATAAGGAATTAGGGTGCTTCATATACAGCACAGCAAGGTAATCGCGTACGCGTCAAGACAATTAAGGGAATATAAAATTCGATATCCCCACCCATGAGCTTGGGCTCGTGGCAATAGTTTTTCCCTAAAGATTGGAGGCACTACTTGTATGGAGAGAAGTGCAAGATTTACACAAACCATAGGAGCTCTAGTACATTTTTACGTAGAAAGAGCTCAACATACGCCAGAGGAGGCGGTTAGAGCTAATCAAGAATTATGATTGGGAGATTCTTTATCATTTGGGGAAAGCCAATGTGGTGGCTGATGCCCTTAGTAAAAAGGAGAGACCCAAGATGATAATGTCTTTGGGATAGTTTATAAGAGATTTTGAGAAAATGGAAATAGAAGTGAAGGTAACCGGAGCCGGTACTGAAAAGCTGTTTGAGATTGCAATATAGACCGAATTTTTGGAAAAGAACATATTGTGCCATAAAAAGTGATGAATGAAGGCAGAGAGTCAATGACCGGAGAAGAGATCCACACCGAGAAAGATGATAAGGGGATAGTGAGGTGTTCCTACAGAAATTGGGTTCCAAAAGTTCAAGAGCTTAAGGATGAGAACTTAGATGAGAGCCATAGTTTGAGGAATAAGATTTAGGGCAAACCCTGAATGTGATAGTCAGGGAGGTTGCCATCAAGAAAGAAAGAACCCATAACATAATAGAGTGGAAAACAAGGTTTTTAATGTATAAGATAACCCCGATTATGGGAGAAGGTTGAAACATTTCATACTAAGGAAACAGAAAGTCGAGTAAGGAAAGGAGACCCGAGATGGTACTCTTATACGACAATTTATGGACCAGTCTAGACAGAACTTAGACTATTATCTCCAACCACCACCTTGAGGAAACAATGCGGTGAGAAATTCTTTCAGGACCTTTAAGTCGCTAAGCTCTCAGAGTTCCAAGGAACAAGCTGACCCAGTCGAGGCAAGAGCCTGGCTAAAGGAAATACAGGAATCATTTGAGATTCTAAATGATTGACGAATCACAAAAGACTATTTTTGTCACTTACCCTCCTAAGAGAGAGGCCACCCGCTGGTGAAAGGCCAAGGAAGGCACGGAGAAAGAGATTATAATAAACTGATTTAAGTTCAGACAATTATTTTCGGGAAAGTACTTCCCAAGGTTATGGAGGTAGTGTAAAAGCTTTGGAGCTAGAACAAAAGCGGATGAGTATGATGAATTATGAATCTAAGTTGTAAAAGTTATCAAGATTCGTTCTGAGGACACGAATCCAGAATGACGGGATATTTGAAATCAATGCTTATGTTGTGTTGGTTCATGAAATAATGATAAGAGAAAGGAAAATAAAAAGAAACTGAAGTGGAAAGGAATATAAAGGCAATAGAGTTTGAGGAATGATAAGGAAGTTGGGTATGAGGAAACCCTAAAGACTCGTAGCAATAGAAATAGAAAAGTATGTAATCGTCAGGATGAGGGTGATTCACCATGAGTTAAATTGATGGTTGAAGGCATAAGAGATAAATATATTTTATCCCCTTTAAGTTGGGGGGATTTGAGGAAATCTTGAGATAGTTCGAAGGATAAATATTGAGACGCGGATAGACTGAGGAGACAAGGAAGTAAGAAACTAGGAAAATTGGATGAAGGAAGTGACCTTCAAGAATATGAAGTGTAAGACCGGTGGCTTGATACCTAGGAAGGGAGATGCCAGGTATGAAAGATATCCCAATATTGAGATGACTGTTGAGATAAACAACAAAAGTAAATAAGGATTTATTAAGAAGAAGTTCACGTTGAACACGACCAATATCTTCCAGATCATCCATGAGATCATTACCAAATCAGGAAAGAAAAGCGGATAACCATTTTTATCTTTTGGAGGCCATGTGGATTGACCTTAACTTGAATAAGGATGCTATTGTGAAATTCGGTATAGACTATCGAGGTGGAAATGATTGAATAAGATACCCTTATCAGGGATATATGACTTTATTTATCCATGGAAGGATGCTTGTACCTTTTTAAAGGTGGAATTATGGATAGAACATCGGTAACTTAAAACGAATCCTAGGGGAATGCATAAAGGTTGGCATTTCACCCTTAATAGGGATAGTATGAGTTTTGACAGTATGAATTGGAAAGGATTAAGGTAATAATAACCTTTAAGGATCAGTGGAGAAATTTTTCAGAAGTATATAGACAATGGTTCTAGTATTAGTAAATGGTATTTTGATATGCCCTGTATATAGGGAATACAGGAGGAACGATTGAAGGATAACCTTAGAGGTTTTACAAGGAGAAAGGAAATATTCGAAATTCTCAAGAATAAAAATGTTGATAAAGGAAATATGACATAATTATTATGGTTTGGAAGATTGACATTCCTTCTGATGACTGTGCAATACCCAACCGTAATAGTAGTTGGTAAAGGTTTAATTCGTGTAATCGCCATGAGCGGGCTATCTATCTCAGGAGATACTATCTTGAGAATGAGCCTGGACCATGTTCCAAAAAAAAAGGACTAAACAAACCTTTGAGTTAAGTCTTTTATTAAAGGCATATGATTAAGAATGGTATTAACCTGCTATCATTGCTTTCATTGAAACTCTTCTGCAATTTTATCTGCTTCACATCATGAATGTACGTCAGGATCAGGAGTGTTCTTCATGAATCAAGAACGGTGATCATGTTACCTCCTTGGAAGAATTCGATATGATATGAATGGACTCCGTATGGTTAGCTATTAAAACTTCATGGAAAACGAATGACTACAGTAGGTCAACGGTGGGCCATAGTAATGCAGGAATGATTCTGAGAGTAATGAGCTGATTACTTACAACCGTGAGAGTTGTATTGGAATGGATGTTGAGAGTAAGTACCACTAATCGGGTCGTGGTGGTGTATAAGTTATCATTGATAGACTAATTAAGTCGATTATCTACCTATGATATATTTATTCCTTCTTATCGATAAAGAGTAGTATTACCCATACGAAGAAGGTTGCGGTATAGAAATGGATTCTAGTAACGATGAGGTCTAGAATGAGATCCCAGATTCGATTTTCGATATCGAGGGAGTTTCAAAGGTGATTGTGTATAAGCTCGAGGAAGAGCATGGGTCCATAGAATGATGGACGGAATGGCCAAAATATTTAGGCATGTGAAATGTGATGCTATAATACTTGATGTTGATATAAATACTTATATGTTTTGTTCTCCTATGACAAACCTCTATAGTTCAGAGGTAGGTTCCAAGCCAGATATTTTGTGGCAGTATATTTTTTCATATATACAATTCTCTTCAATTCGTTCTTTTCTCTTCTTTTCATTTCATGTAAGCTGAGAAGAACAACCCTTCCAGAAAGGGGAGGTATTGCCGAATGACTATCTATCTGTGTGATAGAAGCCTAGTAGGATACCATCTATTATTTAATTACTTGTCAAGTACTAAAGGCTGGCCGCCTTCTGTACTAACTATGCGATATAACAAGTGTTCATGATCATAGTGATCTCTCAATAAATTCTTTTACTTCTATATGAAGGATTAAGCTTTCGAAAATAGAAACAGCTGAAAAAGGAGTAATAAAGTTGTGGTAGTATTCGGAATGGAAACACATTCGTGATACTAAGATTGGCATGGTTATTAAAAGGTTATAGAACGCTAACGAGCAAAAGTATAACCAGTATAATATTAGGAACGGAAGGTAGTAGCGATTACGAACTGGAAAAGAATGGGTATTGAGAAGCAAAAGCTCTAATGTTAAAAGCTATAATGAGAGTCTGTGCAATAGACTTGAAAGAATTTGGAATGATCACTTAACACGGATTGAGTTTTCTTACGATAATAGATCATATGTCAGTATTGAGATATCGCCTTATGAGATCCTTGAGGGAAGACAATGTCGATCTCCCTTATATTAGGATGAAGTTGTAGAGCGCAAGATGCTCGGACCCGCAGTAGTCCAAAGGATCAAGGATATAATAGATTTTAATCAGAGGACGGCTGGTAGTAGCCCAAGATGGGAACACGAAGTATGTTGATTTGACACGAAAGGACAAGGAATAGGAAGTGGGGGACCTAGTGTTGTTATAGGTATTCCCTTGGAAAGGAAGGATGAGGTTCGGAAAGAAAGGGAAGCTAAGTCCACGAATTATTGGACCCTTGGATATATTAAGACATATTGGGAAGATAGCATATGAGCTAGCCCTACCTCCGAATATGTAGCAAGTTCATAACGTGTTCCACATATCAATGTTAAGAAAATGTAATTCGGATGCCAGATAAATAGGGGCATATGAGCGCATAGACTTGCAACCAGACGTAACCTATATGGAGCAACCAGGAAGGGTTATAGATCGAAAAGGGACAAGTGCTTAGGGGTTATCAAACTAGTCAGAGTTTGGTGGTAGAACCATAATGTGGAAAATTGACTAGAGAGTTAGAAGGCACATTGCTAGAAAAGCATCCCCAACTGTTTTCTATCTGATTCCGGGACGGAATCCTTTTAAGGAGGGGAGACTGTAATAACCCCAATTTTTGGAGATTTTTGAAACCCAAATGAATAGTAACTTTTGCTGACAATGCTGATTAAGAAAAATTATCAGACCACGATATATAGGAGTACTGTTATGGAAATTCTAAGATCGTATTAGTATTCCATAAAGAAAATAAGTGTATGTAAAAGCTGTCGGATTTTGAAAACGAGCACTTTTATTTTTCCCCGAGATTTCCACCAGACATTAAGGGATTTAAGGAATTAATATTAAGATGAAGGATTTTAAATTCAAGGATTATAAAGGAGAATTAATTTAGGTATTAAAAATACTAAGAAGATTTTATCAATAAAACCATTAAGGTATTTAACCAAACGATCAACGAGATTGAGTGATAACCGGACAAAGAAATGAATAACGACTCTTGTAAATACCTTTGCAAGTGGCAAGGCAAGTGGATGGTTGATCAAACAAGAAACCAAGTGATAGTTAGGAAGGAATGGCTAGTTAATTATATAGTTAACTAGGGATGATCTCAACTCACCACAAATCACCAACACAAGGCAAATGGTGAGATCATCTTCCACTAACTCCTTTGTTTATTATTAACCTAGCAAAATATCAAGACAACCCATCATTATCCACCACATTATTCCACCAACACAAGAAAGCAAAAGCATTTCCTCCCCCATTTCCATTGCTCTCGGCCAAAACAGAACCAGCACACTAAAACTGTTGTATCTCCTTCATTTCTCACTCAAATATTGTGTTCTATATATCATTGGAAAGGTATTGAGATGACCTACAACTCTTGTTCACAAGTCTCGTCCAAATAATCATGGTAAGACCCTCATTTTTACAGTTCTTTAAATCGGACTTTTAGAAACTTCAAAGCCTAACTTTGTGTTCTTGATTTCTTTGGAAAGATCAAGCTTGTAGAAGGCTCCCTAAGGCTTCCTAGCAACTTAACACCTCCCAAGGAAGGTATAAACTTCAAACCCTAGCCTTTACTTTATTTGTTAGTAAGTTTAATGGTTAGTTTTGTGAAATGAGAAGCATGGATTGTGATTATTAGTAGTTTGGTTTGATTTGGAAGTGTTTTGGTAATTGAAGCTTGATTATAGTTCATAGGTCTTGATTGTGGTTGTTTGAGTTGAAAACCTTGGAGATTATGGACTGATGTGGTATGGTTTAGGTGAAGTTTTGTTGTATTGATGGTTATGAGTTGGTTGGTGGTTAATTGGAGTAGTTTAAACATTGGTAATCGCGTAAACATAGCCGTCGTAATATCCGATTTACTTTAGACTGCTTTTGTTCATAACATTTGGACCCGAGAACTCCCTGCTAGATTATGACCATTGTCATATTTAGATAGTTCATGTTACGAGCTTCGTTTTGATATGTAGTTCGTTTGATTCCGATGTACGGTTTAGGAGAAACGACCGTTTTAAGTAACGGCGTTTCGCGAACGAAACTTTTCCCCTCGCCTTACTTTGAAACATAGGTTAAAGACCAAAAAGGGTTAATTAGTGTATGAAACAATTATGGTAAGAGTGTTAGGCAGTTGGTAAGACACTCGCGAAGGAATCGCCTTAAAACTTGTAATGGTTAAATTATAAAAAATGGTGGAGCTGAGGGTACTCGAGTGACTTAAGAGAATCAGTAAGCGCAAAGCGAGCGTTAGAGTCTAAGGTAGTTAGAGTATAGATTTACAAGTGACTTTGGTTTAATTCCAACTTACTTGTTGTTTATAGGTTACCAGACTCGTCCCGGGCCTTTTATCACCCCCAGTCGCTCAGGCAAGTTTTCTACCCGTTATACTGTTGTTGTGATGTATATATGTATATGCATTATCTTGTGATAGATGTATGTTGGTTAATTAGCAAATTTTGTGATATATTGAAGCATGCTGATATGGTATATATATGCATGCCTGTTTCGTATTCTTGCCATATATATCTGTTGGTTCAGTTGATAATATCTATGCTAGAGAATAGCGGTAAGGTAATTTGTATATACCCTTAGTATAGGGACCCAAAGGTGAAAACATTTTCTAAAACCGGGAGTCGAGGATCCCGAGTAGATTTTATATATATATATATATGGTTATATATATGGTTTTAGTTTTCAAAACTATTAATCGAATAAGGTTTATTCGATAACTTTATTTTATTAATGAATATTATCTTGAATATTCATTCGAGGACTTATGACTCCTTTATATTATTTATTGAATATTACTTGGATATTCATTTGAGGATGTATGACTCCTTTATTTTATTTAATGAATATTATTTCAAATATTCATTCGAGGGCTTATGATCATCGTAAGTGGTCTTCCTGGCGCGGCAAACTCCCGTAATGAGTTCATCATCCAATTGGATATTTCTGTAACACTACCCAGAGCACTTCGATAGAAAGGTTACGGTTGGGCGATTGTTGAGTGTTGGCAGGGTCAAGTTTTCAAAATGATGTTTGCATCAAATGAAGTATCTCGTAATTTCATTTTATTTTGATGATATTTTAAAGATTTAATCTATTCAAATCTGGTCTTGTAGTCTCATCTACGTGATGAACTTTTGAAACTAATTATAACTTGAATGGTGGTAGTTCAAGTAGTATTTGGAAAAGATATAAGTATATTGGAGTATCTTGTAACTTCATCTTTTAAACTTATATCCAGTAAATGATTATCTTATGCATGACAAAGATTTTCAGAAAAACGTTGAGACAAGGTTAGATATATGAGATCACCTTGCAACGATATTTTTATACAGTTATACACTGGAACTCTGTGTATATTATGCATGGAAGAGGACTTCCTAGATTTTGAAAAGTATATATGTATATATACTGAATATTTTGCGACTTCATCACATTAAGATATCAAACTTGGTTCATTTCTTTTGACCAAGACTTTCATGAGTACTATGAGAAGGCTCATATATTGTAAATTATTATACATATTATTTTGGTGGGCTTGCTGCTCACCCTTGCTTTCTTCTTTCATCACACAACATCAGATTGACAAGATGAACAGGACCAAGCTCCCAATTCGCGAGCGGATAGGAAATGTTCTGCAGCTTCCTATAGGCATTGAAGTCGTTGTAGCTAAGGTGGGAACTACCAATAGACTAGGCTTCAACTTTTGATGTACCAGATTTATGTATTCTTATGAATTATAATAATGGCAAAGAAAATGTAAATTTATTCAGAAAACCTTTTAAGGTGTATTGGCAGATAATTATGGAATAAAATGACTTGTGATTATTTTTGGATGTTCATCTCTGAGACTATAACGTGTGGTGTGTGTGTTTATTGTGGGGTCACAGTACGGAGTAGTTGATTAATTATTAAGATTGGGTGTTATTAAGGGAAATGGAACTCGTGACAACCCGGATCCCCGACCCTGGATTTGGGGGTGTTACATCACACATGAAACTCCACTCCTTCCTAAGACTCATTCTTCTAATATCACTTAGTTTAGAAGTAGGAAGTGCATAATGCATGAAATTAAGCATATTGATAAGATTAGTGTCAGTGTGTGGTGAAGTCATATTATTATCAGGAATTTTGAAACATGCTTTTATCACATCACTATTGATACAGAATTCGTTACCTTTGATGGTTAGAGTGATGGTCTTGTCAGTAGAGTTGTAGATTGCAGTGGTCCACATCTCTTCAACAACTTCACAGAAAATTGTGGGTGATTCCAGCATGGCGTAATTTAACTTGCAGTTCTTCACAAAGTCCATCATCTTGTGATAGTCTTCTGATTGCTGAATACCCTTATTGACCAAAGCAGTGAAGTTGTTCTTCTCATAAATGAACCCAGTTTGAGACATAATCTTTACTACAGGTGCCATTGTTAGAGAAAGAAAGCTTGAAGAGAGAAAGTGAAGATTTGCTTGAGAGAGAAAGAAATAGAAGTAGTTGAATTTCAGAGTGATAAAAGAAAATAATTGGAATGAAATAAGCTTTTATACTATCTCAAAAACAACGGATAAAAATAATAAAGAAGAATAAATTAACCAATAGAAATTGCCTAAAATAGCCGTTTTAAAAAAATAAACTGTAAAAATTCCACCCATTATCCGTCGTGTAATGCTTACAAACTGTAAGTATACTCGATGGATAATGTTTAGGGAATTAACGGCTTAGATTTAGACAATTCGACGGATGAGGATAAACTGTTATCCGTCGAGTTTTAAAAGATTCCAGAAAGGTAATTGATTTTTATTGGCAAATAGTATATCGACGGATGACTAAACTCGATGGATAAGTGTCATTCGTCGAGATGCAAATTTTGACTTAGCCAAAATTTCATCCAAGAATTAAAAATCAGCTAACTTTCTGGCTACTTTTCAACTTGCAAAATAACTCAGATAAATTAAGAGTAATTAAGCATACCTAACTCACTTACCAACCTTGAAAAGGTGGATTCATCCAGTGGATTGGTAAAGATATCTGCAAGTTGCTTCTCACTTGGAACAAAATGTAATTCCACAGTACCATTCATCACATGTTCCCTTATGAAATGGTACTTGATGTCTATGTGCTCTGTCCTTGAGTGTTGTACTGGATTTTCAGTGATGGCAATTGCACTTGTGTTATCACAGAAAATAGGAATCCTCTCAACTTGCAAACCATAGTCTAGCAATTGATTTTTCATCCATAAAATCTATGCACAGCAACTGCCAGCAGCAATATATTCAGCTTCAGCTGTAGAAGTAGAAACTGAATTTTGTTTTTTACTGAAGCAGGACACAAGCTTGTTTCCTAGAAATTGACAGGTTTCTGTTGTGCTCTTTCTGTCAATTCTACAACCTGCATAATCTGTATCTGAATAACCAGTTAGATCAAAACCAGAATCTCTAGGGTACCAAATGCCAAGTTTTAGTGTTCCCTTGAGATATCTGAAAATTCTCTTAATAGCTATCAAGTGAGATTCTCTAGGATCAGCCTGAAATCTAGCACACAAACATGTAGCAAACATTATATCTGGCCTACTAGTTGTTAAGTACAGAAGTGAGCCAACCATGCCTCTATAACTTGAAATATCCACAGACTTTTCAGTAGTGTTTAATTCGAGCTTAGTTGCAGTGGCCATGGTAGTTTTTGCAGATGTGCAATCCATTAGATCAAACTTCTTTAAAAGATCAAAAATATATTTAGCTTGACTAATGAATATTCCATCACTAACTTGCTTAACTTGTAAACCAAGAAAGTAAGTCAGTTCTCCCATCATGCTTATTTCATACTTACTTTGCATCAATTTGGCAAACTTTTTGCAAAGTTTCTCATCTGTAGAACCAAAAATAATATCATCTATATAAATTTGAACAAGTATGCTAGAGCCATAAACATTTCTGAAAAATAAAGTTTTATCTACAGTACCTCTTGTGAAGTGATTTTCTAAAAGGAACTTTGATAAAGTGTCATACCAGGCTCTAGGTGCTTGCTTCAGTCCATAAAGTGCTTTGAGAAGATAATAAACATATTCTGGAAACTTTGGATCTTCAAAACCAGCAGGTTGACTGACATATACTTCTTCTTCCAAATCTTCATTCAGAAAGGCACTTTTGACATCCATTTGATAGACCTTGAAATTGGCATGGGCTCCATAGGCTAGGAAGATTTTGATGGCTTCAAGTCTTGCAACATGAGCAAATGTTTCATCAAAATCTATTCCCTCTTGCTAACAATAGCCCTTCGAAACAAATCTAGCTTTGTTCCTGATGACTATGCCATTTTCATCCATCTTGTTTCTGAATACCCACTTGGTGTCTATTGGATTCTTTCCTTTAGGCTTGGGTACCAGCTTCCATACTTTATTCCTTTCAAATTGGTTTAGCTCCTCCTGCATTGCTAAAATTCAATCAGGGTCTAACAAAGCTTTTTCTACCTTCTTTGGTTCTTCCTTTGACAGAAAGCTGCTGTATAAACATTCTTCCTGAGTTGCTCTTCTTGTTTGAACTCTAGAAGACACAGCACCAATAATAAGCTCAAAGGGGTGATCTTTTGTCCATTTCCTTTGCTGGGGTAGATTAACTCTAGATGAAGAGGCCTCATGATTGTCTTGATATGTGATTGAGTTTTGATTGCTAGAAACTCCCCCTGAATTTGTGGATCTTTGATTTGAGAAAGGAGAATTTTCTGTAGGTATCCTGTCTTGACTTCCTGCTCCTTTTGATAACCCGGTGGATGGTGAATTTTGAGTACCGACGGATGAGGCAGGTTGTCTTCTGACGGATAACACAGATTGCCTTCCGACGGATGAAGCATTATGTAACTCGACGGATGTTGAGTTTTGTGCTTCATTGGTGGTAGGTTTGTCTGCATTATCCTTAGACATTGTTTCTTGATCACTCTCATCATCACTAACCATCTCAAAATTTTTGAATTTGAGGCTCTCATGGTAATCTCCATCTTCCAGTCCTTCAATATTTTTATCATCAAACACAATATGTATAGATTCCACAACAATGTTGGTTCTTAGATTGTAGACTATATATGCTTTACCAACAACATATCCAACAAAAATTCCTTCATCTTCTTTAGCATCAAACTTCCCATTTTGATCAGTTTGATTTCTCAGGATATAGCATTTGCAGCCAAAGACATGAAGAAAGTTTAGAGTTGGCTTCTTGTTCTTGAACAATTGATAGGGAGTCATGCATCTTGCTTGATTAATCAGAGAAATGTTCTGAGTGTAGCATGCAGTATTAACAGCTTCAGCCCAGAAATATGTTGGTAGTTTAGATTCTTCAAGCATTGTTCTTGCAGCTTCAATAAGTGATATGTTCTTCCTTTCCACTACTCCATTCTGTTGTTGAGTCCTTGCTGCTGAAAACTCATGTAGAATCCCATTTTCCTCACAAAATGCTCTCATGACAGAATTCTTGAACTCAGTTCCATTATCACTCCTAATTCTTCTAACTTTGAAATCAGGATGATTGTTGACTTGCCTTATGTGATTGATGATGATTTCACTAGCCTCATATTTAGACTTTAAGAAATATGTCCAAGAGAGCTTTGAGAAATCATCTACAATTACTAGGAAAAATCTTTTCCTTGAGATTTACAATACATTGACTGGTCCAAACAAATCCATGTAAAGCAGTTGCAAAGGCTCTTCAATTGTTGAATCAAGTTTCTTCCTGAATGATGCTTTAATCTGCTTCCCTTTTTGGCAGGCATCACACAATCCATCCTTTATAAACTCCACTAGAGGAATGCCTCTTACTAGTTCTTTCTTTACCAGCTCATTCATGGTCTTGAAGTTTAAATGGGATAGCTTCTTATGCCATAGCCAACTTTCATCTTGACTTGCTTTACTGAGAAGACAAGTTACAGATTCTGCTTTAGTTGAGTTGAAGTCATCTAGGTACATATTTCCTCTTCTCACACCAGTGAGAACCACTTTGTTGCTTTGACTATTAGTCACAACACAGGCTTCTTTGCTAAAGGTTACTGAATTGCCTTTGTCACAAAGCTGGCTGATACTCAACAGATTGTGTTTAAGACCATCCACTAAGGCAACCTCTTCTATGATGACATTATCCTTTGAAATCAAGCCATATCCTACAGTATAACCCTTGCTGTCATCTCCAAAAGTAATACTTGGGCCAGCTCTCTCCTTAAACTCTGTGAGCAGGGTAGAATCACCAGTCATGTGTCTTGAACAACCACTATCCAAGTACCAAAGATTCCTTCTGTTTCCCTGCACACATCAAAATCAAATCAAGTTGATTTTGGTACCCAAGTTTTGATTAGCACAATGCGGAATAGAAACTTAATTGAATCAAAACATAAGTAATTAAAAAACAAGAGTCTTTAAAAAACTTTCTGGTGGATTTAAACAATTCCACCAGAGATATATATTATATATCGAGAGGACTCTGTGTGCAAGAATGCTCACAGCTGCTTACAAATTGAACTACTGAGAATGCAGGGAAATGCTAATAATTCTGCTTACAAAGATTTCTCTGTTTTTGTGTATCTCAGCTCACTTTTTCTATTTGCTACATTCTTGGTTTATATATCACCAAGAATACAAAGTCAAAAAGACTGAACAAATATAAGAACTATCAGTCTTAAGCTTTGCTGCTTTTCGTCCTCTATTACCCGGTTAATGGGCTTCCACAGTAGATTTATATACATCTCGACGGCTGTGTTCAGCTTTCAATGTTCAACTGCTCTTTGAATTCTTTATTAGTTGAGTACATGATAATCCGTCGGGTTGTTGATCATCCGTCGGTTGCTTTGTAGGTTATCCGTCGGGTAGCAATCAAGCATATGACTTCATTTCACTTATACAGAATTACAAGACATCATTTATGTACAATTAATCAACCTATTCTGCATATCTAGTTAAAGTCAACATGACTTATATGCTACTACAGATTCTATACAAAGGTGCATACATAACTGTGCTACAGACTTATTATTACATAAGCTACTCACTCGATGGATAATAAGTTAACATCCGTCGGGACTATAATGATTTATCCGTTGGGACTATAATTGTTATCCGTCGAGTGCTACATTATTTCACTAAGTAAAATCCACTTAGATGTTTTGTTATGAAATCATCAAGTACACAACATATGCACAACATATATAGTTTTCAAAACTATTAATCGAATAAGGTTTTTCGATAACTTTATTTTATTTAATGAATATTATTTTGAATATTCATTCGAGGACTTATGACTCCGTTTATTTTATTTAATAAATATTATTTAGAATATTCATTCGAGGACTTATGACTCCGCTTATTTTATTTAATGAATATTATTTTGAATATTCATTCGAGGAATTATGACTCCGCTTCTTTTATTAAATAATATTCTTTATTTTATTAAAGAATAATGTTTCGATAATCAAACTTATTTTTGATTATTCAAATAAAGATCGTACTCTCGTACAAGTATATCTTTGGTTATTTATTATTCAATTTATGTATGAGTTTTAAAACTTCTACTTCAATTATTTTTATAAAGATTATCCTTTATGGGAATATTATTTAAATAATAATATTCAGATAATTTCTAACATATCGAGACTGATTTATTTTATTAAATCAGCATTACTCCAAACATTCTTAAAAATGTTTCTAAGTCTTCAAAATGATTTTAAAAGTTAGAGCAAATCCCAAAACTCATTTTCAAATTTAAGATCTTCCTTTCGAAGGGGATTTAAATACTCGCTTAAAAAGTGAGGGATTTGGCTCTGTGGTGTATTTTATATTCACAACGAGGTTGCTGTTTTGATAAAAGAATTTGATTACTTGCCCAACGTTCGGGAGGTAAGTCCATCTAATTGAGTCGGCATAAGCGACAGGCCGGGGTACGTTCTATCAAAGTGTAAGTGGCTGGGTGGCAGTCCATCAACGCGTAAGAGGCTGGGTGGCGGTCCAGCACAAGGTCCTAATGCGGCCAGGGTGATGACCGGTGGGGGATTCATCCATCTACTAGTAGAAAAGGTTACATATTGGTATCTTTTCCTGATCAGCAAGATATCGGGTTTATGCCAAAATTCTTTTCTTTCCAAATTCATTGGATATTGCAACTCTGTTCATACTTTACATGACAGAGGTATTCAGGAAATGTATGAGAGATATATATATGGATATATATATCGGGACTTAATAAAGTATCTCGTAACTTCATTTCATTCAATAATATTTCAAAGATTGAATCTATTCAAGTCTTATCTTGTAGTCTCATCTGGGTGATGAACTTTTGAAACTAATTATAACTTGAACGGTGGTAGTTCAAGTATTATTCGGAAAAGATATAAGTATATTGGAGTATCTTGTAACTTCATCTTTTCAACTTATATCTAGTAAATGATTATCTTATGCATGACAAATATTTTCAGAAAAACGTTAAGACAAAGTTAAATATATGAGATCACCTTGCAACGATATTTTATACAGTTATAAACTGGAACTCTGTGTATATTATACATGTTAGAGGATTTCAAAGATTTGAAAAGTATATATGTGTTAGGTCACACACACACTGTAGAGGGGGTGAATACAGTGTATAGTACACTCAAATCGAACTTTAAGAACTTAAGTAACAGAAAACAAACTTTATTCAAATAATAAACTCTGTTACAGTATGGAACTGTTACCTCTCAGTGATGAACAATATCACGAGAGCTGCTAGGGTTACAATGAATAATCTTCTCGAATAATGATAACACTTATAGTGTAAAGCCTATGTCTGTGTTTATATACTACACAGTTACAAGATAATCGCTAATTGATATGCAATATAATTCTGCTTCCTAAAATATATCAATCAGATATCTTTTCTTCCAAGTATTCCATTCTTTACAGAATTCCTTCTTCATGCATATCTCTTCTTATATTTATCTTGATCTTCTTTCCTTTAATCAGCTACTGTCCTTATCTGATCGTCCTTCAGCACTTAAGTTCTGATATCTATCTTCTGATGATTATCTCCTGATAACATAAGTACTGATATCCTTAAGTCCTGACTTCCAGTATAAGTACTGATCAACAGTTAAGTACTGATTTATCCTGTTCAAGTAAGATCTGAAAGCTAAACATAAAACATATTAGCCATAACATTATCAAATATATCTAACAATCTCCCCCAACTTGTAAATTAGCATAATATATAAGTTTAACAGATATTTGATGATGTCAAAAACATTAAGTACAAATGCATGAGAATTAGACTAGATAACTACAACTTACAGTCCTTAAAGCTTTACCAATATTCAACTTCTGATAACAACTTCAGTCTGTACAAATATCAGAATTTAAGAAGTTGTAGATCTTCGACTTGGTTTCATCATCTTCTGATCTCTCTGATGTCAGGAGTTGTTCTGAGATAGCTCTTCAACAAACATTTCTCAGCATATCTGAGTTCATCAATCATTCTCCTTTTGACATCTTTAAGCTCTGCAGTATCTTCACCAGTTTGAAAGATTGCAGCTTTGAGATCATTGATCTTTGCTTTTCTCAACTCCTGATCTAGTTTTATGACATAAGCTTTGTCAGACTCCAGATTGAATTCAAGTCCCTTAATACCAAGATATGTTCTGATCTGTGCAGTATTAGGCTTCATATCAACAATATCAATTGTGATCTCTGTACTTTGGAACATATGTGCTGTCAGACTTAACAGAATAAAGCCTTTTCTGTCTCTGAATCTGTTCTTTTAAGTAGTTTGCAGCAGTCCCTGTTATTCTGTCATCCACTTGAAGTAAGAAAAGTACATGCTCCAATTCTTCAAAATACTTCAATGGAATGGCATTTTGTCTTATATGATAAACCCTACCATCTGTCATGAAATACAACATGATGTATTCTTTCAAGTAGGTATGGTAAACCATCTGTACAGATTCCAGTTGATTCAATCTCTCAGGAGTTGCTCCAATACCTGGTTCACTCAAGGAAGTTGGATCATTGGCAGTGTTGTGTACTCTTCTTTCATCAGCACTTCCCAATCCAGTTTTATCTCTTGCTTCCTTTCCAGTAACTACTCTTGCTTCAAAACCACTTGCAGTAGTCTTCAAAGATTGAGTCTGTTTTGCTTTAGTGAATCCTGGTAGGAGTGTCTTTGGTCTATCTTCTGATATCAAGTTAACTTGAGCTGTGTCAGAGGTTACTTGCTTCTTTTGAATATCAGAACTTATAATTTCTTGACTCTGAACAACTTGAGCCATGTCAGAGGTTGTTTTGAGAACTTTTATTGAAGTCAGAGCAAGATCATCCTTTTCATCAGTAATTTCTTCTTCCTCATGAGGTACATAAACCTTGATAGGTTCACCAACCTTTTCTTTACCCTTGGATCTTGGATCTATCTGTGGTTGTGATCTAGCCAATGTTGCTTCAGTATATGTCCTTTCTTTGATCACAATGCCTTTGAGTTTTGGAAGTGGCTTTTTACCAGAAGCTTCAGATTTAGATGTGATTTTCTCTGATTTAAGTCTGGCTTCTTCTTCCTTTAAACTTTCCAAGTCCATTCCTGGATTTTCTTGAAGAAATAACCGTCTTGACATTTCCTCATCAAGATCTAAAAGTTCATCAGAACTTAACTTTTTACCAGCAGCAAAACTTATTCTTTTCCCAGTATTAGAACTTGTCATGTGACTAGCTTGTCTTGATGTTAACCTTCTACCTTGACTATGACCGCTACCCATTCCAGAGTATCCTTGGTCATCATTTCCATCATCCTTTCCTTGCAGTGTCTTGTTAGTTTTGCATTTGGACTTAATTACCTTCTCCCCCTTTTTGGCATCAGTAGGTAGTAAAAGAGAGATAAGTAATTCCACTGAGGATTGGATTTCAGTTAGTTGTGATTGCTGAGAAGCTTGATTTTTCAGAATTTCATCAATCTGAGCTTGTTGATGATCTTGAGTCTTCTCAATATAAGCAATCCTGTCAATGGTAGGTTGGAAGAACTTTTTCTTATCAATTTTCCAAACTTGTTCCTGTTTGATAAAGTTCTCCTGAATCTTGTGTAGCTCTGCATGAGTAGTTGAATGAAGACCTTGTAAATGTTTAGTACTCAATGCAGTGACTCTAAGCTGGGTTTTAAAATCATCAGAATTTAACATTTCATCAGCTTTAGTCAAGTGCTCAGCAAGATACTTGTCAGTTGGAACACATGAAACTGAGTTCCATTCCTTAGTCCACTCCTGACCTGCACGAGTTTCACTCCAAGGTACTGGTGCTTCCCCGGTAACCAACTTCTTAACCAGTTCAGACTTAGGAAGAGTCTGTTGAGGACTATGTCCTGAAGGACCTGCTTCATCAGCATCTACAGTTGGAGCAGCATCACCAGTATCTCCAGCATTTGCAGCATCAGAACTTAAAGAATCAGTATCTTCTGATAAGACAACAGTGTGAGTAGCAATGGAGGCTTTAGCATCCTCTAATTGCTGATCTTGTTCTAAGTTCTGATCAACAGCCATATCCTGATGCTCACCTAAATTCTGATCATCAGCATCTTGATGCAGAGAAGGTGTTGTTGATAACTCTGGAGTTTGAACAACATCAGTAACAGGTGTTGTGGAAGGATTTGGTGCTGTTGGAGCTTCTAAGAGAAATACTTCAGACACAACCAAGTGTTGAACATCAATATCAGCACTTGTGCCTGGATCAATAAGAGACACAGATGGTGAGTTAGTCTTGTCAGATACAGCTTCCTGAGATGGAATTGATGGAGAAGAAGTGACTGGAGCAAATTCCTTGTCTTGTGAGATCAGAGATTCCTGATCCCCTTCCTTAGCTGCTTCCTCTTCATCATCTGAAACTGGCCTTTTTGCCCTCTGTTTCTTGTACTTCTTTGTTGATTTGGATTCCTTGGGAGTTTCAGGAACTGTCATTCGTCTAAGCCTCTTGAGAAGCCTAGAACCCCCAATTTCAGAATCCTTCTGAGAAATCTCTTTCTCAGCTTCAGAAACAACAGGTTCTCTAGAAGAAACCTGTTCCTCAGAATCAGATTCATCTCTCAATGCAATCCTCCTTCTCTTTTGAGATGTTTGAGGAACATTCTTTGTCCTCTTTGGCTTGGAAGATGAAGGCTTCACAGTAGGTGCTGAAGATGAAGGTTGAGCAGTCTGTGAAGTGGAGAGATAGGATTTGAGATATGTTCTGAGGGTAGGTTGAGTATAATGAGTGGTAGGTGCTGAGGATGATGGTTGTTGGGTGTTTGTGGTTGGTTGGACATCAGAGTAAACAGATCTATAAGTATCAGGATCAGCATTTACTAGGATCTGTTTTACAGACTGAGGAATCTGTAATGGGCTAACCACTGTTTTCTTAGTATCAGCATTTACCAGATCATTAAAGTATCATTTTGCAACTCTAAAATGTGGGGTTGAGGAACAGACTAATTGAGGTTCATCAGTACAATAAGTGTAAATAAGTTGACAGAATCTAGCAAAATAAACAACATCTCTATCCTCTGTCATCCTATCCCCAATAAAACCAATTATTCCAGTTGCAAAATCAAAATGAGTTTGATGAATAATAGCATACCATATGTGTTGACTCAGAATTGGGATAGCATCAAAATTCGAACATTTGTTCCCAAAAGCTTTGGTGATGCAATCAAAGAAGAAACTCCATTCTCTTCTGATATTAGCCCGTTTCAACTGTCCAAGTTTCGTCAGACTCTTTTCATATCCCAATTCAGCCATTAACTCCCGAAGTGCTGAGTCCTCTGGAATTGAGAAAGTACAATCTTCTGGAAGATGTAAAGCCCTGCGTACTGTACCAGGAGTGACTACAAAGGATGAATCACCCACTTGAAAGATAATACTGGGAGTTCCACGTTTACCACCATCATCAAAAAGTCCAGTCCTCCAAAACCTCAGAACTTGTTGGCTTGAAAAGAATTCAGGTTGTGTTAATGCATACCCAACCTCACTATGTGCAAGAAGATCTTGCACAAAGTGCAATTCAGATGGAGCTTCAGTGTGATCAAGAACTGCAGCATAGTTGTTGGGGACAAACTTAGCTCCATCAATGATTAAATCCTTTGGTGCCATGTGAAAAAATTGAGATTCAAGTATTCCTGTTAGGTGTTTGATATAATGTCTGTATGAAAAACCAACGTGAGAAATAAAGAGAAAGAGAGTAAAAGTAAGGAGAGAGATAAAATATGAAGAAAATAAAAGATTAAAGAAATCTTCTCTCTGTTGTACTTATACTCTGAACAAAAATGTTACCGTTGGACACCTGTCAGACATGCAGTAATAACGGACAGTTACTGGGCTCGAGAAAACAGGAATCATTACTTACCCATTTGCCTAGTTTCAAGGAAAAACCGTTCCATTTATCAAGAGAAACAGTTTTAATTCAAAATTTAAACCGTTATCACTGATTGAATTATTTTTCACTGCATCATTAATATTCTGAAAATAAATCACATGAAAATGACCAAGATAAATTAGATAAGTAAGTGCTGAAAACGAATCAGAACTTAATATAAAACAAAATTTATATGGTCATCAGAATATCAATCAGGATTTATCAACACAAGATAAAATAACTCAGAGACAAAATCTTGAAGTAAAAACAACTTTCATTAATATATCAAGACAATACATTCATGAAATAGAAATTACATCAATACTTATACAAGATTTTCCCTAAGCTTCTAAACCTAACATCAACAGCCTTAGTCCTAGCTAAGAAGCCTGACAAAGCTGATGATGAAGAAAAATAGGAAGAAGACGAGATTAAGTCATCTTCTTCTTCCTACTCTCGACAAACAGAATGGCGAGTCGGATGATTCGCTCTTGCTGGCGGAGACGATGAAGATGAAGTTCTCTTCGAACGGCCACCAGATCACGTTTGATAACCTCTGGAAATTAAATCCAGAGATTGTGAGGAATGTTGGTGATAGGGTATGGAGTTGGAATTCCATTCAAAAAGACATGCACAGTCTCATCACCATAATTGTAGAATCAGCCAAATGCAGCCATTTGTGATGATAAATGAAAAACGAGAGTGAGTTTGTGATAAAAGTGTGATGGGAAGGCTGATGTGAAGTGGTTGCTTATATAGGCAAGAGAATGCCAGGAGACGCAAAGAAATTGAATGCTGACAGGTAGAATTAATTCTACCTCGTCTCCCTAGACTTTGAAAAAGAATAACATTCATTGGAAAGAGGAATCATGGTTTAAAACGCACAAGAAACAAGAAACAGTGGACTGTTCAAGTACGAATACCATTAATCCTAATCATAGTGACTACTAATCTTCCACTTCAACATATTCTAGTTCGAACTGAGACTGTTACCAAATTTTATTCACAGATAAGCCAAGTAAAGGATTAGACTGAGAAATCAGAACTTAGACCTATACCAGAACTTAACAGTCATCAGAACATAATTTCTTAACTCGAAAAAGGAATGCCCATCTTAGTAAATCCTCATACAAGTTCTGAGTTATAGACTTCAGAACTTAATCATCAGAACGTGTAACTAGAACTTGTCCTCAGAATTTGTGCAAAGTGACACAGTGACTGTTTATCTAAAATAACATAGACCACCACAGTAATTTTCATCATTCATATGGAGTGATTAGTGTGTGTATTAAGCTAAATAACAGACAAAGAGTAAAGTCTGATTCACTTCAGGACATCTTAGAAATAAGGCATAATTAAAATTTTGCTAAAGAGTTGTCATTGTCCTGAAACCTACTGATGAATGAGTTCATGCTTGAGTCCACCTCAACTGTTTTGTGCTAATTTTATGCATCTTTTGAAATTCTATTTTACAGTGGCTTCTCAGTGTAAGTGAGTCACGACTGCTTATCAGAATTTATGCTATTATCAGATTATTTCTCCAGTAATCATAGAGTGTGAAAAGTCACCAAGAAAATATTTTGCTTTTCTAATGCATATTTACTTAATACCAGCAATGCACTTGGGTCGTCCCTTCCATATTTTTACTCTAGATCTCAAAGGAGTACCTGATTTTATTCTTTGATCTTTGATCTTTTTGCTTTTTCTTTTGATAAGTGAGGTTTATTAGCACTTAGTACATTCAGCAGTTTTACTAGTATCAGAACTTAACAGATGAGTAGCATTATTCTAATTTGTGACTTAGTAATAAGATATACAAAGTAAACTCAACTAAGCTCAATTATCAGAATTTGCTAGTGTCATAAGATTTCCACTGAAATAATTACTTCTTACATGGAATCATTTGTTTATTGAAGACTACTAGGTCAGTATCTAGCACAGTTATCCTCATAGGATTGAATAATTACTTAAACAGACATATCACTTATCAGAGTTTAGAAACATATATCAGACAACAGTCAGTACTTAAAAACATTTATCAATTAAGCACAGAATACACAATGAGATTAATTCTGTAAATACTGAGCATAAAGTCTGATAACACAGAACAAGACTAAGCAGATTTAGAGAAAGAACCTGAAACCATTCCAAGTTCATTTACCAATCTTGTAAAAGTAGCTTCACATAGTGGTTTTGTGAAGATATCTGCTAGTTGTAGATCTGTGGGAACAAAATGCAATTCTACTATACCTTCATCCACATGTTCCCTGATGAAGTGGTACCTGATGCTGATGTGCTTTGTCATAGAGTGTTGAACTGGATTACCTGTCATAGCAATAGCACTTTGATTATCACAGTAAATAGGGATTTTGAAATATGTTAACCCATAATCCAGTAACTGATTCTTCATCCAAAGAATCTGTGCACAACAGCTTCCTGCAGCAATATACTCTGCTTCTCCAGTTGATGTGGAAATTGACTTTTGTTTCTTGCTGAACCAAGAAACCAATCTGCCTCCAAGAAATTGGCAGCTTCCAGTTGTGCTTTTCCTGTCAATTTTGCAGCCTGTAAAATCTACATCTGAGTAACCTATTAGTTTAAAGTCTGATTCTCTAGGATACCACAATCCCAGATCAGCTGTTCCTTTAAGATACTTAAAGATTCTTTTCACAGCTGTTAAGTGAGGTTCTCTTAGATCTGCTTGAAATCTTGCACAAAGACAGGTAGCATACATGATATCAGGTCTACTAGTAGTTAGATAGAGTAGAGAGCCAATCATACCTCTGTAATCAGTAATATCTACTGATTTACCAGTATCCTTATCCAGTTTTGTTGCAGTGGCCATGGGAGTGGATGCACTTGAACAATCTTGCATTCCAAATTTCTTCAGCAAGTTTCTGGTGTACTTAGATTGACAAATGAAAGTGCCTTCTTCATTCTGCTTGACTTGAAGGCCCAGAAAGTAGCTAAGTTCCCCCATCATACTCATCTGATATCTTGACTGCATCAGTTTGGCAAACTTCTTGCAAAGTCTGTCATTTGTAGATCCAAAGATGATATCATCAACATAAATCTGGACCAGAAGTAAGTCCTTTCCATGGTTGAGGTAGAATAGTGTTTTGTCTATTGTTCCTCTGTTGAATCCACTTTCCAGAAGAAACTGAGCTAAAGTCTCATACCATGCTCTAGGAGCTTTCTTAAGTCCATAAAGTGCTTTATCAAGCCTGTAGACATAATCTGGATGTCAGTTTTGTTTCTGAATACCCATTTTGTACCAACAACAAATCTATTCTTTGGTCTTGGTACTAGGGTCCAGAATTTGTTTCTTTTAAATTCATTTAACTCTTCCTGCATTGCTTGCACCCAATCAACATCTTGAAGAGCTTCTTCAACTTTCTTTGGCTCAGTCTGAGAGAGAAAAGAATTGTAGAGACATTCATTTGAAGTACCTGTTCTAGTTCTGACACCTGCATCAGGATTTCCAATTATCAAATCAGGTGTATGTGATTTTGTCCACTTCCTTGGAGATGGAAGGTTGTCTCTAGAACTGGATGTTCCCCCTGAAACTATGCTCTCTGAGTTGGAGTCTTCAGTATTTAGATTTTTAGCATTATCAGAACTTGGCTTATCAGAACTTGACGAATCAGAACTTGAAGAGCCAGATGTATGTTCTGATGTTTCTTGAGCTGTGGTAGGATCTTGAGTATGCTCCCCCTGCATAGGTGCATCTGCCTTTGACGTAGTTACCACAGTTTCAATAACATCAGAGTTTAATCCATCAGAGTTTACAGTATCAGGACTTAGACTGTCAGGAGTTTCAGTATCAGAATTTGAGTCTTTATTTTCAAATCTCAGCTGATCATGGTCAATGAAATCTTCAAGACCAGTAATCTTCTTGTCATCAAAAGAGACATTGATAGATTCCATGACCACTTTTGTTCTCAAATTATAGACTCTGAAGGCTTTTGTGGAAAGTGGATATCCAACAAAGATTCCTTCATCAGCTTTTAGATCAAACTTTGATAGCTGTTCAGGATGAGTCTTGAGAACAAAACACTTGCATCCAAATACATGAAAGTATTTCAGATTTGGCTTCTTTTTCTTCACCATCTCATATGGTGTTTTTCCAGCTTCAGCCCAGAAATAGGTTGGAAACTTCGCTTCTTCAAGCATTGTACGTGCAGCTTCAATGAGAGTTCTATTCTTCCTTTCAACAACTCCATTTTGCTGTGGAGTTCCAAGAGCAGAAAATTCCTGCTTTATTCCATGGTTTTTGCAGAACTCTTCCATTATTAAATTCTTGAACTCAGTGCCATTATCACTCCATAAAATTTTCACATAATCTTTGACCATTTTATCCAGCTGTTTGACATGATCAATCAAGATAGATGCAGTTTCACTTTTTGTGTGCAAGAAATACACCCAAGTGTATCTGGTGAACTCATCCACTATGACCAACGCATACTTCTTCTTTGCAATAGACATGACATTTACTGGACCAAATAGATCAACATGTAGTAGATGATAAGGCTCAAGAATTGATGATTCAGTCTTGCTCTTGAATGAAGATTTTCTTTGTTTGGCCTTCTGACATGAATCACAAAGACCATCAGGAGCAAATACTGACTTTGGCAGTCCTCTCACAAGATTTTTCTTGACCAGTTCATTTATATTGTTGAAATTTAAATGAGAGAGTTTCTTATGCCAATTCCAGCTTTCTTCAATTGATGCTCTACTCATCAGACAGATTGCAGAACCATCAGTACTTGTTGAAAGCTTAGCTTCATAAATGTTACCACGCCTGTATCCTTTCAGAACAACTTTGCCTTTAGATTTACTCACAATTTCACAGTGTTCTTCAAAGAAATCAACATGATAACCTCTGTCACAGATTTGACTTATACTCGGTAGGTTGTGTTTAAGTTTTGAGACCAGAGATACTTCTTTAATTATGACATTTCCAAGATTGATATTGCCATATCCCAATGTTTTTCCAATGTTGCCATCTCCATAAGAAACACTTGGGCCAGCTTTCTCCACAAAGTCTGATAGCAGGGCCTTATTTCCAGTCATATGTCCTGAACATCCACTGTCCAGAACTAGAATATTTTCCCTGTTGCCCTGCAATCACAAAGACCACTAATTATTAGTTTTAAGGACCCAGACTTGCTTGGATCCTTTGGCCTTATTAAGTTAGTTAACATTTGCAGCGGATTTAGCATCAGAGTTTATGTTAACATTTTTCTTATCAGAACTTACACTATCAGACTTTGAATCAGAATTTACACTAGAAGGAACAATGGAAACTTTCTTCAAAGAAGGTTTTATTTGATAATAATCATAGTACAAACTATGATATTCCTTACAAGTATAAATGGAATGCCATAAACTACCACAATGAAAACAAGGATTTTGTGGTTTGTATCTAACAGACTGACTCTTAACTCCTGATTTTGAAGGTAAGGAGTTAATATTCTTATTCTTCCTGCAAAAAGAAGCCAGATGGTTAGAACTTCCACAGTTATGACATGTTTTCCTAGGAGCATCAGGAACAGGTTTATAATTATTGCTTTTATTCACACCTTCCTTTCCATTCCTATTTTTCCTAGGTGATTTTACCTTGTTTGCATTCTTAACATCTTTCAGCTTATGCTTAAGCTGCTTCTTTGTCATTAAGCCTATGTTCACTTCAGCTGTCTTTTCCTGTTTTAGTTTGTCAGAAGTTAATTCCTTTGTAACTTCTGATTTCTCATTTTCAGACTTTACAGTTACAAACTTAACAGGTTTTAACTTTGGCTTTTGCTTATCAACAGGCTTAATTTCTTCAGTTCCTTTATCATTCTTATCTTCTCCATAACCTAAGCCCTCTTTCCAGTTTCCACTACTTAGCAAATTTTGAGTTATTTTTCCAGAGTTAGTCCAAGTCCTGATAATCTCTCTTTCCTTTTCTAACTCAGTTTTTAGAGATTCATTCATTTTTAGCACTTCATCCCTAACATAAAAAGCATCATCTCTATCCTTCTGAGTTTGATGGAACATGACTAACTCTTTTTCTAAGAAATCATTTCTTTTCTTAAATGCAAGATTTTCAGAAGTTAATCTTTCACATGTTAAACTTTGATCTCTATAACTAACAAACATGGTTTTAAGATATCTTCTCAACTCATTAATATCATCAGTATGAAAAGCATAAGTAGTATGAGGTACCTTTGTTTCAGCAGCTTCAGAACTGCTCTCAGCACTTTCTTTATCAGCATTTGCAATGCATAGTTTTCCTCACTTTCAGAGTCTGAGGTATCTGTCTAGCTTTTCTGCTTTGTGACAAGAGCCTTGCCTTTATCACCCTTTACCTTCTTGCAATCAGGAGATATGTGGCCTTTCTCACCACAGTTATAGCATTTAACATTGGTGTAATCTCCTCTGTCAGACTTTTCTCCTCTGCCTTCAGATCTTCTGAAATTCTTCTTATTAGAACTTATGCCTTTCCTGGAAAACTTCTTTCCCTTCCTGAACTTCCTGTATGCAATCTTTGTGATTCCTTTCACCATAAGAGCACACAGCTTCATCATCTCCTCATCAGCATCAGTCTCAGGCAAGCTTTCAGAATCTGAGTCATCATCACTCTCAGAACTTGATGACTCAGTATCAGACTTTATGAAAAGAGCTTTACCCTTGTCTTTCTTTGAGGAAGCTGCTTTGGGGGATTCTTCTTCAGCCTTAAGAGCAACTGTCCTTGACTTTCCTCCTTTCCTCTTGCTTCTTTGTTCCATCTCAAGCTCATGAGTCTTGAGCATACCATAGATTTCATCAAGAGTTGTTTCATCAAGATTATAGTTGTCTCTTATTGTCGTTGCCTTCAAATCCCAGCATTCAGGAAGAGCTAACAGGAACTTAAGGTTTGAATCTTCAAGATCATACTCTTTATTAATCAATGACAAATCATTCAAAAGTTTGACAAATCTATCATATAAATCATTCAATGACTCATTAGTCTTTGAGTCAAAGTGTTCATACTCTTGAGTGAGTATTGTCTTCCTGTTCTTCTTAATTGTCTCCATTCCCTGACACCTTATTTCCAGAGCATCGCATATCTCCTTAGCAGTCTTGCAGTTGATTACCCTGTTTGACATTACATTATCAATGGCACTATGCAGTAAGTGTCGTACCTTGGCATCCTTAGCAATTGATGCTATATCTTCAGCAGTATAATCACTCTTCTCCTTTGGTACGGTCTTTGCTGCTTCACCTGCAACTGCAACAGCGAGCTTGGTTGGTTTGTGAGGGCCTTCCTTGATTCTATCAAGGTATTCTGGATCTGTTGTTTCCAGGAACATGGTCATCCTTACCTTCCATATGGGATATTCAGATGGTCTCAGTATGGGAACTCTGATGGTCTCATACCGACTCTGAATTTGTGTCTTTGGTGGTTCCTCAGTTTTGGTAGGCTTAGTTGGAGTTTCTGTGTCCGACATGATTGTGTTTGGATCTTTAACTGTATGTGTGTTAACAAATAGGCTCTGATACCACTTGTTAGGTCACACACACACTGTAGATGGGGTGAATACAGTGTATAGTACACTCAAATCGAACTTTAAGAACTTAAGTAACAGAAAACAAACTTTATTGAAACATTAAACTCTGTTACAGTATGGAACTGTTACCTCTCAGTGATGAACAATATCACAAGAGCTGCTAGGGTTACAATGAATAATCTTCTCGAATAATGATAACACTTATAGTGTAAACCCTATGTCTGTGTTTATATACTACACAGTTACAAGATAATCGCTAATTGATATGGAATATAATTCTGCTTCCTAAAATATATCAATCAGATAACTTTTCTTCCAAGTATTCCATTCTTTACAGAATTCCTTCTTCATGCATATCTCTTCTTATGTTTATCTTGATCTTCTTTCCTTTAATCAGCTACTGTCCTTATCTGATCGTCCTTCAGCACTTAAGTTCTGATATCTATCTTCTGATGATTATCTCCTGATAACATAAGTACTGATATCCTTAAGTCCTGACTTCCAGTATAAGTACTGATCAACAGTTAAGTACTGATTTATCTTTTTCAAGTAAGATCTGAAAGCTAAACATAAAACATATTAGCCATTGCATTATCAAATATATCTAACAATATGTATATATATACTGAATATTTTGCTACTTCGTCGCGTTAAGATATCAACTTGGTTCATTTCTTCTTGACCAAGACTTTCATGAGTACTATGAGAAAGCTCATATATTGTTAAGTATTATACATATTATTTCGGTGGGCTTGTTGCTCACCCTTTCTTTCTTCTTTCATCACAAAACAACAGATATACAAGATGAACATGACCAAGCTCCCAGTTTGCGAGCGAATAGGAAACGTTCCGCAGTTTCCTGTAGGCGTTGATGCCGCTGTAGCTGAGGTAGGAATTACCAATAGGCTAGGCTTTCAACTTCTGATGTACCAGACTTATGTATCTATATGAATTGTAATAATGGCAAAGAAATGTAAATTTATTCAGAAACCCTTTTGAGGTGTAATGGCTTATAGTTGTGGAATAAAATGACTTGTGTTATTTTTGGTATTCATCTCTGAGACTATAACTTGTGGTGTGTGTGTATATATTGTGGGGTCACAGTACGCAGTAGTTGGTTGTTTATTAAGATTAAGTATTATTAAGGGAAATGGAACTCGTGACAACCCGGATCCCCGACCCCGGATTTGGGGGTGTTACAGAAATGGTATCAGAGCTAAGCGTTATAAACCTCAGAGATGAAATGACGTTAAAATAATAAGTTCAAAAAGATAAATAAGAACTCTTGCCAAGTTCATAGTCGGACTACCTAACGTAGTATTGACAGTTCAAACCCTTATGGGAACCCTTATAAATATCATGATAGAAGCGTAGTTCATTATCGTATATGGTAGCAGGACTCCAAACCCTGAGGTTGAGGAGCAACAACGCGATGATGTTTTATTAGTTATTAGAGATCAGATTGTGGATCCGATAGAGCGTCCTAGCACGGGACCGGGTGTTTTTCATATTGAGGATGTAGCGGTTGAGGATGTTGTCCAAGAAGGAATTATTGCTGAGAAGGATCCCGTGGAGGATCCTGACAAGAATGAATAAAGGACCACTTAGGAATTGATGACCATGGTTAGGGCGACTACCAGAGATAAGATTGGTTGGTCACTACCGGAGGTTCGTTCAAGTTTGTAAAGTTAGTAGCCCCTTTAACGCGGCTTACTCGTAAGACTGAGAAGTTCGAATGGACAGAGAAATGCGAGAACAACTTTTAAGAACTGAAGCAAAGGTTGGTGACGGCCCCTATGTTGGTGTTGCCGGATGGAAAAGGAGATTTTGTGATTTGTAGTGATGCTTCACATAAGGAATTAGGGTGCTTCTTATAAAATACACCAAGGTAATTACGTACGCGTCAAGACAATTAAGGGAATATAAAATTCGATATCCCCACCCATGAGCTTGGGCTCGTGGCAATAGTTTTTCCCTAAAGCTTGGAGGCACTATTTGTATAAAGAGAAGTGCGAGATTTACACAAGCCATAAGTGCTCTAGTGCATTTTCACGCAGAAAGAGCTCAACATGCGCCAGAGGAGGTGGTTAGAGCTAATCAAGGATTACGATTATGAGATTCTTTATCTTTCAGGGAAAGCCAAAATGGTGGCTAATGCCCTTAGTATAAAAGAGAGACTCAAGATGAAAATGTCTTTGGGAGAGTTGATAAGAGATTTTGAGAAAATGGAAATAGAAGTGAAGGTAACCGGAGCCGGTACCGAAAAGCTGTTTGAGATTGTTATACAACCCGAATTATTGGAAAAGATCATATTGTGCCAAGAAAAAGTGATGAATGAAGGCAGAGAGCCAACAAATAAAGAAGAGATTAATACCGAGAAAGATGATAACGGATTAATGAGGTATTCCTACAGAATTTGGGTTCCAAATGTTCAAGAGCTTAAGGATGAGATCTTAGATGAAAGCCATAGTTCGAGGAATAAGATTTAGGGCAAACCCTTAATGTGATAGTCAGGGAGGTCGCCATCAAGAAAGAAAGAACCCATAACATAATGAAATAGAAAACAAGGATTTTAACGTATAAGATAACCCTGATTATGGGAGAAGGATGAAACATTTCATACTGAGAAAACAGAAGTTGAGCAAGATAGGGAGAACTGGGATGGTACTCCTATGGGGCAATTCATGGACCTGCCTAAACAAAAATTATACTTTTATTCCCAAACACCACCCTGAGGAAACAATGCGGTGGGAAATTCTTTCAGGATCTTTAAGTCACTAAGCTCTCAGAGTTCCAAGGAACAAGCTGACCTAGCCGAGGCAAGAGCCTGGGCAAAGGAAATAGAGGAATGATTTTATATTCTAAATGATTGATGAAGCGCAATAGACTATTTTTGTCACTTACCTTCCTAAGAGAGAGGCCACTCGCTGGTGAAAGGCGAAGAAAGACACGGGGCCAGAGGTTATAATAAACCGATTAAAGTTCAGTCAATTGTTTTCGGGAAAGTACTTCCCTAGGTTATAGAGATAGTATAAAAGCTTTAGAGCCAGAACAAAGGCGGACGAGTATGATGAGTTATGAATCTAAGTTGTAATAGTTGGCAAGATTCGTTCTGAGGACACGAATCCCAGAACGACTTGATGTTTGAAGTTAATGATTAGTGGGTTCATGAAGTGATTGTAAGAGAAAGGAGAAAAAAAAAAGAAACTGAAGTGGAAAGGAATATAAAGGCAATAGAGTTGTAGGAATGATAAAGGAGTTTGATATGAGGAAACCCTAAAGACTCGTAGCAATAGAAATAGAAAAGTATGTAATCATCAGGATGAGAGTGATTCACCATGAGTTAAAGCTGATGGATGAAGGCATGAGAGATACATATATTTTATCCACTTTAAGTTGGGAGGATTCGAGGAAACCTTGAGATAGTTCTAAGGATAAACAATGAGACGCGGATAGACTAAGGAGACAAGAAAGTAAGAAATTAGGAAAATTGGATGAAGGAAGTGACCTTCAAGAATGTGAAGTGTAAGACCGGGGGCATGATACCCAGAAAGGGAGATGCCGGGTATGAAAGATATCCCAATATTGAGATGACTGTTAAGATAAACAACAAAAGTAAATAAGGATTTATTAAGAAGAAGTTCACGTTGAACACGACCAATATCTTCCAGAACATCCATGTGATCATTACCAAATCACGAAAGAAAAGCGGATAACCATTTTTATCTTTTGGAGGCCATATGGATTGACCTCAACTTGAATAAGGATGCTATTGTGAAATTTGGTATAGACTATCGAGGTGGAAATGATTGAATAAGATACATATATATGACTTTATTTATCCATGTAAGGATGCAAGTACCTTTTTAAAGGTGGAATTAAGGATAAAACCTCAATAACTTGAGATGAACCCTAGGGGAATGTATAAGGGTTGGCATTTCACCCTTAATAGGGACAATATGAGTTTTGACAGTACAAATTGGAAGGACTAAGGTAACAACAACCTTCAAAGATCAGTGGAGAAAGTTTTCAGAACTACATAGACAATGGTTCTAGTATTAGTAAATGGTATTTTGATATGCCCTGTATCTAGGGAATACATGAGGAATGATTTAAGGATAACCTTAGAGGTTTTATAAGGAGGAAGGTAATATTCGAAGTTTTGAAGAATAGAAATTTTGATAAATGAAATATGACATAATTGTAATAATGCCAGGTGGGCACGTATTGAACCATAAGAAAATATAGATCGACCCAATGAGGGTCGAGATTGGTGACAACGAGAAGTACCCAAGATAAGAGACGTCCAAAGTATGATCGATAGTCAGTCGTGACAATGTTCACATTCAAAGACCGAGGAAATAAATTATGGGAAAATTGTGATACATTTTTTTCTCACTAAAGCTTAAGGAAGAGCATTTTCACACCAGTAGTCAATGGAAATGAGGTAGAAAAATTAGTTGAAGATCGTTCAAAGGACATTGATTGTAAGGAACTATTACTATCAGGAAAGGCCAATGAGGTGGCCGATACTCTAACTGTAAAAGAGAAATTATAGGCGCTCGTGCCATAGGAATACAGTAATGATGGTTTAAGCCATGAAGGTGGTATTATGGTGTGGAAGATTGACATTCCTTCTGATGATTGTGCGATACTCAACTGTAATAGTAGTTTGGTAAAGATTTAATTTATGCAATCGCCGTAAGCGGGCTATCTATCTTAGAAGGTCATATCTTGAGATAAGCTAGGGCCATGTTATGAAAGGACTAAATGAACCCTTGAGTTTCTAGTCTCTTATTGAGGACATATGATTAAGAATGGTATTAACTTGCTATCGTTGCTTTGATTGAAACTCTTCTGCAATTTTATCTGCTTCATGGCATATGTACGCCAAGTTTAGGAGTGTTCTTCATGAATCATGAATGGTGATTATGTTACCTCCTTAGAAGAATTCGATACGACAGGTATGGACTCTATATGATTAGCTATTGAGATTTCGAGGAAAACGAATGACTATAGTAGGACAGCGATGGACCATAGTAATGCAGCAATGATTCTGCAAGTAATGAGCCGATTACAACCGTAAGAATTATATTAGAATGGTTGTTGAGATTGAGTACCACTAATCGGGTCGTGGTGATGTATAATTTATCATTGATAAACTAATTAAGTCGATTATCTTATTCCTTCTTATCAATAGAGGGTTGTATTACTATACGAGGAAGGTTGCGATGCAAGCATAGAATTCTAATAACGATGATATCTAGAATGAAATCCCAGATTTGATTTTTCGATGTCAAGGGAGTTTCAAAGGTGATTGTTTATAAGCTCGAGCAAGAGCATGGGACCATAGAACAATGGACGGAATAGTAGATATTCAGGAGCGTGAAATGCAATGCTATAATACTTGATGTTGATATATATACGTATATGTTTTGTTCTCCTATGACAAACCTCTATAGTTCAGAGGTAGATTCTAAGCCAGATATTTGTGGCAGTATATTTTTACATATATACAATTCTCTTCAGTTCGTTCTTTTCTCTTCTTTTCATTGCATGTAAGCTGAGAAGAACAACCCTTCCAGAAGGGGAGGTATTGCCGAATGACTATCTATTTGTGTGATAGAAGCCTATTTTGATACCACATGTTCTTTAATTGCTTATTAAGTACTAAAGGCTGGCCACCTTCTGTACTAACTATCCAATAGAACAAGTGTTCATGATCATAGTGATCTCTCAATAAATTCTTTTACTTCTATATGAAGGACCAGGCTTTCGAAGATGGAGGCAGCTAGAGATGAAGTGGTACCAAGTACAGTGGTATTCCGATTCTAATGCGTTCCTGATACTAAGGTTGAAGCGATTATTAAAAGGTTATAAAACTCTAGCGAGTAAAGGTATATCTAGAATAGTATTCTGTACGGAAGATAGTACCGACTACGAACTGGAAAAGAGTTGGTATTGAGAAGCAAAAACTATAACGCTATAAGCTATGATGAGAGTCTGTGCGATAGACTTGAAAGAATTTGGAATGATCACTTAACACGGATTGAGTTTTCTTACGACAATAAATCGTATGTCAGTATCGAGATGTCTCCTTATGAGATCCTTGAGGGAACACAATACCGATCTCCCTTATGTTAGGATGAAGTTGCAGAGCGCTAGATGCTCGGACCAATAGTGGTCCAAAGGACCAGGGATATAATAGATCTAATCAGAGGACGGCTAGTAGTAGCCCAAGATGGACATAAGAAGTATGTTGATTTGACACGAAAGGACAAATAGTAGAAAGTAGGGGACTTAGTGCAGTTATAGGTATTCCCTTAGAAAGGATGGATGAGGTTCGGAAAGAAAGGAAAGCTAAGCCCTCGAATTGTTGGACCCTTTAAGGTATTAAGACGTATTAGGAAGTTAACATATGAGCTAGCCCTACCCCCGAACCTGTAGCAAGTTCATAACGTGTTCCATGTATCAATGTTAAGGAATTGTAATTCGGATGCCAGACAAATAGGGGCGTATAAGCGCATAGACATGTAACCAGATGTAACCTATATGGAGCAACCAGAAAGGGTTATGGATCGAAAAGGAACAAGTGTTTAGGAGAAGGGTTATCAAACTAGTCAGAGTTTAATGGTAGAACCACAATGTGGAAAATTGACTTGAGAGTTAGAAAGTGCA
The DNA here is from genome assembly GCF_009905375.1 of Apium graveolens. NCBI lineage: Eukaryota > Viridiplantae > Streptophyta > Magnoliopsida > Apiales > Apiaceae > Apium > Apium graveolens. The sequence goes on along the minus strand of NC_133651.1, from coordinate 113,998,189 downwards.
ATGCTAAGAAAGTATCCCTATTCATTTTCTATCTGATTCCGGGATGGAATCCTTTTAAGGAGGGGAGACTGTAATAACCCCAATATTTGGAATTTTTGGAACACGGATGAATAGTAACTTTTGCTGATGATGCTGATTAAGGAAAATTATTAGACCACGCTATATAGGAGTACTGTTATGGAAATTCTAAGATCGTATTAGTATTCCATAAAGTAAATGAGTGTGTGTAAAGGTCGTTAGAATTCGAATCCGGACACTTTGATTTTTCCCGAAAATCCACCAGATACCGAAAGAAATGAATATAAGGTAACATGATTAAAAGAATTTAAATTCAAGGATTATAAGAGAGGATCATAAAAGGAATATAAAATATTGAGAAAGGTTTAGGGGAACCCAAGTAATAAGATCCCGGATATGATCCCTCAAACGATAAACGAGAACGAAAGTTAAGCGAACCGTATAACAGATAAGCGGTCATTAGCCAAGTATATAAGGGTTAATCAAAGAGGTTAGTGGATGATGATGGCATCACACCACAGGGAGAAGACATGTGGCAAATGGATGACATAAGTAGGGTTATGTAATCATGACTAGCAAGATATTTGTTTAGATTGAATTGTGGCCAAGTATTCTAACCTTAGTTAAAACAAGGTTAAAGATAACTAAGCTGACAAACACCACACAAAATCAAGGAAGCATTTTCACTCCCATTTCCTCTCTTTTTGCTTCGGCTTTTCATGGAAAAAGCAAGGAATAGATTTTCAAAACCCTAACTCCACTCCATCAAAAATTAAGAGGTTAGTCTCTATAGCTCCTATATTTCATAACTAAGAAGAGCAAGTAGTTTGAGTGCTTGAATCCAAGGTTTGCTAGCTCAAATAAATCATTTTAGTTTAGGTTGAATAGTAACTTTCAAGAACAAACTTTTGATTTTTGATTTTATTTGTAAGGTCAAGGTAGCTTAAGCATTGATCAAGGCTTCCATGGGCATTCCAAGGATCTTTCATTGATTAAAAGCTTCAAAAAGGTATAAAAAACTTCAAACCCTAAGCTTTACTTTGAATGTTTAGGAGTATTTTTTATGGTTATAGTATATGAGAATCATGGTGTTCGTGTGTTTCAAGTTTGGCTGGGTTTGTAGTGATTTGGATGATTGAATCTTGTTTATAGTTAATGACCTTAGTATGGTTAGTAGCTTTTGTTTGTGATTGAATGATTTGGATAAAACATGAAGTAATGTACTGATGTAGTGAGGTTTGGATGGATTTTGGTTGTAATGTTGGTTGTAAGTTGTTTTGTGATTGATTTAGAGTAGTATAAACTTGGGTAATCGTGTAAACATAGCCGTCATAATGTTCGATTTACCTTAGACTGTTTTTGTTCTTAACTTCAGGACCCGTGAACTCACTGTAAGATTCTGACCATTGCGATGTTTAGATAGTTCATGTTACAAGCTTCGTTTTGATATGTGGTTCTCTTGAATCTGATGTACGGTTTAGGAGAAACGACCGTTTTAAGTAACGGCGTTTCGCGAACGAACCATTACCCCTCGCCTTACTTTGAAACCTTGGTTAAGGCCCTTAAATGACTAAATGGAGTATGAAACAATTATGTAAAGTGGATTAGGCAGTTGGTAGAGTACTCGTGAAAGAATCGCCTTAAAATTCTTAATGGTTATTTTATTAAAAATAGTGGAGCCGAGGGTACTCGAACGACTTATGTGATTCGTTAAGCATAGGAGTGACCATAAGCGAACGTTAGGGTTCAATTGGTTAAAGTCTAGTTTCTTAAGCGACCGTGGTTTAATTCTGAATTATGTTGTTGTTCATAGGTTATCGGACCCACTCTAAGCTTAAGTCTATCCGGGAACACTCAGGCAAGTATTCTACCCGTTATACTGTTGTTGTGATGTATATATGTATATGCATTATCTTGTGATAAGTGAATGGTTATTATTAGCAAAGTCTTGCGATATATTGGAGCATGCTGATATGGTATATATGCATGTCTATTTCGTAATCTTGATATCTAATTGTTGATTCAAATGTTTATAAGTTGCATAATACCTATGCTAGAGATAAACAGTAGTTGCGTATACCCTTAGTATAGGGGACACAGAGGTGAACATTTTCTAAACCGGGAGTCGATGTTCCCGAGTATATTATATATATATTTATATATATATATATAGTTTTCAAAACTATTAATCGAATAAGGTTTATTCGATAACTTTATTTTATTTAATGAATATTATTTTGAATATTCATTCGAGGACTTATGACTCCGTTTATTTTATTTAATGAATATTATTTTGAATATTCATTAGAGGACTTATGACTCCGCTTATTTTACTTAATGAATATTATTTTGAATATTCATTCGAGGAATTATGACTCCGATTCTTTTATTAAATAATATTCTTTATTTTATTAAAGAATAATGTTTCGATAATCAAACCTATTTTCGATTATTCAAATAAAGATCATACTCTCGTATAAGTATATCTTTGGTTATTTATTATTCATTTCAAGTATGAGTTTTAAAACTTCTACTTCAATTATTTTTATAAAGATATCCTTTATGGGAATATTATTTAAATAATAATATTCAGATAATTTCTAACATATCGAGACTGGTTTATTTTATTAAATCAGCATTACTCCAAACATTCTTAAAAATGTTTCCGAGTCTTCAAAATGATTTTAAAAGTTAGAGCGGATCCCAAAACTCGTTTTCAAATTTAAGATCTTCCTTTCGAAGGGGATTTAAATACTCGCTTAAAAATTGAGGGATCCGGCTCTATGGTGTATTTTATATTCGCAATGAGGTTGCTGTTTTGATAAAAGAATTTGATTACTTGCCCAACGTTCGGGAGGTAAGTCCATCTAATTGAGTCGGCATAAGCGACAGGCCGGGGTACGGTCTATCAAAGTGTAAGTGGCTGGGTGGCAGTCCATCAACGCGTAAGAGGCCGGGTGGCGGTCCAGCACAAGGTCCTAATGCGGCCAGGGTGATGACCGATGGGGGATTCATCCATCTACTAGTAAAAAAGGTTACTTATTGGTATCTTTGCCTTATCAGCAAGATATCGGGTTTATGCCAAAATTCTTTTCTTTCCAAATTCATTGGATATTGCAACTCTGTTAATACTTTACATGACAGAGGTATTCAGGAAATGTATGAGAGATATATATGGATATATATATCGGGACTTAATAAAGTATCTCGTAACTTCATTTCATTCAATAATATTTCAAATATTGAATCTATTCATATCTTATCTTGTAGTCTCATCTGGGTGATGAACTTTTGAAACTAATTATAACTTGAACGGTGGTAGTTCAAGTATTATTCGGAAAAGATATAAGTATATTGGAGTATCTTGTAACTTCATCTTTTCAACTTATATCTAGTAAATGATTATCTTATGCATGACAAAGATTTTCAGAAAAACATTGAGACAAAGTTAGATATATGAGATCACCTTGCAATGATATTTTATACAGTTATAAACTGGAACTCTGTGTATATTATACATGTCAGAGGATTTCAAAGATTTGAAAAGTATATATGTATATATATACTGAATATTTTGCGAATTCGTCACGTTAAGATATCAACTTGGTTCATTTCTTCTTGACCAAGACTTTAATGAGTACTATGAGAATGCTCATATATTGTTAATTATTATACATATTATTTCGGTGGGCTTGTTGCTCACCCTTGCTTTCTTTTTTCATCACACAACAACAGATAGACAAGATGAACATGACCAAGCTCCCAATTTGCGACCGGATAGGAAACGTTCTGCAGTTTCCTGTAGGCGTTGATGCCGTTGTAGCTGAGGTAGGAATTACCAATAGGCTAGGCTTTCAACTTTTGATGTACCAGACTTATGTATCTATATGAATTGTAATAATGGCAAAGAAATATAAATTTATTCAGAAACCCTTTTGAGGTGTAATGACTTATAATTGTGGAATAAAATGACTTGTGTTATTTTTGGTATTCATCTCTGAGACTATAACTTGTGGTGTGTGTGTGTATATTGTGGGGTCACAGTACGCACTAGTTGGTTGTTTATTAAGATTAAGTATTATTAATGGAAATGGAACTCGTGACAACCCGGATCCCCGCCCCGGATTTGGGGGTGTTACATTATCCGTCGAGACTTCAATGTTATCGTCGACACTCCACATGAGTTATCCGTTGAGTCTCTAATGGATCATCCGTTGAAAGTGTCTTGAGTCATCCGTCGAAGCTTTGTAGTTTATTAATTGAAAGTATTTTCTTAGCAGTTGATACTATTTCACTTATGCAAAATTACAAGGTATCTAATATTTACAATTAGACAACCTATATTGCATATCTTTTTAGTAGTCAACATGACTTAGAGTTTTCTACAACTTCTAAACTTCTAAGTTATCACAGTATACAGAAATGTGCTACAAAAAATTATTGAAATATAAGCTACTCTATCAACGGATGAACAAGTATGGTTATCCGTTGATAGTTACAAAATCATGCAATTAAATCTACTAAGGTGTTTTGGTGAATTATCATCAAGCCTACAACATATTCCTAAAAATCTCCCCCAATTTATGTCTACAAGAATTATAGGCATAAATTTAGGAGGACTTGATGATAACAAAACACCTTACACAATATAAACAATCAATAACAGATAAAAATGATAAGTGCTGCATTTCATTAAAAATTGCACAAAATAAAGTTAACAGAAATCTCACAAGACATTTTCAAGGTGCTCCTCTAGACTGAGCAAATTAATCATTTTTACTTGATTGTCTAGTCTTCTTTCCCAGTTTCTCATTATTTTCTTCTATTTGGTGTTGGAGTTATCTGTAGAACTCAGATTCGTCTTCATTATTGAGATCTAGCATCTCCTGCATTTCTTTGAGAGTATCATTGCTTGATATTTTCAGCTGGTCTTCAAGTCTAAAGAATCTTCTGGTATTTCTTTCATCCTTGAACTCCATCAACCAATATGGTCTCAAATACACTCTACTTCCAGTGTAAGGAATAGATAAGATTCTTGGTAGTGCATTTGGATCTCTCTAGCTTTGTCTTATTTGTTGAATTTTGTTGAGTACCTTTGTTTTGGCCACCTTGGTGAATCCAAAATCTTTCTTCATTGCAGAGAATACTTTCACCAAGACACCGTAGCCTTCATTGAGAATCCTAAGTAGAGGCCATGTGAATTCCTTTCCACCCCTGTACCTGAACACCAATCTTTCTGGGAGTCTGTTGTGGGCATTAATTTCTCTTACTTCATTTAGTTCATCCATGTAAAGGTTGATATCTGAGAATTCTTTTATGCCACTGTAAAGAGTTGATTTCCTTTGTTGACTGTTAGCTTGGGTTTGGATAAGGCTTTAAATTGGGATAAGACAGGCTTGACTTGCTTTCTTGCTGATTTCTTCTTCCTTTTTTATTTTGTTGGAATTAGAATATTTAGCTCAGGAATAGGTAATCCATCCCAGTCTATTGCTTCATCCTTGGGAATGATTGGCTCACCATGAAATTTTACAGCAGAATGGACCTTGAATTCAACTTGCTCCACTGTGGGCATAGTTGTTTAACTTGTAGTGTTAGACTGGATTGATTTAGCTTCCTCTTCTTCATCTTTAACAATATTCCTTTTTGCTCTAACATTCCAATACCCTTTTCCTGACTTCCTTAGTTCTTGCTTATCTTTAGATGAGGTTTTCTCAGTTTCAATTGGAGCAGCAGGCATTTCCAATTTTCTTTTCACTCCTTTAGTGGCATGCTTCTTCCTTCTTTTCTGAGCTCCAAGTCTTCTATTTTCCTCATATTTAGCTTCTCCAAACTGAGGGTGCCTAGTCATCACACAAATCATCTTGCCATATCTGTAGATTCTTGCAATTCTTGTTCTTAGCATGGCATCTTTAGTGGTTTTGAAGCTTTTAATTGATGTACCCAACAACTTATATTTATCTGGCCTAAGAGGAGAAAAGTCATCCAACATTGGGTGCTTTGTTGATATTATGTGTTACGACCGGCATTTTTCGTGTAATATTATTTGTGGTTTTGGTATAATATTAATGTCGAAAGTAAATATGTTCAATGATTACGCGTTTGTGTTAGTGAGAATTTCTGCATTATAAAATTTTTAAGTATAGTACATGATTTTTTTCAAAATAAAAGTTTAATTATTTCCTTTATTTTTTATTTATAAGGAATATACTAAGCCTTGGAGAAATTTTCTTTTAAAAGATACTTTGTTCACAAATTTTGAAAGTGATTTTATAAAATTTCTAAAACTCTAAATTATTTTATGGTATAAATTTTATAATTTTCGAACTTTCATTTTATTATATAAAAATAAATCTTTGAAAATTGTTGCTTGATAATTATCAAATTACATGAATATCCTTGCATGCAAACTCTCTTCTATTCAACTAAAGGGCTAAAAAAGACAATTACAACCCCACTAACTCTCATCTTGCTAACCAAATTACTCCTTTGTCCTTGCATTCAAAATGGTCTTAGTATGTGGGAAGGTTAATCTTGTCAATTCCCATTTCCACTCACTTATTTCAATCAATCAAAATCATAAAAACCTAAAGTGCAAAGTATTGTGATAATTCACCCCACTCCACACTCCACCCTCACTCTCTCCTCCCTCCCTCCTCCCTCACCTCTCGGCTTTTTCTCCCTCTCGGTAATCACCATAGCCGAAGCCCCCATCCCCTTTCTTTTCTCCATTCTTTCACTCAAACATCCATCTTATATTCAAGTAATCTTACTCCCTACATGATGTCCATATATATTTCAAAGAGTTTTGAGTAAAAAGTTTAAGTTTTAAGGTTGCATGTCAAGGTTTTAGTTGGAACTCAAAGTACAATCTTGATTCTTATGGATTTAAGGTTGTTTTTTAGAGGAATACAAGGAATGGTGAAATGCCAAGTCTTGAGGAAGAAACTCTTGATGTTGAATGGTCATTTCCCTTCCATTTCATTCGGCCATGACCTTAAGGGAGCCGAATGAATGGTCCTTGAGATCATACTTGTTGCTTTGTTCAATTCTTGTATGTTTATGTAGTAATGGCATGAATTTTATAGTGAAAACTTGATGAAACTCTTTGCATGCTAAGTGATCATCTAGATATAGCTTATTCTAGGCTTGCATGTCAGTTCCATGATAGAATATATTTAGAAAATATGTTGTTTTGGTTTGTAAAACTCGAAGTTATGCATGCATGTGGATTTCTCTTAGAATGTTCAAAGATTTTAATCATTTGGAAAGATTTTGTTAGTAAGCTTTAATTTCAGTAGGGATAAGGTGTTAATCTTGATTAGTGCTCCTTGATGTATGGTAATAATTCGTGTATATATTTTATAAAAATACATAACTTGTTATTTTCAAAAACTTGATGATTTGTGAGTTGTGAAATGTGATTTCCTTTGTTTTGCCATGATGCACCTTAGGTAAGGATGATCTCCACCAAGATTATTTTGAGTGTAAGGGAGTTATTTCAGTAGATCACCATGTTTAAGTCTTGGTTTGGGTATTGGGTTGTTGGTGGTTGAGTTTGTCAAGTAAAAACCTTGGAGAAAGGAGAGTCATAGTTTCTACAGAAAATCAGTTTAGTACCCTAACGTTTAAAGTGAGTTTTGACCATGTCATTGATGTGAACTTTGAGGCCCAAGCCACCAGAAGTTAGTATTAGGAGTATATAAAAGGTTTTAGGAGTTGGTTGGAGGTTTGCATGTCGTTTGGTTAGGTGCACAAGTGGAATAACAAAATCTGTCCAGCAGGGGACAGTTTTGTTGTAACTTAGAAATAGGGAGATTTGACCATGTCATGAGTAGGCCCTCATTAGGCCCTCTTGGGCCTTAGTTAGAGGGAGTATCAGAGAATTTTTCCCAACCATAGTTCATGGGATATTAGTTAGAACCATGTGTCACAAGTTAATTCAAGTCAGGGTGTTTTCTGCCCGGAAAAACAGGGGAACCATGGACATTAAGCTTAGGCCCAAGGAGGCCCAAGCCAGGTCCTTGAGCCACATCAAGTTTGGGAGATGCCCTAAGGTCAGGAGAGTCTTGTGTAAGAGTTTTGGAGGAAAACTTGTAGTTTAAGGGTGTCTAATGCACTCAAGAAACCATAGATGTCATTCTGAAATTTACACCAGTGAGCACTTTCACTTATCACATAGGTTTAGAACACTTAGGAGTGAGTTTTAGGTGGACCACCATGGTTGTAAGATAGTATAAAGTCATTAGAGCAGAAGGCCCAAGTGAAGGTCAGTAGGTCTTGAATAGTTTAGTAAAGGCACATCGAGCTAGGAAGCCAAAATTTGGAGACTTTGTCTAGTATAGTGACTAAGTGACTTAAGTTGTAAGTCGAGATCATCCAAGCCTAGTATTGCATTATGGTGTATGTGGTATTATTTGGTATTAAAATATGATATGTGAGTTTATGTAGCTTTTTGTGCAATTATATTTTGAAGGTGAATATAAATTAAGTGCATATAGGCCTAAGTGCCATTCGTGTTTAAATTCGGGTTGTAAATAGGTTAAGTTGGTGAGAATATATTATAATGAGGATTATTATTATTTATGTAGGATCTCGAGACGAGGGTAAACTTTCCATAAATGTCGAGTGAAGCTTCTAGTTGCTCCTACCAGTCAGACCAGACCAGCCTTTTTCAAGGCAAGTGATTCAACTTGTCTTTCGTATTCACTATAAATAGTTCATATATATTGATGCAACTATCCTGAGTTCTTTTGATATATTTGTATCACGCGTATCTTATGTTTATCTTTGAATCATATAGAAATGCCATGAACCCTCGAGTACGTATTGCAAGTAGTTCAAAAGTCTTATCATGATAGTATGTTAAAGTAATTTGAATGCCATGATTAAAATAAAGAGTTGTTACAACACTTGGTCGATCCTCTTGATTAACATGCTAATGATTCCTAAGTATTGATATCTCATCATGATGCTTGAACCCCTATAGAACCTTACCTTGATACCTAAAAGCCAAACATTCATCAAAGTTGTTCCTAATTGATTGATACCCCTCTTTCCTATCCTAAAGCTTGATAATTCTGATATATCCTGAGTTAAAGATCATTTCTTCATACCTTAACACCCTTAGTATTCATGAAGCTTATCTTCTTGATGTTCTAGTACTTGTACCTTATCGAAAACCATTGCTTTAAGCCTAGTTTGGCATTACTCTTTCATAATATCCAATAGCCTTGCTAAATTTCCTCGTCTAATTTCTTGTATATGGAAACCTTTCAGTTACCCTACTAGAGTAAAGATTAGTGGATCATGGCCCTAGATTTAGTATCATATTTCTAGTATTTCAAGTTGATCTATAATCCCTTGATAAATGTTTATTTTTTCATAAATCGGCATCAGTTTTGAAATAATTAAAATGTGGATTTTCAGTCCCAAAGGGGGATAAATGTATTCTTTGAATAGTGGATCTGGACTGAGACGCGAGTCCTTTCCACACTTATTTTAGGCTTAAAATTTACCTAGGGATCCCATTAATGTTTTAGAACCCAGCGAGGTTCGGGATTACTTCGTGGCTGATCACCGGCTGTAATCCGTAGCATCATAAAATGATTTTAATTAAGATATAATTTTGAAAATGTTTTGATACAAGCAAATGATGCCATCACCCAAAGTTTTATCTCTTGTTATTATTGGTTATGTCTTCACATTTTTTAATACATATCTCGATTTATGTTTTGTATCGTATTGATTAGCACTTATTGAGCATTTGGCTCACTCCTTGCTTACCCTGATATTACAGCTAGCAGCTATGGTTAGATTCAAGCAGACCGCCCGTAAGACCTGTGACGCTGATGCATATGTTCGAGCTCAGGTAGAATAAGAGATAGTTTTGTGTGAGGACTCGATATAAAAATCAGTTGTAATAGATGGTAGTGTTGGGCTGTTCCAAACCCTAAACTATAAGATCTTGGATTCGGTTATATTTACTTTCTTTTAAATATTGTAATAGTTATATATTGTGTTTGTTAAGTTGGGGGTGTGACAGGTTTTGGTATCAGAGCTACGGTTTAGAGTCCCTGGACAGCCCAAATAGGTTATAGGGTATATGTATAGGCTATAGATAATATGCGAGAGAGTAGGTTAAGTAAATTTATTATTTATACTCCTCTTATTGGTTTGTCAGCAAAGGGCGCATTCCTCGTCATCCTCTGGGTCGGACGACACTATTGCTTTCTCCGTGTATGCTGAGTTGAGGCGTGAGTTCGACATGCTTCAGGGCAAGTATGACCGACTGATAGACCGACTTAAGAACGTGTACCCAGACAGCCGAAACTATGAAGGGAAGCCCAAGGAGTAGATGACTGCGAGACTTGAGACCTTGGTTCAGTATGTCAACACTAAGCTTGAGGAGATGTCAGCGCACCGGGACCGCACCAGCCAGTATGTCATCCAGATGGTGGCAGATGAGCTCCAGAGTATTGTGAAGACGCTTCAAAAGGAGAAGACTACCAAGCCCCGTTCTGATGGAGTGGAGCCTTAGTTCTTTCCATTATTTACCTTTTCATGTTGTTGTACTATCAGACTTCGTAGAAATTCCCAGTTGTCTCCCTTAAATAAGCATGTTGTTCCTAGAATTAGACTTTGTCCTATTCCTATGTATTTTGACCTTTAAATTTCAATTATTATGCATTATCGTTCCATTTGATCTCAACTATTATTTTACGCCTTCATATGCATCACCATATCTGTTTAATTTGAAACTTGACCTCATATGTAAATAGGAATGCCATGCGATACCCTCAAATTATATCTGTTTTGACATAACTCTTATTTCAGGATCATGCCTCCCAACAAGAAGAACCCAACAACCACATCCACCACAGACCCAAATATTCTTCGATTAATGGAAACTTTACAACAACAAACCAATGCTATAGCTCAACAACAACTAACTCTTCAACAACGAATTGAAAACCAAGATAACCGTGAACCACACCAACCACCCGAGCCACCATTACCACCTCGATAAATTGTCACGTTCAAGGCTTTTCAGAATGTTAATCCACTTGCATTTCATGATACCACTGATCCAGTAATAGCTAACACATGGATTAAGGAAATGGAAAGGGCTTTTGAGTTGGTACAGTTAGGAGACGATCAGAAGACGCCATATGCTACTTACTTCTTGAAGGGCGAAGTCATCTATTGGTGGGAATCAGTAAAAGCTATGGAAGCAACTCAGCAAGTTTCTTGGGAGAGATTTAAGAAGTTATTTCTGGAAAAGTATTACCCTAAGTACATGCAGAATCAGATGGAGCTTAAATTTCTTGAGTTGAAGCAAGGGAACATAACTGTATTGGAGTATGAGAAGAAGTTCACTGAGTTGTCAAGGTTTGTGACAAAGTATACCAGCACTGAGGGGGAAAAAGCGAAGAAATTCCAGCAAGGATTGGAGCATTGGATCAGAGATAGAGTGGCTATGTTTGAACTTGAAACCTATGCGGGAGTAGTACAGAAAGCTACTCTGATTGATAATAATGGGATGCAGTCAAGGAAGGAAAGGGATAACAAGAAGAGGAAAGTTCCATTTTATAGAGAAAAGTCTGAAATCGGAAGTTCACAAGATCGGAATGTAAAGAGGATCGGATTCCATAAGGGCGGAAATTTTCAAAAGAAGGGAAATTTGGGCAAAAGGCAAGAATCAAAGGGGAACAACCAGGCAAGCCAAGGACAAGTTGGAGAAAACAGGTTCCAGACACCGGAATGCAAGCACTATGGAAGAAGGCACCCTGGAGTGTGCAATAAACTGGGCATGACCTGCTATAGGTGTAACCAGAAGGGACATTTGGCAAATGAGTGCAAGATGCCGAAGCCAGGAGTTACATGTTACAAGTGTGGGAAGACTGGACACATAGCTAGGGAGTGCAAGGCAACCGGACCGGTCAAAGCTCTAATGAATGTGGCAAGTACCAGTGCGAGCGTACCAGCTGAGGTATTGGAATTACCTCCACCACCTACACCAACCCCGCAGGCAATAGCAAGGACATTTGATCTGAAGATGAAGGATGCTGTTCAGAATTCTGAGGTGATAGCAGGTACACTTTTACTCAATAATGTCAAAGCTAAAGTATTGATTGATTCAGGAGCGACAAGATCTTTCATATCAGAAACTTTTGTTGATAAACTTCAATTTGATAAAATGATTATGAGCGAGGTAGTAAATGTGGTAATTACGAACCAAGAGAAGATTCCTGTGAATCAATTCTGTCCGAAGTGTGAGATTGATATTTCGGGGTATAAGTTTTCAGCCGACTTGATACTCTTCAAGTTAGGAGAGTTCGTTATAATTTTAGGAATGGATTGGTTAGGGAAGAATAACGCCCAGATTAATTGTAAGACCAAGAAGGTCTATTTAAAGATGAAGAGTGGAGAAAAGGTAGTATTTAAGGGGCAGAGGCAAGAGCAACTATTTCTTACAATCATCCAGGCTAAGAAGTTACTTAGAAAAGGTTGTGAGTCGTTCCTAGCTTATGTAGTGGATTCAGAAAAAGGCAGTCCCAGCATAGAAGATATTCTCATAGTTAACGAGTTTCCCGATGTGTTTCCAGACGAACTACCAGGCTTACCACCGGATCGACAAATCGAGTTCGAGATCAACCTTGCTCCAGGCACGGAACCAGTTTCAAAGGCCCCATATAGGATGGCACCAGCAGAAATGAAAGAGTTGGCGAGCCAGCTACAAGAATTGTTGGATAAGGGAGTGATACGGCCAAGTACGTCGCCATGGGAAGCACCTGTTCTGTTTGTAAAGAAGAAAGATGGGGTATGCGGCTCTGCATAGATTATCGGGAGTTGAATAAGGTAACGATCAAGAACCGCTACCTGCTACCAAGAATAGATGACCTTTTTGACCAGCTGAAGGGAGCAAAATGCTTTTCAAAAATTGACTTGAGATCGGGATGCCATCAATTAAAGATCAAGGAAGAAGATATTCCCAATACAGCATTCAGGACCAGATATGGGCATTATGAATTCCTAGTAATGTCGTTTGGATTGACAACGCCCCGGCCGCATTTATGGATCTGATGAATCGAGTATTCAAGAAGTATTTGGATAAGTTTGTAGTGGTATTCGTTGATGACATCCTTATTTATTCTAAGTAGGAAGAAGAACATAAGTAGCACCTCTGGATAGCATTGGAGATACTTCGTCAAGAGAAGTTATATGCCAAGTTTACCAAATGTGAGTTTTGGTTAAAGGAAGTTCAATTTTTGGGGCATGTCATTGGAAATGAAGGAGTTAAAGTGGATCCGGCAAAGATTGAGGCGGTTATGAGTTGGGAAAGGCCAAAGACTCCTACGGAAGTGCGAAGTTTTCTAGGATTGGCAGGATACTATAGAAGGTTTGTCAAGAATTTTTCAAAAATCGCCACGCCATTGACCAAGTTAACCAAGAAGAATCAGAAGTTTGAATGGAGTGCAGAATGTGAGGATAGCTTTCAAGAGTTGAAACAGAGATTAGTAACAGCTCTGGTGTTAGTACTTCCAGATGACCAAGGAAACTTTGTGATATTCAGCGACGCTTCACATAAGGGATTGGGCTGTGTGTTAATGCAACACGGTAAGGTGATCACGTATGCGTCAAGACAGTTAAAACCGCATGAGTTAAAGTACCCGACGCATGACTTGGAACTAGCCGCCATAGTGTTCGCACTTAAGATTTGGAGACATTATCTCTACAGAGAAAAGTGTGAAATCTACACAGATCATAAGAGTTTAAAGTACATTTTCACTCAGAAGGAGCTCAATATGAGGCAAAGGAGATGGATGGAATTGATCAAGGACTACGACTGTTCGATAAATTACCATCTGGGAAAGGCGAATGTTGTGGTCGATGCCCTAAGTAGGAAGGAGAGATTGAATATGATGGCAACACCAAAGGAACTGATTGAAGAGATCAAGAGATTTGGATTGGAACTCTGTGATTGTGGAAAAGTTGAAGAAGTTTGTCATGCAATGACTTTTCAGCCAACACTAGTGGAAAGGATAAAGAAATGTCAAGAAGAAGTAATGGAGAAAGAGAAGAATCAGTGGACTGGAGAAGAGTTTGGCACTCAAAAGGACGAACAAGGTATAGTAAGGTTTTCCTCAAGAATTTGGGTTCCTCATGTACCTGAATTGAAGAATAAAATCCTACAAGAAGCCCACAATTCAAAATTTTCAATCCACCCGGGAAGCACCAAGATGTATCGGGACTTAAAGCAGAACTTTTGGTGGCCAAATATGAAGCGAGACGTGGCAGAATGGGTTGCGAGGTGTTATACTTGTCAGAAAGTGAAGGCAGAATATCAACGACCAAGCGGATTAATTCAGCCTCTAAAGATTCAAGAATGGAAATGGGAAAATATTGCTATGGATTTTATAGTGGGACTACCGCGAACGAAATCCGGACATGACGCTATATGGGTTATAGTTGATCGTCTTACGAAGTCAGCGCATTTCCTTCCATTTAATGAGAAGTCGTCATTGGACAAATTGGTTCATCTGTATGTGCGCGAAATCGTACTAAGGCATGGAGTACCCATATCGATAGTTTCAGACAGAGATCCCTGATTTAACTCGAGATTCTAGAAGCAATTTCAAGAAAGTCTTGGCACGAAGTTGAATATGAGCACGGCGTACCACCCGCAGACTGATGGTCAGAGCGAAAGGAAAATTCAAACAATCGAAGACATGTTACACAGTTGTGCAATCGATTTTGCAGGAAGTTGGGACGACCACTTGCCATTGATTGAATTCTCTTACAACAATAGCTATCATTCCAGTATTGGCATGCCACCATACGAAGCTTTGTACGGGCAAAAATGTAGATCACCGACAAGTTGGGATGAAGTAGGAGAAGGAAGGATTCTCGGCTCGGAATTGGTACAACAGTTGCATGACACAGTCAAGTTAATTCAGAAAAGGTTGCTTGCTGCTCAAGATAGACAAAGGAAGTATGCGGATCCAGCATGTAAGGATGTTCGATTCCAAGTTGGTGAAGCTGTTTTGCTGAAGGTGTCGCCTAGAAAAGGGTTGTCTAGATTTGGCAAGAAAGGGAAGTTAGCACCTAGATATATAGGTCATTTTGAAATTTTGAGTCAATTAGGGAAGGTGGCCTACGAGTTGGCCTTACCACCTCAGTATCAGCATGTGCATAATGTGTTCCATGTGTCGTTGCTTAAGAAGTACAATCCTGACGCTAGCCATGTGATAGAATATGAACCTGTAGAAATTCAGGCAGGCCTGTCATTTGTGGAGCAACCTGTCAAAATACTCGACTGGCAAGAGAAGAGTCTTAGAAATAAGTCAGTAAAGTTAGTAAAAGTACTTTGGAGGAACCCTAAGGTCGAAGAATCGACTTGGGAGTTAGAGTCTGATATGCGTTCCGGGTATCCTCATCTGTTCTCTTAGATTCTGGGGACAGAATCCCTTAAGGGGGAGAGAATGTTACGACCGGCATTTTTCGTGTAATATTATTTGTGGTTTTGGTATAATATTAATGTCGAAAGTAAATATGTTCAATGATTGCGCGTTTGTGTTAGTGAGAATTTCTGCATTATAAAATTTTTAAGTATAGTACATGATTTTTTTAAAGTAAAAGTTTAATTATTTCCTTTATTTTTGATTTATAAGGAATATACTAAGCCTTGGAGAAATTTTCTTTTAAAAGATACTTTGTTCACAAATTTTGAAAGTGGTTTTATAAAATTTCTAAAAATCCAAATTATTTTATGGTGTAAATTTTATAATTTTCGAACTTTTATTTTATTATATAAAAATAAATTTTTGAAAATTGTTGCTTGATAATTATCAAATTACATGAATATCCTTGCATGCAAACTCTCTTTTATTCAACTAAAGGGCTAAAAAAGACAATTACAACCCCACTAACTCTCATCTTGCTAACCAAATTACTCCTTTGTCCTTGCATGCAAAATGGTCTTAGTATGTGGGAAGGTTAATCTTGTCAATTCTCATTTCCACTCACTTATTTCAATCAATCAAAATCATAAAAACCCAAAGTGCAAAGTTGTAATAACCCCAATTTTGGAAATTTTTGAAACCCTTATGAATAGTGTTTTTGCTGAACGAGAAAACTTTTCATGCCACGCTATGTAGGGGTTCTGTTATTGATCTTATGGGATATTATTAGTACTCTATGAAGTATATAAGTGTATGTAAAGATCGTCAGAATCCAATTCCGAACACTTTGGTTTTTCCCGGAAATCCACAATATACGGAGAGAATTGAGTATAAGGTAACAGGATAAAAAGGATTTAAATTAAAGGATTATAAAAGAGGATCATAGAAGGAATATAATATATTGAGAAAGGTTAAGGGAACCTAAGTAATAAGATCCCGGGTATGATCCTTCAAACGATAAAACGAGAACGAAAGTTAAGCGAACCGTATAGCAGATCAGCGGTCATTAGGCAAACGATTAGGAAGTTAATCAAAGGGATTAATGGGAATGATGTCATCCAACCAATAGAAAGAAGACAAGGAAGGAAGGATGACATCATGTGGGTGAGATAAGCATGACATGGGAAGGAGGAGGTGTGGTGGCTTTGTAACCACACAAATCCAAGGGCAAGAAGGTACTTTACTAAATCAAAAACAAAACCAAATCAACCAACCAAAAGATCAAGACAAGGCAAAACACAAAATTCTTCTTCTTCTTCATGAAGCTCTCGGGTTCTCCTCTTAAAAAATGGAAGTTCAAGCTCCTCCACTTATTATTTAGCAAGGTAATTATCTAAGCTTCCCCATGGATAGTTACATACTTCCTATAAGTTTAAGCTTCTAATTCCAAGCCAATCTTTTTCTATAAATCATCAAAGAAGATGGTGAATAGTGTTTTCAAGAACTAAAATTTGTGTTCTTGAAGTTTTGTTTAGATTAAGCTTGGATAAGGGCTTTAAAGGTGATTCCAAGCCATTCTCTTGATTCTTCACTCTCCAAGGAAGGTATAAACTACAAACCCTAGCTTTAGTTTTGAGTAATTAGGATTGAATGTGTTTGATATAGCATATGTGAAGCATGATGCTTGAATGGTTGAAGTTTGGTTGAGTTGTAGAGATTAGTTGGTTTTGTTGTATTGTTGGAGTTGTAAATCTTGGTAATTAGTTAAAGAACCTAAGTAAAGCTTTTAGTTCATGTGAGGAATAAGTATAAATGGTTAATGTGGATTTGTTGGGGGCTGTTATGATGTGGTTTGGAGGGATATTGGTTGTATGATTGATTTGGGGTTGATTTGTGGTTGGTATTGAATGGTTTAAAATTGGGAAAACGCGTAAACATAGCCGTCGTAACGTCCGATTTTCTTTAGACTGTTTTTGTGCATAACATTAGGACCCGAGAACCCCCTGCTAGATTATGACCACTGCCATGATTAGATAGCTCATGTTACGAGCTTCGTTTTGATATGTAGTTCGTTCGATTCCGATGCACGGTTTAGGAGAAACGACCGTTTCAAGTAACGGCATTTCGCGAACGAAACTTTTTCCCTCGCCTTACTTTGAAATGTAGGTTAAAGACCAAAAAGGGTTAATTAATGCATGAAACATTTATGGTTAGTGTTTTAGGCAGTTGGTAAGTCACTCGCGAAGGAATCGCTTTAAAACTCGTAAAGGTTAAATTATTAAAAATGGTGGAGCCGAGGGTACCCGAGTGACTTAAGCAAATCAGTGAGCGCAAAACAAGCGTTAGAGTCTAAGTTAGTTAAAGTATAGATTTACAAGTGATTTTGGTTTAATTCCAACTTACTTGTTGTTTATAGGTTACCAGACTCGTCCCGAGCCATTCGTAACCCCAGTCGCTCAGGCAAGTTTTCTACCCGTTATACTGTTGTTGTGATGTAAATATATGTATATGCATTATCTTGTGATATTGCATGATTGTTATTAGCAAATTTTGCGATATATTGGAGCATGCTAATATGGTATATATGCATGTCTGTTTCGTAATCTGGTTATCTATCTGTTGATTTCAATGCTTATAGTTGCATAATACCTATGCTAGAAATAAGCAAGTAGTTGCGTATACCCTTAGTATAGGGGATAAAAGGTGAACATATTTCTAAACCGGGAGTCGATGTTCCCGAGTATATATATATATATATATATATATATATATATATATATATATATATATATATATATATATATATATATTTATATATATATATATATGGATATAGTTTTTAAAACTATTAATCGAATAAGGTTTATTCGATAACTTTAACTTTATTTTATTATTGAATATTATTTCAAATATTATTCGAAGGCGTATGACTCCTTTATTTTATTTAATGAATATTATTTATAATATTCATTCGAGGTATTATGACTCAGCTTATTTTATTTATTGAATATTATTTGAATATTCATTTGAGGATCTATGACTCCGATTATTTGCTGAGATATATTCTTTAATTTATTAAAGAATAAGGTGTCGACAATCAAACTTATTTTTGATTATTCAAATAAAGATATTACTTTCGTATAAGTATATCTTTGATTATTTGCTATTCATTTCAAGTATAAGTTTTAATACTTCTACTTCAATTATTTTATAAAGATTATTTTTATGGGAATATTATTTAAATAATAATATTCAGACATTTTCTAAATATTTCGGGGACTGATTTACTTCATTAAATCAGTTTTACTCCAAACACTCTTTAAAGTGTTTTCGAGTCTTTAAAATGATTTTCAAAAGTTAGAGCGGATCCCAAAACTATTTTTATATTTAAGATCTTCCTTTTAAAAAGGGGATTTAAATACTCGCTCAAAAACCTGGGGGATCCGGCTCGGTGGTGTGTTTTATATTCGCAACAAGGTTGCTGTCTTGGTAAAAGAGTTTTTGATTACTTACCCAATATTCGGGAAGTAAAATTCTTGGAACAAGTTAATCCATTAACAGGCATCGCCTGGGAAATATCGGTGAGTTTTCCTTTCCAACTAGGTACGACTTCTTGGTGGAGCCGTATCAACAAGTTTCTACTTGGGGAAAGGGGGAAACGAGCTTTACGTTTCAGAGTCATGGATTTCATCTGAACTAGGAGTGGCGTAAGTGGTCGAGTAGCGCCGGCCCAGCCTTATTATATTGGCCCAAATGGCCTGGAAGTTCCGCTAAGGCGGTCCATTCCTTAGGAGTTCAGTGTTCGGTTGACAAGTAAATCCGACAGGTTCTCCTCTACATGTAGAAAATGGTGGGGTTGTACTACTACGACTGATCATCGTAAGTGGTCTTCCTGGCGCGGTAAACTCCCGTAATGAGTTCATCATCCAATTGGATATTTCTGCAACACTACCCAAAGCACTTCGATAGAAAGGCTACGGTTGGGCGATTGTTGAGTGTTGGCAGGGTCAAGTTTTCAAAATAATGTTTGCATCAAATGAAGTATCTCATAACTTCATTTTATTTTGATGATATTTTAAAGGTTGAATCTATTCAAGTATTATCTTGTAGTCTCGTCTATGTGATGAACTTTGGAAACTAATTATAACTTGAATGGTGGTAGTTCAAGTAGTATTTGGAAAAGATATAAGTATATTGGAGTATTTTGTAACTTCATCTTTTAAACTTATATCTAGTAAATGATTATCTTATGCATGACAAAGATTTTCAGAAAAACGTTGAGACAAGGTTAGATATATGAGATCACCTTGCAACGATATTTTTATACAGTTATACACTGGAATTCTGTGTGTATTATGCATGGAAGAGGACTTCCAATATTTTGAAAAGTATATATGTATATATATATACTGAATATTTTGCGACTTCATCGCATTAAGATATCAACTTGGTTCATTTCTTTTGACCAAGACTTTCATGAGTATTATGAGTAGGCTCATATATTGTAAATCATTATACATATTATTTTGGTGGGCTTGCTGCTCACCCTTGCTTTATTTCTTCATCACACAACAACAGTTAGGAAAGATGGCCAGACTCCAGCAGACCCAGCGCAAGCGCGTGGGAAGCGTCCTGTGTCTTCCCGTTGATGTTGTAGCTGCTATAGCTGCAGAGGTAGATCTATTGTAGATCAGACCATCTACTTTTGAGAATCAATTATGTATAATTATAACTTGTGGCAGATAATGGCAATTAACCGTAAATTTATCAAGTAATCATTTTGGGTTGTAATAACTTTTAAATTGTGGATTCAAAGACTTGTACTTATTTAAATTTCATCTCTGAGACTATAACGGGTTGTGGTGTGTGTTAGTGTGGGGTCACAGCATAAGGTTATTTATTAATTAAGTGAAGTGGTATTGTGGAAAGAAAGACCGTGACGACCCGGATCCCCGACCCCGGATCTGGGGGTGTTACAGAAATGGTATCAGAGCTAAGCGTTATAAACCTCAGAGATGATGGGACGTTAAGATAATAAGTTCACTAAGATAATAAGAACTCTTGCCAAGTTCATAGTCGGGCTACCTAACGTAGTACTGACGGTTAAAACCCTTATGGGAACCCTTATAAATATCGTGATAGGAGCATAGTTCGTTATCGTATATGGTAGCGGGACTCCGAACCCTGAAGTTGAGGAATATCAACGCGATGATGTTTTATTAGTTATTGGAGATCAGATTGTGGATCCGATAGAGTGTCCTAATGCAGGACCGGATGATGTTGATATTGAGGATGTTGTCCTAGTAGGGATAGTTGTTGAGAAGGACCCCATGGAGGATCCTGACAGGATTGGATAAAGGACCACTGATGAATTGATGACCATGGTTTGGTCGACTACCAGAGGTAGGATTGGCCGGTCACTACCGGAGGTTCGTTCAAGTTGTAAAGATAGTAGCCCCTTTAACGCGGCTTACTCGTAAGACTGAGAAGTTCGAATGGACAGAGAAATGCGAGAACAGCTTTCAAGAACTGAAGCAGAGGTTGGTGATGGCCCCTATGCTGGCATTGCCGGATGGAAAAAAAAAAAAAAGATTTTGTGATTTGTAAGTGACGCTTCGCATAAGGAATTAGGGTGCTTCTTAGCACAGCAAGATAATCGCGTCTGCGTCAAGACAATTAAGGTAATATGAAATTTGATATCACCGCCCATGAGCTTAGGCTCGTGGCAATAGTTTTACCCTAAAGATTAGAGGCACTACTTGTATGGAGAGAAGTGCGAGAATTACCTAAGCCATAAGTGCTCTAGTACATTCTTACGTAGAAAGAGCTCAACATACGCTAGAGGAGGCGGTTAGAGCTAATCAAGAATTATGATTGGCAGATTCTTTATCATTCGGGGTAAGCCAATATGGTGGCTGATGCCCTTAGTAAAAAGGAGAGACTCAAGATGATAATGTCTTTTGGAGAGTTTATAAGAGATTATGAGAAAATGGAAATAGTAGTGAAGGTAACCGGAGCCGGTACCGAAAAGCTGTTTGAGATAGCAATACAGCCCGAATTATTGGAAAAGATCATATTGTGCCAGTAAAAGTGATGAATGAAGGCAGAGAGCCAACAAATAGGTATGAGATTAATACCGAGAGAGATGATAAGGGAATAATGAGGTATTCCTATAGAATTTGGGTTCCAAAGGTTTAAGAGCTTAAAAGATGAAATCTTAGATGAAAGCTAGTTTGAGGAATAAGAGTTAGAGCAAACCCTGAACGTGATAGTCAGGGAGGTTGCCACCAAGACAAAAGGAACCCATAACATGATGAAGTGGAAAATGAGGATTTAAATTATGTAAGATGACCCCAATTATGGGGAGTAGGAAGAAATATTTAGACTGAGGAAACAAAAGTCGAGTAAGGACAGGAGACCCGAGATGGTACCCCTATACGGCAATTCATGGACCTGTCTAAAGAGAACTTAGACTATTATCCCCAACCACCACCCTGAGGAGACAGTGCGGTGGGAAATTCTTTCATGACCTTTAAGTCGCTAAGCTCTCAGAGTTCCAAGGAACAAGCTGACCCAGTCGAGGCAAGAGCCTGGCTAAAGGAAATAGATGAATCATTTGAGATTCTAAATGATTGACGAACCACAAAAGACTATTTTGTCACTTACCCTCCTAAGAGAGAGACCACCCGCTGGTGAAAGGCCAAGGAAGGCACGGAGCAAGAGATTATAATAAACTGATTTAAGTTCAGTCAATTGTTTTCAGGAAAGTACTTCCCAAGGTTATGGAGATAGTGTAAAAACTTTGGAGCTAGAACAAAAGTGGATGAGTATGATGAATTATGAATCTAAGTCGTAAAAGTGGTCAAGATTCGTTCTGAGGACACGAATCCAGAATGACGGGATGTTTGAAATCAATGCTTATATTGTGATTGGTTTGTGAAATAATGATAAGAGAAAGGAAAATAAGAAGAAACTGAAGTGGAAAGGAATATAAAGGCAATAGAGTTTGAGGAATGATAAGGGAGTTGGGTATGAGGAAACCCTAAAGACTCATAGCAATAGAAATAGAAAAGTATGTAATCGTCAGGATGATGATGATCCACCATGAGTTAAAATTGATGGTTGAAGGCATAAGAGATACATATATTGTACCCCTTTTAAGTTGGGAGGATTCGAGGAAACCTTGAGATAATTCGAAGGATAAATAATAAGACGAGGATAGACTGAGGAGACAAGAAAGTAAGAAATCAGGAAAAAAAAAAAAAAAAAAAAAAAAAATTTGGATGAAGGAAGTGACCTTCAATAATGTGAAATGTAAGACCGGTGGCTCGATACCCAGAAAGGGAGACGCCAGGTATGAGAGATATCCCAACATTGAGATGACTGTGGAGATAAACAACAAAAGTAAATAAGGAATTATTAAGAAGAGGTTCACGTTGAACATGACCAATATCTTCCAGAACATCCATGTTATCGTTACCAGATTAGGCAAGAAAAGCGGATAACCGTTGTTATCTTTTGGAGGCCATTTTGATTAACCTCATTTTGTATACAGATGTTATTGTGAAATTAGGCATTTACTATCGAGGTGGGAATGATTGAATAAGATACCCATATCAGGGATATATGACTTTATTTATCCATGGAAGGATGCTTGTACCTTTTTAAAGGTGGAATTAAGGATAGAACATCGGTAACTTAAAACAAATCCTAGGGGAATGCATAAAGGTTGGCATTTCACCCTTAATAGGGATAGTATGAGTTTTGACAGTATGAATTGGAAAGGATTAAGGTAATAATAACCTTTAAGGATCAGTGGAGAAATTCTTCAGAAGTATATAGACAATGGTTCTACTATTAGTAAATGGTATTGTGATATGCCCTGTATCTAGGGAATACAGGAGGAACGATTGAAGGATAACCTTAGAGGTTTTATAAGGAAAAAGGTAATATTCAAAATTCTCAAGAATGGAAATGGGGATAAAGGAAATATGACGTAATTATAATGATGCCAAGTGGGGCACGTGTTAAACCACGAGAAAGTATGGATCAAACCAGTAAAGGTTGAAATTGTTCTAGGCAATTAGGACTTAAGATAAAAGATGTTCTAAGTATAGTTGAGAGTCAGTCGTGACAGTGATTAACCTCTAAAGACTGAGGCAATAACTTATGGAAAAATGGTGATTTTTTTTTTACTCATCAGATTTTAAGGAATACATCTTCACATAAGCTGTGATTGAAATGAGGTAGAAAATTATTTGGAGGTGGTTAAAATGACATTGACTGTAAGGAAATTGTACTATCAGGAAAGGCCAAAGAGGTGGCCGACACTTTAAAGGTAAGAGGATAATTATAGGCACTTGTGCCAAAGGAATACAGTGATGATGGTTAAAACTGTGAAGGTTGTATTATGGTTTGGAAGATTGACATTCCTTCTGATGACTGTGCAATACCCAACCGTAATAGTAGTTAGTAAAGGTTTAATTCGTGTAATCGCCATGAGCGGGCTATCTATCTCAGAAGATACTATCTTGAGATAAGCCAGGACCATAGTTCAAAAAGGACTAAACAAACCTTTGAGTTAAGTCTTCTATTGAAGGCATATGATTAAGAATGGTATTAACCTGCTATCGTTGCTTTGAGCGAAACTCTCCTGCAAATTTTATCTGCTTCATGTCATGAAAGTACGTCAGAGTTTGGAGTGTTCTTCATGAATTGTGATTGGTGGTTATGTTAACTCCTTAGGAGAATTAGATACGAGATGTATGGACTCCGTATGGTTAGTTATTAAGACTTCATGGAAAATGAATGACTACAGTAGGTCAGTGGTGGACCATAGTAAGGCAGTAATGATTCTGCGATTAATGAGCTGATTACAACCGTGAGAGTTGTATTGGAATGGGTGTTGAGATTGAGTACCACTAATCGGGTAGTGGTAGTGTATAAGTTATCGTTGATAGACTAATTAAGTAAAGTATCTACCTAGTGAATAATTATTCTTTCTTATCAATAGAGAGTCGTATTATTATACGAGGAAGGTTGCGGTGCAAGCATGGAATTCAAATAACGATGATGTCTAGAATGAGATCCCAGATTCGATTTTCGATGTCGAGGGAGTTTCAAAGGTGATTATGTATAAGCTCAAGGAAGAGTGTGGGTCCATAGAATGATGGACGGGATAGCGAAAATATTTAGGCATGGGAAATACGAGGCTATAATGCTTGATGCTGATATAAATACGTATATGTTTTGTTCTCCTATGACAAACCTCTATAGTTCAGAGGTAGGTTCCAAGCCAGATATTTTGTGGCAGTATATTTTTTTCATATATACAATTCTCTTCAGTTCGTTCTTTTCTCTTCTTTTCATTTCATGTAAGCTGAGAAGAACAACCCTTCCAAAAGGGGAGGTATTGCCGAATGACTATCTATCTGTGTGATAGAAGCCGAGTAGGATACCAGCTATTGTTTAATTGCTTGTCAAGTACTAAAGGCTGGCCACCTTCTGTACTAACTATGCGATATAACAAGTGTTCATGATCATAGTGATCTCTCAACAAATTCCTTTACTTCTATTTGATTGATCAAATTTTGGAAAATAGAAACAACTGAAAAAGGAGTAATAAAGTGGTGATAGTATGCGGAATGGGAACACATTCGTGATACTAAGGTTGACGTGGTTATTAAAAGGTTATAGAACGCTAGCGAGCAAAAGTATAACCCGTATAATATTAGGAACGGAAGGTAGTAGCGATTACGAACTGGAAAAGAATGGGTATTGAGAAGCAAAAGCTCTAATGCTAAAAGCTATAATGAGAGTCTGTGCAATAGACTTGAAAGAAATTGGAATGATCACTTAATTCGGATTAAGTTATCTTACGACAATAGATCATATGTCATTATCAAGATGTCGCCTTATGAGATCCTTGAGGGAAGACAATGTCGATCTCCCTTATGTTAGGATGAAGTTGTAGAGCGCAAGATGCTCCGACCCGCAGTAGTCCAAAGGACCAAGGATATGATAGATCTAATCAGAGGACGGCTGGTAGTAGCCCAAGATGGACATGATAAGTATGTTGATTTGACACGAAAGGATAAAGAGTATGAAATAGGGGACCTAGTAATGTTATAGGTATCCCTTGGAAAGGATTGATGAGGTTCGGAAAGAAAGGAAAGCTAAGTCTACAATTTGTTGGACCCTTGGATATATTAAGACGTTTGGGAAGTTAGCATATAAGCTAGCCCTAACCCCGAACATGTAGCAGGTCGTAACGTGTTTCACGTATCAATGTTAAGGAAGTGTAATTTAGATGCCAGATAAATAGAGGCATATGAGCGCATAGATATGCAACCCGACGTAACCTGTATGGAGCAACCAGGAAGGGTTATAGAGTGAAAAAGAACAAGTGCTTAGGAGAAGGATTATTAAACTAGGCAGAGTTTGGTGGTAGGACCACAATGTGGGAAAATTTACTTAAGAGTTAGAAGGTGCAATGCTAGGAAGGTATCCCTATTCATTTTCTATCTGATTCCGGGACGGAATCCTTTTAAGGAGGGGAGACTGTAATAACCCCAATTTTGGAAATTTTTGAAACCCTTATGAATAGTGTTTTTGCTGAACGAGAAAACTTTTCATGCCACGCTATGTAGGGGTTCTGTTATTGATCTTATGGGATATTATTAGTACTCTATGAAGTATATAAGTGTATGTAAAGATCGTCAGAATCCAATTCCGAACACTTTGGTTTTTCCCGGAAATCCACAATATACGGAGAGAATTGAGTATAAGGTAACAGGATAAAAAGGATTTAAATTAAAGGATTATAAAAGAGGATCATAGAAGGAATATAATATATTGAGAAAGGTTAAGGGAACCTAAGTAATAAGATCCCGGGTATGATCCTTCAAACGATAAAACGAGAACGAAAGTTAAGCGAACCGTATAGCAGATCAGCGGTCATTAGGCAAACGATTAGGAAGTTAATCAAAGGGATTAATGGGAATGATGTCATCCAACCAATAGAAAGAAGACAAGGAAGGAAGGATGACATCATGTGGGTGAGATAAGCATGACATGGGAAGGAGGAGGTGTGGTGGCTTTGTAACCACACAAATCCAAGGGCAAGAAGGTACTTTACTAAATCAAAAACAAAACCAAATCAACCAACCAAAAGATCAAGACAAGGCAAAACACAAAATTCTTCTTCTTCTTCATGAAGCTCTCGGGTTCTCCTCTTAAAAAATGGAAGTTCAAGCTCCTCCACTTATTATTTAGCAAGGTAATTATCTAAGCTTCCCCATGGATAGTTACATACTTCCTATAAGTTTAAGCTTCTAATTCCAAGCCAATCTTTTTCTATAAATCATCAAAGAAGATGGTGAATAGTGTTTTCAAGAACTAAAATTTGTGTTCTTGAAGTTTTGTTTAGATTAAGCTTGGATAAGGGCTTTAAAGGTGATTCCAAGCCATTCTCTTGATTCTTCACTCTCCAAGGAAGGTATAAACTACAAACCCTAGCTTTAGTTTTGAGTAATTAGGATTGAATGTGTTTGATATAGCATATGTGAAGCATGATGCTTGAATGGTTGAAGTTTGGTTGAGTTGTAGAGATTAGTTGGTTTTGTTGTATTGTTGGAGTTGTAAATCTTGGTAATTAGTTAAAGAACCTAAGTAAAGCTTTTAGTTCATGTGAGGAATAAGTATAAATGGTTAATGTGGATTTGTTGGGGGCTGTTATGATGTGGTTTGGAGGGATATTGGTTGTATGATTGATTTGGGGTTGATTTGTGGTTGGTATTGAATGGTTTAAAATTGGGAAAACGCGTAAACATAGCCGTCGTAACGTCCGATTTTCTTTAGACTGTTTTTGTGCATAACATTAGGACCCGAGAACCCCCTGCTAGATTATGACCACTGCCATGATTAGATAGCTCATGTTACGAGCTTCGTTTTGATATGTAGTTCGTTCGATTCCGATGCACGGTTTAGGAGAAACGACCGTTTCAAGTAACGGCATTTCGCGAACGAAACTTTTTCCCTCGCCTTACTTTGAAATGTAGGTTAAAGACCAAAAAGGGTTAATTAATGCATGAAACATTTATGGTTAGTGTTTTAGGCAGTTGGTAAGTCACTCGCGAAGGAATCGCTTTAAAACTCGTAAAGGTTAAATTATTAAAAATGGTGGAGCCGAGGGTACCCGAGTGACTTAAGCAAATCAGTGAGCGCAAAACAAGCGTTAGAGTCTAAGTTAGTTAAAGTATAGATTTACAAGTGATTTTGGTTTAATTCCAACTTACTTGTTGTTTATAGGTTACCAGACTCGTCCCGAGCCATTCGTAACCCCAGTCGCTCAGGCAAGTTTTCTACCCGTTATACTGTTGTTGTGATGTAAATATATGTATATGCATTATCTTGTGATATTGCATGATTGTTATTAGCAAATTTTGCGATATATTGGAGCATGCTAATATGGTATATATGCATGTCTGTTTCGTAATCTGGTTATCTATCTGTTGATTTCAATGCTTATAGTTGCATAATACCTATGCTAGAAATAAGCAAGTAGTTGCGTATACCCTTAGTATAGGGGATAAAAGGTGAACATATTTCTAAACCGGGAGTCGATGTTCCCGAGTATATATATATATATATATATATATATATATATATTTATATATATATATATATGGATATAGTTTTTAAAACTATTAATCGAATAAGGTTTATTCGATAACTTTAACTTTATTTTATTATTGAATATTATTTCAAATATTATTCGAAGGCGTATGACTCCTTTATTTTATTTAATGAATATTATTTATAATATTCATTCGAGGTATTATGACTCAGCTTATTTTATTTATTGAATATTCATTTGAGGATCTATGACTCCGATTATTTGCTGAGATATATTCTTTAATTTATTAAAGAATAAGGTGTCGACAATCAAACTTATTTTTGATTATTCAAATAAAGATATTACTTTCGTATAAGTATATCTTTGATTATTTGCTATTCATTTCAAGTATAAGTTTTAATACTTCTACTTCAATTATTTTATAAAGATTATTTTTATGGGAATATTATTTAAATAATAATATTCAGACATTTTCTAAATATTTCGGGGACTGATTTACTTCATTAAATCAGTTTTACTCCAAACACTCTTTAAAGTGTTTTCGAGTCTTTAAAATGATTTTCAAAAGTTAGAGCGGATCCCAAAACTATTTTTATATTTAAGATCTTCCTTTTAAAAAGGGGATTTAAATACTCGCTCAAAAACCTGGGGGATCCGGCTCGGTGGTGTGTTTTATATTCGCAACAAGGTTGCTGTCTTGGTAAAAGAGTTTTTGATTACTTACCCAATATTCGGGAAGTAAAATTCTTGGAACAAGTTAATCCATTAACAGGCATCGCCTGGGAAATATCGGTGAGTTTTCCTTTCCAACTAGGTACGACTTCTTGGTGGAGCCGTATCAACAAGTTTCTACTTGGGGAAAGGGGGAAACGAGCTTTACGTTTCAGAGTCATGGATTTCATCTGAACTAGGAGTGGCGTAAGTGGTCGAGTAGCGCCGGCCCAGCCTTATTATATTGGCCCAAATGGCCTGGAAGTTCCGCTAAGGCGGTCCATTCCTTAGGAGTTCAGTGTTCGGTTGACAAGTAAATCCGACAGGTTCTCCTCTACATGTAGAAAATGGTGGGGTTGTACTACTACGACTGATCATCGTAAGTGGTCTTCCTGGCGCGGTAAACTCCCGTAATGAGTTCATCATCCAATTGGATATTTCTGCAACACTACCCAAAGCACTTCGATAGAAAGGCTACGGTTGGGCGATTGTTGAGTGTTGGCAGGGTCAAGTTTTCAAAATAATGTTTGCATCAAATGAAGTATCTCATAACTTCATTTTATTTTGATGATATTTTAAAGGTTGAATCTATTCAAGTATTATCTTGTAGTCTCGTCTATGTGATGAACTTTGGAAACTAATTATAACTTGAATGGTGGTAGTTCAAGTAGTATTTGGAAAAGATATAAGTATATTGGAGTATTTTGTAACTTCATCTTTTAAACTTATATCTAGTAAATGATTATCTTATGCATGACAAAGATTTTCAGAAAAACGTTGAGACAAGGTTAGATATATGAGATCACCTTGCAACGATATTTTTATACAGTTATACACTGGAATTCTGTGTGTATTATGCATGGAAGAGGACTTCCAATATTTTGAAAAGTATATATGTATATATATATACTGAATATTTTGCGACTTCATCGCATTAAGATATCAACTTGGTTCATTTCTTTTGACCAAGACTTTCATGAGTATTATGAGTAGGCTCATATATTGTAAATCATTATACATATTATTTTGGTGGGCTTGCTGCTCACCCTTGCTTTATTTCTTCATCACACAACAACAGTTAGGAAAGATGGCCAGACTCCAGCAGACCCAGCGCAAGCGCGTGGGAAGCGTCCTGTGTCTTCCCGTTGATGTTGTAGCTGCTATAGCTGCAGAGGTAGATCTATTGTAGATCAGACCATCTACTTTTGAGAATCAATTATGTATAATTATAACTTGTGGCAGATAATGGCAATTAACCGTAAATTTATCAAGTAATCATTTTGGGTTGTAATAACTTTTAAATTGTGGATTCAAAGACTTGTACTTATTTAAATTTCATCTCTGAGACTATAACGGGTTGTGGTGTGTGTTAGTGTGGGGTCACAGCATAAGGTTATTTATTAATTAAGTGAAGTGGTATTGTGGAAAGAAAGACCGTGACGACCCGGATCCCCGACCCCGGATCTGGGGGTGTTACAAAAGTGTTGTGATCATTCACCCCACTCCACACTCCACCCTCACTCTCTCCTCCCTCCCTCCTCCCTCACCTCTCGGCTTTTTCTCCATCTCCGCAATCACCATAGCCGAAGCCCCCATCCCCTTTCTTTTCTCCATTATTTCACTCAAACATTCATCTTATATTCAACTAATCTTACTCCCTACATGATGTCCATATATATTTCAAAGAGTTTTGAGTAAAAAGTTTAAGTTTTAAGGTTGCATGTCAAGGTTTTAGTTGGAACTCAAAGTACAATATTGATTCTTATGGATTTAAGGTTATTTTTTAGAGGACTACAAGGAATGGTGAAATGCCAAGTCTTGAGGAAGAAACTCTTGATGTTGAATGGCCATTTCCCTTCCATTTCATTTGTCCATGACCTTAAGGGAGCCGAATGAATGGTCCTTGAGATCATACTTGTTGCTTTGTTCAATTCTTGTATGTTTATGTGATAATGGCATGAATTTTGTAATGAAAACTTGATGAAACTCTTTGCATGCTAAGTGATCATCTAGATATAGCTTATGCTAGGCTTGCATGTCAATTCCATGATAGAATATATATAGAAAATATGTTGTTTTGGTTTGTAAAACTCGAAGTTATGCATGCATGTGGATTTCTCTTAGAATGTTCGAAGATTTTAATCATTTGGAAAGATTTTGTTAGTAAGCTTTAATTTCAGTAGGGATAAGGTGATAATATTGATTAGTGTTCCTTGATGTATGGTAATAATTCCTGTATATATTTTATAAAAATACACAACTTGTTATTTTCAAAAACTTGATGATTTGTGAGTTGTGAAATAAGATTTCCTTTGTTTTGCCATGATGCACCTTAGGTAAGGATGATCTCCACCAAGATTATTTTGAGTGTAAGGGAGTTAGTTCAGTAGATCACCATATTTAAGTCTTGGTTTGGGTATTGGGTTGTTGGTGGTTGAGTTTGTCAAGTAAAAACCTTGGAGAAAGGAGAGTCATAGTTTCTGCAGAAAATCAGTTTAGTACCCTAAGGTTTAAAGTGAGTTTTGACCATGTCATTGATGTGCACTTTGAGACCCAAGCCATCAGAAGTTAGTATTAGGAGTATATAAAAGGTTTTAGGAGTTGGTTGGAAGTTTGCATGTCATTTGGTTAGGTGCACAAGTGGAATAACAAAATTTGTCCAGCAGGGGACAGTTTTGTTGTAACTTAGAAATAGGGAGATTTGACCATGTCATGAGTAGGCCCTCATTAGGCCCTCTTGGGCCTTAGTTAGAGGGAGTATCAGAGAAGTTTTCCCAACCATATTTCATTGGATATGAGTTAGAACCATGTGTCACAAGTTAATTCAAGTCAGGGTGTTTTCTGCCCAGAAAAACAGGGGAACCATGGACATTAAGCTTAGGCCCAAGGAGGCCCAAGCCAGGCCCTTGAGCCACATCAAGTTTTGGAGATGACCTAAGGTCAGGAGAGTCTTGTGTAAGTGTTTTGGAGGAAAAATTATAGTTTAAGGGTGTCTAATGCACTCAAGAAACCATAGATGTCATTCTGAAATTTATACCAGTGAGCACTTTCACTTATCACATAGTTTTAGAACACTTAGGAGTGAGATTTAGGTGGACCACCATGGTTGTAAGATAGTATAAAGTCAGTAGAGCAGAAGGCCCAAGTGAGGGTCAGTAGGTCTTGAATATTTTAGTAAAGTCACATCGAGTTAGGAAGCCAAAATTTGGAGACTTTGTCTAGTATAGTGACTAAGTGACTTAAGTTGTAAGTCGAGATCATCCAAGCCTAGTGTTGCATTATAGTGTATGTGATATTATTTGGTATTAAAATATGATATGTGAGTATATGTGGCTTTGTGTGCAATTATATTTTGAAGGTGTATATAAATTAAGTGCATATAGGCCTAAGTGTCATTCGTGTTTAAATTCGGGTTGTAAATAGGTTAAGTTGGTGAGAATATATTATAATGAGGATTATTATTATTTATTTAGGATCTCGAGACGAGGGTAAACTTGCCATAAAGGTCGAGCGAAGCTTCCAGTTGCTCCTACCAGTCAGACCAGACCAGCCTTTCTCAAGGCAAGTGATTCAACTTGTCTTTCGTATTCACTACAAATAGTTCATATATATTGATGCAACTATCCTGAGTCCTTTTGATATATTTGTATCACGCGTATCTTATGTTTATCTTTGAAGCATATAGAAATGCCATGAACCCTCGAGTACGTATTGCAAGTAGTTCAAAAGTCTTATCATGATAGTATATTAAAGTAATTTGAATGCCATGATTAAAATAAAGAGTTGTTACAACACTTGGTCGATCCTCTTGATTAACATGCTAATGATTCCTAAGTATTGATATCTCATCCTGATGCTTGAACCCCTATAGAACCTTACCTTGATACCTAAAAGCCAGACATTCATCAAAGTTGTTCCTATTTGATTGATACCCCTCTTTCCTATCCTAAAGCTTGACAATTCTAATATATCCTGAGTTAAAGATCATTTCTTCATACCTTAACACCCTTAGTATTCATGAAGCTTATCTTCTTGATGTTCTAGTACTTGTACCTTATCGAAAACCATTGCTTTAAGCCTAGTTTGGCATTACTCTTTCATAATATCCAATAGCCTTGCTAAATTTCCTCGTCCAATTTCTTGTATATGGAAACCTTTCAGTTACCCTACTAGAGTAAAGATTAGTGGATCATGGCCCTAGATTTAGTATCATATTTCCAGTATTTCAAGTTGATCTATAATCCCTTGATAAAGTGTTTATTTTGTCATAAATCGGCATCAGTTTTTGAAATAATTAAAATGTGGATTTTTAGTCCCAAAGGGGGATAAATGTTTTCTTTGAATAGTGGATCTGGACTGAGACGCGAGTCCTTTCCACACTTATTTTAGGCTTAAAAGTTGCCTAGGGATCCCATTAATATTTTAGAACCCAGCGAGGTTCGGGATTACTTCGCGGCTGATCACCGGCTGTAATCCGTAGCGTCATAAAATGATTTTGATTAAGATATGATTTTGAAAATGTTTTGATACAAGCAAATGATGCCATCACCCATAGTTTTATCTCTTGTTATTATTGGTTATGTTTTCACATTCTTTAATACATATCTCGATTTATGTTTTGTATCGTATTGATTAGCACTTGTTGAGCATTTGGCTCACTCTTTGCTTACCCTGATATTACAGCTAGCAGCTATGGTTAGATTCAAGCAGACCGCCCGTAAGACCTGTGACGCTGATGCATATGTTCGAGCTCAGGTAGAATAAGAGATAGTTTTGTGTGAGGACTCGATATTAAAATCAGTTGTAATAGATGGTAGTGTTGGGCTGTTCCAAACCCTAAACTGTAAGATCTTGGATTCGGTTATATTTACTTTCTTTTAAATATTGTAATAGTTATATATTGTGTTTGTTAAGTTGGGGGTATGACATTATGACACTTGATTATTTAGGCTTTAGAACTACAAAGTTGTTGAACTCATTCTTTATTGAGGTTTGACCTTTAGCTCATTTTCCCAATTGTATTTCTTCTAGGGTAATTGGCTTCAACTGTGTGAAGTGTTTCACAGATTTGACTTGAGTTGTAGTTAAGCCAAAAACCTCTGAAATTCTTTGATCTATATTTTATCTTTGTTCTTTCAGCTTTAGTTCAGTTGTTGCTAGGTTCATCAAATCAATGTTGTCTAACATTGGTGGCTTTATGAAGATAATAGCTAGAACTATTACCTTACTGACTTGTGCATGCACATTTTTCTCCCCCTTTTTGTTATCATCAAATAAGGCATGATTGGAAGTTTGAGCAGCCACCAGTTGTTGAAGAAGATGTGTCTGAGTTACTTGATTAACAAGTATCTTGGTAATTGAATTCTTCATATTTGTTAGTCTTGAATCCAATGTCTCGACCTTTCTTTTAAGTCAGTTTCCTTCCTGAGTTTCTGGTGAATGTCTCTCATTGTTGACTCGGGAGGTTTGTACTCCATTCTTTCATTGAGGTCCTTTTTAACTTTATCAATAGTGTTCTTGATTTTATCCACATCTTGATTTTGTTTGAGAGTCTGAATTTTTTGCAGTTGCAGAGATTCAAGATGAGCTTGTAGAAGAATTTTGGTACTTGCATTGGTGGTGGCTTGAATGGCTGTTTGAGTTTGATGAATGAGTTTCATCAGTGTGGATTTGAAGTGATGATAACTACAATCTTTGGTGAACATCCAGGCTGGAGTGTCTGTAGATGACTATTAGAAGACTATGGTGTGGCTAGGCTGGGATATACTAGCCTCTTTCACCTTATCCTTAGGGATTCTTTGATGTTCACCCTGTCCCTCACCTTTCTCACTACCCTTAACACTCCCCTCATGTGTTGTGGTAGTTTTTAAAACTAGGTTCTTTTGAGAGAAACTAGAGTGTGATTTCTTTGATTTAGATTTTTAAGTTTTAGGTTTTGTGGCTTGGGTAGGCATCTGTTTGGTCACAGTCACATATGCCATAGCCACAGTAGGAGTCAAAGAAATTTGAGGTTGGGAATGAGTTGAGTTAGAAACATTTATCTCACTTACCTGAGGTGCCTCCATGATTGGCAAGTAGTTGAGAGGCACATCACTGGGAGGTTGTTCCTGTTCAAGTCAGCAAGTCCCTTCTTTTCTTAGACCCAACAAGCAAGCTTATTATTTAGGTTCTCAATCAAGAGGTCTTTAGAAACATAATTTGTTAGCATCATGAGAGACCTAGCATAATATATATTTTTGGACCTTTTCTTGATATCTCCTAACTTATACCCTAATTCTACCATGACATTATTACTGAAATTAAAATATTTCATTATGAAGCATATAAAGCATGTGTTGAAGTAATTGCATCAAAATTACTAATTTTACCAGAAAACACTTTTACGAATGAGTCACAGACAAAATTCCATTCT
This sequence comes from Apium graveolens, assembly GCF_009905375.1. Taxonomy (NCBI): domain Eukaryota; kingdom Viridiplantae; phylum Streptophyta; class Magnoliopsida; order Apiales; family Apiaceae; genus Apium; species Apium graveolens. Next base: position 113,963,010 of record NC_133651.1, on the reverse strand, counting down.
TTTCTAAGGCCCATTCTCCTGATTCCACCTAAATTGGTAGAATCAAGAGCGTAGCCCATAGACTTAAGCATGATGCTCACATCTGTATCTGTGTGTGGAATATAAGTGTTATTTTTAGGCAAATAAAGACAAGCTTGAATTTCATCACAGTTGATATAGAAGTCATTACCTTTAAGAGAGAAGGTAATAGTCTTGTCTTTGAAATTGAACACGGATGTAGTCCAGATTTGCTCCACAACTTCATAGTAAATCACTTGAGACTCGAGCATGGCATAATTCAATTTGTAGTTGCGAATGAAGTCCATCATCTTGTGAAAGTCCTTAGTAGCAACGCTCTTATCCACTAAAGCTACAAGTTGTTCTTTTCGTATACAACCCAGATTGAGACATAATCTTGACTACTGGTGCCATTTGTGATTGGTAAGTAGTTATAGAGAAAAAGGGTTTTGGAGATGAAGAGAGTAAAATTGCTTTGAAAATGAAAAGAAAGATAAAAAGTGAAATGAAGAGTCGAAAGGGGCTTTTATACTTTCTCAAAAATAGATAAATAAAAATTATAAATTACAATAAAGTATCCAATGAGAATTGCTAAAAATAGCCGTTTACAAATGAAATAAACTATAGAAATTCTAAAGATTATCCATCGACATATACATACATATTGTAAGTAAGTTCGACGGATAAGGTATAAAATTAGCAGCTATAATTAAAGAAAATTAACAGATATAGAATGTACCATTATCCGTCGAGGGATTGAGTACCCAGAAATATATATAACTTTTAACGGATGCTGAAATTCAACGGATATTCATTCTCAACATATAATGAACATCCGTCGAGAGATTAATTTTGACTTAGCCAAAATTTCATCTTTTCAGGAAAAATCAAATTAATTTTTAGTTGCATTACAAATTGCTTAGACATCAAAATAACTTAAGAATAATTAAGCATACCTAACTCACTTACAAACCTAGAGAAAGCTGACTCATCAAGCGGCTTGGAAAAGATGTCTGCAAGTTGCTGCTCACTTACAACAAAGTAAAGTTCCAAAATATCATTCATGACATGTTCTCGAATAAAATGGCACAGGATTTTCAGTAATGGCAATGTCACTTGTGTTTTCACAGAACATTGGAATTTTGTCCATATGTAGACCATAATCTAATAGCTGATTTTTCATCCCTAAAATCTGTGCACAACAGCTACCAGCAGGAATATATTCAGCCTCGGCTGTGGAAGTAGAAACTGAGTTTTGTTTCTTACTAAACCAGGACACTAGCTTGTTTCCTAGAAACTGACAGGTTTTTGTTGTACTTTTTCTATCTATTTACAACCTGAATAATCTGCATCTGAATAACCAATTAGATCAAAACCAGAATCTCTAGCATACCAATTGCCAAGTTTTGGTGTTCTTTTGAGATATCTGAAAATTCTCTTAATAGCTACTAAATGAGATTCTCTAGGATCACCCTGAAATCTGGCACAGAGACAAGTAGCAAACATTATATCTGGCCTACTTGCTGTTAAATATAAAGTGAACCTACCATGCCTCTATAATTTGAAACATCACAGACTTTTCAGTGGTGTTTATTTCAAGTTTAGTGGCAGTGACCATAGGAGTTTTTGTAGATGTGCAATCCATTAAGTCAAACTTCTTTAAAAGATCATGAATGTATTTGGTTTGACTAATGAATATTCCATCACTAACTTGCTTAACTTGGAGACCAAGAAAGTAAGTTAGTTCTCCCATCATGCTCATTTCATATTTACTTTGCATTAATTTGGCAAACTTTTTGCAAAGTTTTTCATCTGTAGAGCCAAATATAATATCATCTACATAAATTTGAACAAGTATACTAGAGCCATTAACATTTCTAAAAAAAGAGTTTTGTCAACAATACCTCTTGTCAAATGATTTTCTAAAAGGAATTTTGACAGAGTATCATACAAAGCTCTAGGTGCTTGCTTCAATCCATAGAGTGCTTTCAAAAGATAGTAGACATATTCTAATAAGTTGCGGTCTTCAAAACCAGGAGGCTGACTGACATAGACTTCCTCCTCCAAATCTCCATTAGGAAGGTACTTTTTACATCCATTTCATAGACTTTGAAATTGGCATAGTTGCATAGGCTAGAAAAATTTTGATAGCTTCAAGTCTTGCAACAGGAGCAAAGGTTTCATAAAAATATATCCCTTCATGTTGACAATAGCCTTTACCAACCAATATTACTTTATTCCTTATGACTATGCCATTCTCATCCATCTTGTTTCTGAATACCCATTTGGTGTCAATAGAATTCTTTCCTTTGGGTTTGGGTACCAACTTCCATACTCTATTCCTTTCAAATTGGTTTAGCTCTTCTTGCATAGCTAAAACCCAATCAGGACCTAATAGGACTTCTTCTACCTTCTTTGGCTCATCCTGTGACAGGAAGCTGGTATATATACATTTATCTTGAGTGACTTTCCTTGTTTGCACTCTTGAAGATGTATCACCAATAATTAGTTCAAATGGGTAATCTTTAGTCAATTTCCTTTTTTGTGGTAGATTAGATTTAGATGAAGAGGCCTCATTGTTGTCTTGATGTGTGACTGAGTTTTGATTTGAAGAAACTCCCCCTGAGTTTATGGATATTTGATTTGAGGTTGGGGTTCTTTCAGTGTTTGATCTAAAAGGGCCTTCAACTCTTATTGATGGTTCAACGGATGTTGAGTTTTGCCTTTCGACGGATGATGCAGTTTGTCTGTCAATGGATGATGCACCATGTCTTTTGACAGGTGTAGAATTATGTGCTTCATTTGTTATTGATTTTTCTACATATTTCTTAGAAATTATTTTTTATCACTTTCATCACAGTTTATCTCAACATTATCAAATTTGAGTTTTCATGGAAACTTTCATCTTGCAGTCCTTCAAACTTCTAATCATCAAACACAACACATACATATTCCATAACAATGTTGGTTCTTAGATTGTAGAATCTATATGCTTTTTCAACAGCATATCCAACAAAGATAACTTCATCAGCTTTGGCATCAAATTTTCCATGTTGCTCAGTTTGATTCCTTAGAATGTAGCATTTGCATCCAAAAACATGAAGAAATTTCAGTGTTGGTTTCATGTTCTTGAACAATTGATAAGGAGTCATGCATTTTACTTGATTAACCAAAGAAATATTTTGAGTGTAGCATGCAGTTTTTTACAGCTTCAGCCCAAAAATAAGTTGGTAAATTTGATTCTTTTAGCATAGTCCTTGCAGCTTCAAGTAGAGATCTATTATTTCCTTCCACTACTCTATTTTGTTGTGGAGTCCTTGTAGCTTAAAACTCATGCATGATCCCATTTTCTTCACAAAACAACCTCATTGCAGAGTTTTTGAACTCAGTTCCATTGTCACTCCTAATTCATCTAACCTTGAGATCTGGAGAATTGTTGACTTGCCTTATATGATTGATAATGATTTCACTAGCTTCATTTTTAGATTTAAGATAATATGTCCATGAGAACTTTGAGAAATCATCCACAATCACTAGACAATATCTTTTCTTTGAGATTGACAACACATTGACTGGTCCAAACAAATCCATGTGCAATAGTTGCAGTGGTTCTTGAATTGGAGATTTAAGCTTCTTTTTGAATGATTACTTGATTTGTTTTCCCCTTTTAACAGGCATCACACAATCCATCTTTTGAGAACTCAACTTGAGGAATGCCTCTTACTAGGTCTTTCCTAACTAATTTATTCATAGTCTTGAAGTTCAAATGATACTGCTTTTTGTACCATAGCCAACTTTCATCTTGACTTGTTTTGCTGAAAAGACAAGCGATAGAATATGTGTTTGATGAGTTGAAGTCAACTAAATACACATCCCCTTTTCTCACTCCAGTGAAAACCACTTTATTGTTTTTCTTGTTTGTAACAACACAGGCTTCAGAATTGAAGGTTACAAAGTTGCCTTATTCACATAGTCGGTTGACACTCAAAAGATTGTGTTTGAGTCCATCCACTAGAGCAACTTCTTCAATGATGACATTCTCCTTATAAATCAAGCCATATCCCACAGTATACCCTTTGTTGTCATCTCCAAAAGTATTACTTTGGTTAGCTCTCTGCTTGAACTTAGTGAGCAGGGTAGAGTCTCCAGTCATGTGCCTTGAGCATCTACTGTCTATATACCATAGACTCTTTCTGTTTCCCTACACACAACAAAATCAAATCAAGTTAATTTTGGTACCCAAATTTCCTTGGGTCCAGTTTTTTTAGCCTTCTTTTTAGGTTTCTTGGGCTTTTCCTCAATTGACTTAGGTGATTGAGATTCAACCTTGGTTATTAGAGTAGGGATTTGAAAACCATTAACAATTGCAGAATTATCAAGCACAGTTGGTTAACATGAAATGGCATAGTATGTGCAAACATGTTATTCCACTAAGGCTTGTTAAATGACATTTGAGGCATATTAAATGCGGCATAGTAAGGATTTTATGCAAATGGCATATTAGTAATTTGTGCATTCAAATTTTGTGCAGGCATGACATTCATTGGCAATGTGGCCATTTTAAGAAATGAGGGAGGTGCAGACATGGGCGCATGCATAGCAGACTTGCAATTAACAGACAAATGATTAACACTATCATACTCAACACAAATTTTTCTAGGTGCATATTTATCAGGTGTGTAGTTGTTATGTATTTTAATTCCCACTTTCCCATTCCTGTTATTTTTCTTTTTAGAGTCTGCTTTGACCTCAATTTTCTCCAATCTGTCATTTAATTGCTTCATTAACAGATGCCCCACATTCACTCTCTTGTTCTCTTTGACTTGACTTGATTCTCCTGTAACAAAGCTCTTAGAAACTGGTCCATATTTCTCATTTAGTTTAGCTAGCTTGTCTTTGCTAATTGGCTTATGTTCTGTCAACGGATGAGCATCTTTATTTTTAACGGATAAAACCCGTTTAGCTTTCGACAGATAAACTTCATCATCCGTTGATTCCACATCCGTTGATAATCCTTCTATCAACACAAGATCCAGCTTCTCCTTGTTCTTTTTCCAGGCTTCTTCACAAAATGATTCTATTCCTTGAACCTTAGCAATTTGGGCACTTACATTTCTTGATGACTTCCAAGCCTTGATTACCTCTTTCTCTCGTTCAATCTGCTTTCTTCCAAATTAAGTTTCTAACACATCATTACTCTCACTTAAAAATAAATTATTATCTTTAATTCTTGTTTTTTTCTTTAGTGAGTGATTTAAGTGTGACACGCAAGTTGTAATATCCCGTATTTTTAGAATTATTATAAATATTATTTGAATATATATGTGCTTTTATAATTTATAAGGGATAAAATGGTGGATATTTTATTTATGTTTGACGAGTTGGTGATATTAAATGGTAATGTGCTAATTGTTAAGTGTTATATCGATCCCTGTTAACTTCTAAAAATATTTACTTAAATGTATTATTTTCAAAAGTTATTTGAAAGACGATCTTATTGATATCGGTAAATTGAAATTGTTTTGTAATATCCGGTAAATATTGTGAAATTATTTTAACAATAAATAATTATTATGTGATTATTATGGGAGTTTTGGTGAATTATCTGATGATTGATATTTATATTTGGGTGTTTATATGTGATATAGTGTAAGTTTTTATTTTTAATATGTCCAGAATAAAGTATAGATAATTATGGTATTTTTATGGTAATTTTTGGATCGTTATATGATTTTATAATAATTTACAGATTTAATAATTATTTCTGGTATAATTATAAAACTATTTTATAAAACCGGGAATCGTCCAACCTCAACCATTTTTACGTTTTTACAACCCGAAACTCTTTCGAAAACTCCTTCCTAACCTAATCTGGTAATTCCGGATATTTTCCGTGTTTTAACTTTTTCGATCCGGATTACGGTTTGACCCGTACGCGTCCCGGCGTACAATTTTTGATACAACAATCATTTCGGTAGATCAACAAGACCCGTATTCTCGAGAGACGAGATATTTTTACATTATTTTCACATATGGTATTTTATAAGAAGCTCGGTTTTGATAATTATCCAAATCTGGTATTAAATTGTATCGTTTTTATAGTTACTTAGCGGCTAAGTAATCTATTTTCGGATCGTTTTGCAGTTACTTAGCGGTTAAGCAACTAATTTATCGATCCAATACGATCTAAAACGAACCAATATTCCATAAATATATATAGCCCTTTTATTATTTCATTTTATTCGTATAATCATAATCAGTCAGTAAAATTTCAGAATTATCGAGAGAAACTGATGAGTGTTCTTCGCGTTCTTCATAATCAAACCAAGATTTGGAGGTGTTACCGAAGTCGGATTTCGACGTACAAGTAGTCAAATCGAAGCTCTCGATGCGTAGAATCTATTTTAATCATCCATATCATCCCAGATTTCATCGGTATGTTTCTATGATTTTTAAAAAAATTCGAATTATTTAATAAAAATATGAATTTTCGTAAACGATTTGGTTTGTCTGATTTGATGATTGTATGTTGTAGAGTATCTCCTGCCATTCAATTTCATATATCATATGTTGAATTTTGAGTTCCATAACATGCTCAAAAGGCTGTTTGATTTTCAGATTAAGTTCTTGAATGTTCTTCGTGTTCTTGAGAATCAAACTAAAATTTGGAGGCGTAATCGGACTCCATTTTAAACGCTCTTGTAACCAAATCGAAGCTCTCATCACCACCCTTACAAAACACTCATCAGATTCGGTGGAGAACCAACTTAAAAATTCGAGTTATTTTTCATAATTCGAATTAATTCTTTCATTTTCCCAAAAATCTAAAACTTTATGATTCCTGTGTTTTGATGATACCATGTTATAGATAACGTTTTCTGATCGATTTGGTATATTATATGTCAAATTCTGAGTGCAATATCATATAAAAATGAATGTTTGATTCTCTTGAGTGTTCTTCGTGTTCTTGGCGACCCATGACCCATTTCCCGACCCGATTACAACGCGGTTTCGATCTTTAAAAACCAAATTCCCCAATTCAATTTTATTTGTATAGAATTTTTATTTTAAAATAAATTAAAATCTTATTTTATTTTCAAAAATTGTATTTTCCTTTTTAATTATTTTCTGGAATTGTTGTTATTTATTTTAAATTCCAAAATTTATTTATTTTTATTTCCAAAAATTATTTTTAATTCTAAAATAAATTTTAATTAATTAATTAATTAATTAATTTTAGTTTTTATTTAATTATTTAATTAGTCAATTAGTTTAAATATTAATTGATTGATTGATTTAATTAGTTATTAATTAATTTTAATTGATTATCTAATTAGATTTAATTAATTATTTTGATTTAAAAATTCCGAAAAATAGTTCGAGATTTAAAATAGTATTTTAAAATTATTTTTAAAGCTCGATAATTATTATTAAATTATTTTAAAGTCAGATTCGGGTGTTTGAGGCCTATTATTTAATTATAAAACGATTCGGAGACCCGTTTTAATTCCGAAAAATGTTCAAAAATTCATATTAAATAAACCGTTCATCCATTTAATACGAAACGAACGCATATAAACTCGGAAAAACATTCTGCTTTTAATAAAAATGCTTTTAAGACCAAATTTCTTTTGTATAACAAGGTTGTTTGATTTGCAAGTCATTCTGAGACGATTATTGATAGATAAATCATATTTTTGACCCGATTTCAGTTTTAAACGTATTGAGTCGAACCTTTTGGCAAACCGAGTCATATGTTATGAATTATGTGATACGTGGATTATGTTTTTATATGTTATATAAATTACATGCGTACATGAGTCAAGAGTTTTGTGTTACTGTTTTCTTTATGTGTGGGTTATCGTATGGGTAGACGATAGGATTTTAACGCGCAGTTCATCGAGTAATTATCGTTTAGACGATTAAAGTTGTATCTTTTAATTATAGATACGAGTCTTTCAAGATGATCAGGACCAAATGAAGTGGATAAAGGCTAGAGTTGATTAGTATGGAATATTAGGTTGCAGCACTACATGGGCAGCAGGCCAAAGGATTAGTAGAATAAAGGCGGTGATGTTTTGAGATAAAATGTCAGAATAGATGCGTCTTTTCGAGTGTGATTAACTGCTAAAAACCCAAAGGCAAGTATCCCTGTCATCACTTATTGTCTAAGTGATATTTATTTTGAATCTTATTATACAAGTATTGCTTTCCCTATTCTCAGTTCAGAATAGATAAATGTTTTACATATCGCTGAAATAAATGATTCTGTTTATGCAAGTACTCTCTGCTATTCTATGTTCAGAATAGTTAAGTGTTTTTACTTATCAAATTACTGGATTTATAACTATTTTGGATTTTGGAAAAAAAATGACGTTGTTTTGGGTTTTCTGCCCAAGTAAATGGGCGAATAAAATTTATAAGGGTGTCGAGTATTATGACCCCTCTCAATAAAACATTTTAAGATTGGATGATCACAAATTGCGTAAGAGGCCATGGCGGCGGTCCATCGAAGATTTAGGTATATATAATACCTTTAGGTCGATATGTGCCTTGGGTGCCCCATTTGTTTAGTTGGATATGCTTTGGCATACTGGTATTGTTCCATGGCTGATCACCGGCGGCAACACACCGTTGTTCGAGAATTTCAATCTAAATTATTATATTGCTTTTGATAATCACAGAATAAATGATTTATCAAGTGTTTTGGTTTTGAATAAAAGGTGAAATGCATCTTTGATTCAGTTTCTGCTTGATATGGATATTTAGTTTGTTGTTAAATATCAAAGGTGGTATTAGTACAGATGATTGAGGTTGACTTCAGTATGGGATGTTGTGAGCATCAAAGTTCGTATTGATATCTAATTTGATATGACAACAAAATGAATATTAATTTCAAGAGTTCGGTTTTGAATAAATTTTATGATTCATTCCATAATCATTGTTTCGTGTTAATGTTGTTTACGATATTTCCATGAACACTGTTTTACAAGTTTTATTATCGTTAAAATTCAAAGTATTGCCGAAGCATTTCGCTCAAAAATATCAAAAAGAGATTTAAACATAGTGAGAAATAATTATCCGATTTTTAATAAAATTTCTGTTTCAGCAATTATTATTTTAAAATGATCTGCGCTATTACAGATGTCGGTTTTATATCAAAACGACCCTAAATATGCTATATTGATCTTGCTGAGCATTTCTTTCGCTCATACTTGCCTGTTTTTAAATTTAACCTCCAGTGAGGATTAACTTGCGCTGTTTAGCCGCGTAATACGAGGAAGCAAAGAAGAAGCTTTTGGAAAGTGGTTGGTTAGGGTTTGTGGGCCAGTGTAATTTTTATTGTGTAAAGTTGTTTATATTATATTATATTATAGTTGTGTATTGTATTTGGGCCTAGTATACTTCTTTTTGAAGTTATACTGGCGGGCTAAGTTTTAAGGGTTTGAATTATTGAAAAGAGTTTTAAAAGAAAGTGAAAAATTTATTTGTGGAATTTGGATTTTTTGTTTCTAGAACTGTAACCTTAAAAGATCTTGGATTAGTTTGGGGTCATTTATGCTAAATATCTTCCGCTGGCATTTGTTTATTGATTAAACAGGTTGTTTGGATTGAGGTTTCATAGTGACGACCAAATCCTCTGACCCCGGATTTGGGGGCGTTACACAAGTGATATAATTCAGTTGACATGTCATTTATAGCATCATTACACTCATCTTTAGAAAGGTGTGCTAGATTAGTAGTGATTACTTGATTGCTTGAAAAACTGACCTCTACTTCATCCGATTTGGCCATTAGGGCTAGAGTGACATAGCTTGTTTCTTCATCTTCATCCACCCCATCAGCTGCCCAATCATTTTCTTGAGTCAGGAAAGCCCTTTCCTTTTGTTTGAGCTGTTCAAAGTACTTCTTTTTGTAGTCCACAGGCTCAAACTTCTTTTTCTCAGAATCAGCTTTCTGTATTCATTGGCAAAATGACCACCCAAGCCACATTTGAAATATTTGAATTTAGATTTATCCACCATATTTCTATTTGGCTTGGTTGCTCCACAATTCCTTTTAAATTTGAGCTTGGAAAATCTTTTTGATAGGAAGGCCAGATGCTCATCGATATCATCCATTTCATCCTGATCAGAATATTGATCATTCTCAGCCATTAACCCTTTATCATTGCCTTCACAAACTCTTGGATTTGGTGCATATTCCACATCTTCAACCTTCATCTATTTCCCTCTTTCTTGTTCATATACCAAGGCAATAGATCCTTCTTTCTTCCTTCCTTTATCTAATTTCTCATTCTACTCCATCTCGAGCTCATAGGTTTTTAGGATACCATACAGTCTCTCCAAAGTGAACTCTTTATAATTTTGAGAGTTTCTAAGAGAGAGTGTCATAGACTTCCAGTCTTTTGGAAGAGATCTAAGGAATTTCAGGTTTTAATCTTTTGTTTGGTAGATTCTTCCATGCAGCTTCAGTGCATTTAGTAGTTTTTAAAACCTACTGAAAATGTCACTTAAAGACTCACTTCTTCACAATGAAAGTGCTTATACTGTTGTATTAGAAGTTGCATCTTGTTTTCCCTCACTTGTTCAGTTCCATCACATATGACTTGAATTGTATCCCATATATCCTTAGCAGATTTACAGTTGATAACATTGTCAAACATATCATCATCAAGACCATTGAATAGAATGTTCATAGCCTTTTTATCTTTGTGCACTTGCTCAATGTCTTCATCTGTCCATTCTGATTGTGGCTTAGGAATGCTTTGCTCATTTCCAATAGCTCCTTCAACATCTGTTGCAGCTCTGTGAGGAACATGAGGACCTTTCTCAATACAATCAACATACCTTTCATCTTGAGAGAGAAGATGCAGGTGCATTTTCACCTTCCAATGGTGATAGTTGTCTTTGTCCAGAAAAGGGATCTTCACTCCAACATCCTTTCTACTCATATTGATAGTTTGTTTTGATCTTTAAACTCTTAGTGTCTTAAGAGCTTGCTATGATACCAATTGTTATGCCCTAATAATCTAACAATAGAATTACATAAGGGGGTTGAATATAATTCTGGTTCCTTTTTGAAATAATGAAATCTCTTTGCAAAATATATATGTGTTTGAATAAGAAAATATGCGAAATAAAATATTTAAGTATTCAAGACACAAATTAAGTAAACAGAAGTGATCTTTCCACCATATATATATATGAATGAGAACTCTGTGATGCAAGAATGCACACAGCTGCTTACAAGTGTTTACAAAAGAAGAACAGAGAAATTCCTAACAGATGTAGCTTTTTCTATTTCTCAGTTCAATCGATAATAATTCTACTTGCTACTCTTGGTTTATATATTACCAAGTTACACATGAAAAAGATAAACAGATAAAATATAATCCAAGTTTATTCACATGTTGCTTCATCTCTCTATCCAGCATCTTTGTATTTCTTCAAGTAGGCATGGAAATGGAAATGCTACTATGTTCTCTCAAACCTGTAAATAGGCTGCCACATTCCTTTTGTATACAATTAACCCATGTGACTGTCAAGCCTACAACATATTCCTAATATTAAGAATCTGAATGTACATAGGGTTGGCCATCTTTATGAACATCATCATTTTCTTTTTCCATAGTGTGTAGTTGACCTTGTCAAAGATAGGTATCTTGATATTGCTTAATTTCTGAGCACTCATTCTTCCAAGATCTTTATCCATTTTCTTTCAGATTTTACTCTGATACCACTTGTTAGATATTGAATGCAAAGAAATGTAACACGGGGGGGGGGGGTAAATGTGTTTTTTAGACTTTATGCTTTTTTGTATTTTATCAAAATTGCAGAGATATAATGTAAGCAGCAAACACACAAAACACAATATATCAAAAACTCACTTAATTATATTAATTAAGTTTGTCTTGCTACAAATCTGTGTTCATAGAAAATAAGAACTCAGCTACTATCTTGAGATAATACAAGATTTTTCTCGATCTATTTGTTACCACTAAACTAAGGACCGTGCATGCTTTATAGACTGGCAACATGGGTTTACAAAACTTGTACTAAAATGTAATAAACCAATTTCATAAGTAGTCTTGTCTATTTTCTTTTCTGGTATTGGCAGATCTGTGCAAAATCTTGCAGGTCTGTGACCATCCTTTCTCCAGTAAATCTTGGCCCTTGATCTTATATTTTTCAAGCTACTTTTGTAGTCTTTCCAATTCAATGAATGAATTGTTTGTTGACTGATAATCTTGAATCTTGAACTTGTCTGTATTCTAAATTTGAGATAGTATGTTGAGATCTCTTTTTGTTCTGTAGAGATGACATATCGATAAGTATAATGACTTATCCATATCTTGAGTTCTCTACAGGCATATTTGACTTGTCAAGGTCTCTAGTTCTCTACATACAGAATAACTTGTCGACATCTCCAGTTCTCTACATGGGCTTTTGACTTGTCGACATCTTGAGTTTTCTACATGAAGAATTCGACTTATCGATATCTCTGAGATCTCTGGATTCAGAAATGACCTGTCAATATCTCTGAGATCTCTACATACACATTTTGACTTGTCGATATCTCTGAGATCTCTATATACAGAATTGACTTGTCGATATCTTTAAGATCTCTATATTCAGAAATGACATGTCGATATCTCTTGGGACTTCTCTACAAGTCATTTTGGACTTCTCAACATACTACTCGATATCTCTTGATATGTGATTTGTCGATATCTTGACTTAAAACATTTTTTCTAGAACAACATTATTCAACTCCGAGCTGCTACACTTTTTTCTGAGGCATAATCAGGATTTGATCTTCTTCCAGAGTTTATTCCTTAGCTTGAAAACTGTTCGCAAAAAAATCCCCCAGTCTAATCTACTAAACATTTTTATAGACTCAAGGAATACAATTACAGAATACAAATATTGATTATCATACAACTTAATCTTAGGGATGTCAATATGACTTAGTCTTGTTATATACAGACATGTCTTACACAACAAAAAGTATATTGTAAAGAGTATACTAAAATAAAATAATTATAAAATTAAGATTCATAGTAAGGTACTTCTGTTTTATAATTTAATATTATAGTTCTGTTTTTAGCTTTTTTCTAATACTTATTGTTTAACGTGATCATAAACAAGCAGTTAAACGTAGTTCAATCAGATTGATGTATGTTGGCAGTAGGACGCCAAAATTCGAGGTAAATAAGGTCATTCCAAAGCATGATTTACTAAACACCGGGTTGGAATCAAGAGTCCTAATGCAAAAAAGTATAGAAGAGCGGCTCATTAAGAGAAAACTTGTTTAATTAGAGGGTGCTTTTTTAGAATTCTATATTTTATTCAGAATTTCAAAATGATCAATAAAAAACCAGAAATTCAAAAAAATATAATGTTATTCTAATTTTTTACATATATTTTATCTAAAAGCACGTTTATAAATCGTAAAGAGTGGCTCGTTGCTAGTAAACATGTGTAACTAGAGAGCGTTTATTTAGAAATCTATATTTAGAATGATCGACACGAAATCAGAAATGCAAGAGAATCATAATACTACTATTTTATGTTTAAATATATTTAATTTAAAAACACATTTATAAGAGCACTATAAAGTGCGGCTTAAGTAAACTGAATGTTAAAAATGGGAATTGAAAAGTCTGTACCGAGGTTAATTTTGATTTGACGGTCATTGGTCAACATCGATTTAATAATGGAAGTATTCGAGTAAACTCTAACCATGACATTATTCAACTAGCAATTTGAACTCGGTCATGAGCGATGATGGTTAAAATGCTTCCCTTCATAAATTTCTTATGTTCTTATCAAAAACACCTTAATATATATATAGCAGGTGATAACTCCCTTTCTTCCTCGGTTCCTTCTCCCTTTCCTGTCCTAACTCGACTTCCGTTTGTGCAGAAATGAAGGCGTGTGGGGTTGTGATGTTGGTTGGGTTCCTGCAAAACAGAACCGGAGGGGGGTGGCTTCCCCGCGACACTTCCAGCATGAGGATGAGAAAAGGGTTTCTTGAAGATGAAGGATAGAGCAGGAGTTATTTGAATATATATCAGTGGTATGTGTATGTGTGTAGAGATTGGAGAAGTAACCCCTAAAACCCCTTTCTTGGGTCCTTTTATAGGCTAACAATTTAGGGTATTGGGGGTTTATACATTTTCATCTTAGCCGTTAGTGAATCTTGGTAAATGGATAATTGAACGGACCAGATGGGAAATCGGGCCCAACTGTCCCCTTGTTGTTAGGATAACCTGAGGTCTTGACACATGGACGCCTGAGATATTACCATGTTATTTTGGATAATATGGGATCGTTGATATCCTGAGTGGGTGCCACGTGTCTGGGATTCCTTTTCATTGGGCTTTAGTGGTATTTTTGGGCCAAATTATATTATGACCTATCATTTGCCTCCAACTTCCTTATGCGGGTATCCCGGATATGGGAGTACAGATAAAGTTGGCGGGGGAAAATATTTTGCATTTTTATTTGATTTGTGGCCCCTAACTCTAGGGTGTTGTTAGTTACAAGGTCCCGGTATTATGTTTGGGTAGGCCCCTTGATTTTTTATAAATTAAGAAAAAAATTGTATTTTTCTTTGATTTGTGGCCCCTAACTCTGAAATATTTTTGGTTGAAAGGCACCGGTGTTATGTTTGGGTAGACCCCTTGATTTTTTGTAACTTAAAAAAAATTCCGCATTTTTCTTTGATTTGTGGCCCCTATATCTGGGGTGTTGTTGGTTACAAGGCCCCAGTGTTATGTTTGGATATGCCCCTTGATTTTTTGTAACTTAAGAAAAATTCTGCATTTTTCTTTGATTTATGGCCCCTAACTCCGGGGTGTTGTTGGTTACAGGACCCCGGTGTTACGTTTGGGTAGGCCCCTTATTTTTTTATAACTTAAAAATTATTCTGCATTTTTTTTATTTGTGGCCCCTAACTCCGGGGTGTTGTTGGTTACAAGGCCGCGGTGATTTGTTTGGGTAGGCCCCTTGTTTTGACATGATAAGTTTGAGATATGACTGGAATGTTCACTTTCTTTGAATTCTTGAAATTGAACTTAAGAATGATTTTCGACTTGAAAGAGTCTGAATGATTTCATATTTTTGGTAATGATAAAATGAACTTAGTAACACCTTTCTTTTCCAACACAAGGTTTTCCAAATGAATTCTTGATGGGTTGGATTGAGACATAAGAGACTAGTGGGACTAATCCAGTCATATAAGAGACTAGCGGGTCTAGTCCAATTTAAGGTTGAAATTATGCCATAGGTACCTTAACGACCAGATGGAGGTCGGTACGGGCTGATCACCCGTATTATTATTTATGAAAGTTAAAGCAGTCTAATAAAGGGTTCCCTAATCACTTTATAAAGATATTTGAATAAATTGCCTTAGCAAATTGCTTCTTTGACAATGAAATGGTTTAAAATGATTTGAAATGAGTTGATTGTGATATTGTTTAGCCTACAGCTTGAGAACCCTGATTCTTGTTCTGATTGTTATTAATTATATAATTGATTCCCAAAGTTGAATAGATTCTTTATTTCCATTTGAAAGATCCTTAAGATCCTGTTAATGATTTGTGATGAATGTCGGCTTTCGCCCTATCTCGAGCCTTGATCCTTGGAAGCCCAACTATTTCTTCATAGACCTTTCATAGCCCAAAGATAGAAATCTGCCACCTAGAGATTTAAATTAGAATGCCTTAAAAGTAATTGTGGATAATTGTCAATTATTGCATCATAGATCTGTCATTTAGTTACTTGTTGAGTTTTTATACTCATATATTTTGCTCTGTTCTAACCATGGCAGTTAAGCAAGAGGATGGCTAGACTTAGGCGCACTGCTCGTAAGAGCATACCTGGTGGCCCCTACCGTGTTGTAGGCTTCCAGATGCCAGAGCAGGTAGTACAGGTAGTGTATGAGTAAGCGCCTAGTTGGAAAGTTTGTAAAGATACAATGGGTTATCTATCGGTTCAAAGTCAGAATCGATTATGTAAATTTGGTATTATTTTGGGTTGTAATATTTATTATCTGGTTGGTAGTTATAATCTTATCTCAAACTTAATCCTTTTTTATCCTGTTATTAGTTAATCGGGGTTTATGCTTATTTATTGTTAATTTAAAGGTGTGTGGGTCCTCATTTTGTAACCCCGAGATTGAGGGCATCACAAGTTGGTATCAGAGCTACAGAATCTAGTCCCTGAGACAAGTTAGGATAAATGGGTATTTTGGGTTATATATCTATATCGCGAGAATGTTCGACTCACATAGAGTTGAGTTAGACTATTATGTATAGTCTAAGTGAATGATTAGGTGGAAGTGGCAACTAGAGTTAGGGTGTGAGTCAGTTGGAAGTTTTATTTAACCCTAACGCTGTTTCTTGGTTGTTGTTTGATGTTTCCTCTCAGGACCCCAGTAGTGGTAGTGATTCTGATTCAGAGATTAGTTTGACCAGTACCCTAGTGGACTCTATCCCACCCTCTTCAGAGGAGCTTGTGTATGTTAGTTCAGATCCGGAGGAGGATCTATCTGAGAGTAGTGAGATTCCTATATAGATATCACCCTTGAGGCCAGAGTCAGATGGCCCAGCCCCTGAGCCAGAGTCTGAGATGCATAAGATTTTGCCTGTTAGTGTTGGTGGCAAGTTAGCCCAGGATCGAGATTTTGTTTACTCCCGCATTCCTGAGTTGGGAGTTTTGGTGAATAGGCTAGTTCGAGAGTCTAGGCAGAGGACTTCAGTTGTGGATGAGGATTGGAGAGCTAGGATTCAGTTAGTGGAGCAGGTTGCCCAAAAAAGATTGGACAAGGGACCGTCCACTAGTGATGCTGATGTTGAGGCCCGGAGGCTACATAAGATCATCCACTGGATGTTGGTTGTGTTGAGAGAGATTCTAGATGATTAGATAGTGTTGGTCAGGCGGGACATCTGGTGGAACCCGTAGTTGTTGTTGTTTTTTTTCACCGCCAGTAGGCTTGGGATACTTGGTCAGATGTCGGGATCCCTTTTTCATTTATTATATTGTGTTATACTTTGGAACTTTGTATTGTAGCGGTTGTTAGAAGTTAGGGGTAGATAGGGGGATGTTTTCCAGTTTTTCCTCTGTTTAACCCTGCTATATTATTGAACCTTATTTCAGATTTTATCATAATAGGACCTTTTATCTATGTACCCTTGAATTGTTGAGTCAATTATTTATCTTGTTCCTATTGTGCACCCTGGAAATCTCTATGAAATGTTTTGCATACCATGTTTCTATATAACCGTGTTTAATATTTTGCAAAATCATACCCTGTGTCCTGTGAAAACACACCACTGAAGAGAGAAATTATATAGTAATAGGATTGCATGTACAAAATTGGGCAAAGCTTAAAACTCGGAAAAGTTATTTCATAGTAAAATATTGTTATATATCAATGCCATGTTATCGTATTGCTAAATAATTGCTCAATCAGGTTTGTAAGAAATGGCCAACTCACCAGATCACCAAGAAAAAGAAACTCAAACCCAAGACCAAGAACTAAACCAAAATACCACTATGATGAATTGACTTGCTCAGCTTTTGCAACAACCCATAGCCCCAAAAGTTGGAAACTTCAAACATTTTCGATCTGTTCATCCCCCAGAGTTCTTAGGTTTGCCAGACCCAATAAAAGCTCAGTCGTGGTGAAGAGAAATGGAGAAAGCGTTTGAGTTAGAAAAAGTTAGGAATGAAAATAAAGCGCAGTATGCGAGTTATTACCTTAAGGACGAGGCAAGTTACTGGTGGGAATCTTCTAAAGCTTTGCTTGAAGAAAAGGACTTGTCATGGGAAAAGTTTACCGAGATATTTCTGAAGAAGTACTTGCCAAGTTATATGCAAGATCATCTAGAGATGAAGTTTTTGGATCTTAGACAAGAGGAAATGCCGATGGCAGAATATGAAGTAAAATTCTCGGAGTTATCTAGGTTTGTACCTGAGTATGTGAATACGAAGGTGAAGAAGGCCAAAAGGTTCCAACAGGGACTTAGGCCATGGATACGGAGTCAAGTGGCACTGTTGGAGAAGAACTATGCCACTCTGGTGCAGAAGGCAATGATAGTGGAAGGGGAGCGTGAAGCTGCAAAAAGAGAGAATGAGGGTAGGAAAAGGAAGTTTGAGAGCTCGGAGCAAGAGCAAGGAAATTCGAAGTTTAGAGGGAAGTTTGGCAAGAATGGTGGAGGTCAGAATCAAAATTTCAGAAGTTTAAACCCGGGATGGAGCTTAAAAGCATCATTTTTAGAAGACAGGACAACCGGGAAAGGATAGTAGACCTCAGATTCAAGAGTGTAAAGTTTATGGGAAGAAACACCTGGGAAGATGTAACAAGCTGGATGTGACCTGTTTTAGGTGTAATCAGAAAGGGTATTATTCGTCGGAGTGCCCAAGTGGAGCAAGGAAGCCAGAATTAACTTGTTTTAAATGTGGAAAGATGGGCCATATGGCTAGAAATTGTAAGGAGCCTATTTCAGAGGCAAATGTTCTTAGGATTGCTGGACCGCCACTTCTCCCAGCACCAACAGCTCAACCCAGAGCTAGAACCTCCAACATGACAATGAAAGATGTTGTGCAAGATGTAGATGTGGTTGCAGGTATGCTCATTATAAACTCAGTAGAAGTAAAAGTATTAATGGATTCTGGAGCAAATAGATCCTTATTGTTGAAAGTATTCTTTATAGACTAAAATATGTTGCAAATCAAGAGAAAGTCACTATTAATAGGGTTTGTCCCGATTGCGATGTGGTTATAGAAGGTCGATACTTTTTAGCAGACTTAATTCCTTTTAAGTTAGGGGAGTTCGACGTTATATTCGGAATGGATTGATTGTCAAATTACGAGGCGCAAATAGAGTGTAAAAGTAAGAAGGTGAAGTTAAAGACTAAGGATGGTATTGAAGTGATATTTAAGGGAAAAAGATAAGAGAAGATGTTTCCAACGGCTATTCAGATGAGGAGATTGTTACGTCAAGGATGCAAAGCTTATTTGGCTCATGTCAAAGATATAGAGAAGGAATCCGTAAGGATTGAAGATATTCAAGTAGTAAGAGATTTTCTCGATGTGTTTCCAGATGAATTACCTGGACTACCTCCGGATCGAGAAATCGAGTTCACAATTGATTTGGCTCCTGGAACGGAACTAGTATCGAAAGCTCTCTATCGTATTGCGCCAGTTGAGATAAGGAATTAGCAACGCAGTTACAAGAATTGTTGGATAAAGGAGTAATATGCCTAAGTGTATCCCCGTGGAGTGCACCAGTGTTATTTGTGAAGAAGAAAAATGGAAGTATGAGACTATGCATTGATTATCGCGAATTGAATAAGTTGACGATTAAAATTAAGTACCCTCTACCGCGAAACGATGACTTGTTTGATCAGTTAAAAGGAGCTACTTGTTTTTCCAAGATTTATTTAAGATCTGGGTATCATCGGCTAAAGATTAAAGCGGAAGATATACCCAAGACGGCGTTTCGAACGAGATATGGACATTATGAGTTTTTGGTAATGGCGTTTGGTTTGACGAACGTGCCAGCTGCATTTATGGATCTTATGAATAGAGTGTTCAAGCAGTATTTGGATAAGTTCGTTATAGTATTTATTGACGATATTCTGATATACTCCAAGACGAAGGAAGGCCATATGGAGCATTTGAGGATTTCTTTAGAGATCTTGAGAAAGGAAAAGTTATATGCCAAGTTTTCAAAGTGCGAGTTTTGGTTGAAAGAAGTTCAGTTTCTTGGACATGTATTCAATAGTGAAGGAATTAAAGTATACCCAACCAAGATAGAAGCTGTGATGAATTGGGAAAGGCCCAAGAGTCCAACGGAGGTCAGAAGTTTTTTAGGATTAGCAAGATACTATAGAAGATTTGTGTAAGACTTCTCTAAGATTGCTGTTCCATTGACTAAGTTGACAAGGAAGAACGAGAAGTTTGTGTGGACAGATAAATGCGAAGAAAGTTTTTGAGAGTTAAAGAAGAGATTGGTAACTGCCCCAGCTTTAGTGTTACCAGATGAAAAAGAAGAGTTTGTGATCTTTAGCGATGCTTCGTACAAAGGATTAGGATGTGTGTTAATGCAACACGGGAAATTAATAGCATATACGTCAAGGCAACTAAAGCCACATGAACAGAAGTATCCCATGCATGATTTGGAATTAGCAGCGATTGTTTTTGCTCTTAAAATTTGGAGGCATTATTTATATGGAGAAAAGTGTGAGATCTATACGGATCATAAGAGTTTAAAGTATATTTTTACTCAGAAGGAGTTGAATATGAGACAAAGAAGGTGGTTAGAATTGATCAAAGATTACGACTGTACGATAAGTTATCACCCCGGTAAGGCGAATGTGGTGGCAGATGCATTAAGCCGCAAAGAAAGATTGAATATGTTGACTTCATCAAAGGAATTGATCAAATATTTTGAGAAGATGGAAATAGAAGTGCAGATTCCAGAGCTAGAAAGAGGAGCCATGTATGCAATGTCATTTCAACCACAAATTTTAGAAAAGATTCGATGTAGTCAAGAGTAAGTAATGAACCACGAGAAAGATAAGTTGACAGGAGAGGAAATAAAAGATCAAAAGGATGAAAAGGGAATATATCGCGTTAACTCGCGCATTTGGATACCTAACATTGTGGAGCTAAAGCATGAGATTTTGCACGAAGCGCATAACTCTAGATTTTCAATTCACCCTGGAAGTACGAAGATGTACAAGGACTTAAAAGAGAGTTATTGATGGCCAAACATGAAAAAGAAAATCACGGAATGGATAAGTAAATGTTATACGTGTCAAAGAGTAAAAGAGGAACATCAGTGACCGAGTGGATTGCTTCAACCACTAGAAATACCTGAATGGAAATGGGAACATATTGCGATGGATTTCGTAGTGGGATTGCCAAAGACCAAGTCTAATCATGATGCGATTTGGGTGATAGTCGATCGATTGACAAAATCAGCACATTTCTTGCCTATCAACGAAAGATTTTCATTGGAAAAGTTGGTCAAAATGTATTTGGACGAGATTTTGATGAGTCACGGATTTCTAGTATCTATCGTGTCTGATAGAGATCCGAGATTTAACTTGAGATTTTGGAGACAGTTTCATGATCATTTGGGAACTAAATTGAAAATGAGCATGGCGTATCATCCGCAGACCGACGGACAAAGTGAAAGGACAATTCAGATGATCGTGGATATGTTGTGAACCTGTGTATTAGATTTTAAAGGAAATTGGGATGATCATTTACCATTGATTGAGTTTTCCTACAACAACAGTTATCAAGCAAGTATTGGCATGCCACCTTATGAAGTGTTGTATGGAAGAAAATACAGATCCCCTACATATTGGGATGAGGTTGGTGAGCGCAAACTAATTGGCCCAGAGCTAGTTCAACAAACGAAAGAGAAAGTGGAAATGATTCGTAAAAGGTTAATTGCTGCTCAAAATCGACAAAAGAAATACGCGGATCAAGATCGGAAAGATTTGCAATTCGAGCCCGGAGACAAAGTATTGTTAAAGATATCTCCGTGGAAAGGTTTATCCCAATTCGGGAAAAAAGAAAATTTGAGTCCCAGGTATATTGGACCATTCGAAGTACTTAAACAAGTCGAGAAAGTGGCTTATGAGTTAGCGTTACCTCCACAGAAGCAACATCTCCATAACGTGTTTCACGTTTCTCTTCTAAAGAAATATAATGCTGATGCAAGCCATGTGATCGAATTGGAACCAGTGGAAATACAACAAGATTTGTCTTATGTGGAACAACCCGTTCGAATCTTAGATCGAAAAGAGAAGACGCTAAAAAATAAAATTGTACCTCTAGTTAGAGTGTTGTGGAGAAATTCTTTAGTAGAGGAGTCAACTTGAGAATTAGAGAGTGAAATGCAAGAAAAGTATCCCCATCTATTTGCTTAGACTAGATTCTGGGACATAATCCTTTTAAGGGGGTAGATTGTAGCGACTGGGAATTTCGAGACGTGATTAAGTGAATAAAGTATAATTCTGTGGTGAAATTATAAATTATGTGATTAAATAAAGGGTTAAATGATTTTGTTGGTGTTAGTCCCTTAATAATTCAACAAGAATTACAGAAGGGGGGTTGAATGGAATTCTTGAAACTTTTTCTTAAATAAAATTGTTCTAACTTAAATATATATATATATATGTGTGAGTTGATTTGCAGAGTGCGGAATAATAACTTGAAATGAATCAAAACACAAGTAATTAAAAACACAAGTCTTTAAAAACTTTCTGGTGGATTTGAATGTATCCACCAGAGATATATAATATATCAAGAGAACTCTGTATAGCAATTAGCTCACAGTTGCTTACAAAATGAACAACTAAGAATACAGAGAAATGCTAAGAATTCAGCTTACAAAATGTTTCTCTCCTTGGTTGCTTAGTTAGTTATTCTATTTGCTGCTTCTTGGTTTATATATCACCAAGATTACAAAGCAATAAGACAAGATAATAAAACAAAAACTATCAAGTCTAATACTATGCTACTTCATTACTCTATTCCAGCATCTTTGAATATCTTCGTAATAGCATGGAAATGGTAATGCTTCTTTGTTCTCTAGAACCCAGTTGAATAGGCTTCCACATTCCATTTGCATACACTCGACGCATGTGACTGTGTTGTCACTGTCAATAGATGTTTGAATTCTTTATCCGTCAGGTTCATGATCATCCGTCGAGTTCATGATCATCCATCGAGTTGTCTAGTTGATCATCCGTCGAATGGCATTGATGTTTATCCGTCAGGTAGCAATCTGGCACTTGACTTTATTTCATTTATGCAGGATTACAAGACATCATCTATGTATAATTAATCAACCTATTCTGCATATCTAGTTAAAGTCAACATGACTTGAGTACTACTTACAGAATTTAAATAATGTGTATGCAGAAATATGCTACAGACTTAGTATTACATAAGTTACTCACTCGATGGATAATAAATCATCATCCGTCGGGACTATATTGAGTCATCTGTCGGGACTATAATCCTTATCCGTCGAGTGCTACATTTTTCACTAAGTAAAAGCTACCAAGGTGTTTTGTTAATGAAATCATCATGTTCACAACTTATACACAACATTTGGTTAATTGTCTTTATTGTATATTAGTAACTGGGAACGTAAAATGACCCGTTCCAGTTTGATGAGTCAGCTTAGGGGATAAGCTGTGTTGTCGAGCCGTTAGGTTGAACGGAACCCGTCTTAAAAAGAGATTAAAATATTTAAATGTGAACTATGTGTTATTGTTTGAAATAGGAATGCTTAAGTGGGTATTATATTACAGTGATGTGTCAGTTGATATAAAGAGAATGATTGAGAAGCATAATTGAAGACGAGACCCGTTACGCGAAAAGCGAATATGAATAAAAAGGGAAAGTTTTTATGATAGAATGTGTTTCGATATGAGTTGTGATATGTGAATACGTGCAATTTCTTGAGAATATTCTTGATTATGTGCTTTGGTTATTTTTCAACGATTTTAAGGGCTTTATTTGATTTAAAATAAGGTTTATTGAACCTTTAAATGTTTTTATAAAATTATCTGAGTATGGTCAGGACATGAAATTTATTTTTTTATCTTTAAAATAGTCCTAGAGACTTTACAAAAATGATAGATGGATTTATTTCATGATCGGTGTATTTTAAAATTATTTTATGGAGTTAAAATGTTATTTTCAGCTAATCTTGTAAAATCCGTATTAAATCAACCATTTGCTCAAAAATTATTCTAAAAATATGGCTGAAATGCTAATTTCGAGATCTACGTTCTAAAATTATTATTCTATGCATTCCCATCTTTTCTGAGAGAGTTATTCATTATTTAAATTAGTTTTTAGATTGTGAATAAAAGAGAAAAGAGAATGGAAGAAAGGAAACCTTGCTAATTACTAAAATACCCCTGCCCTTTTTATTATAAAAACCCATTCTCCCCCTTTCTTTTTCTTTCTTCACCCGGCTCTCTTCTCTCTCTCTTTTGTTTTCTCTCTTCTCTTCTATCTCTCACTCTCAAAGTCTTTCTCTTTCTTTTCCTCTCAGTACAACCCTTTTCCTCTATTGATCTCTATGAATTCCTCCATAAAACTTCATTCTTAATCCATACATGGGCTTTAAATCTTGTGCATGTGTGTGTAGATTCTTGCATGTGTGTGTGTGTGTGTGTATGTGGGCTCGATAATGAACCAAGGGCCGAGTTCTTGCTTCTTTTTGAATGTTCGACTTGAGTTTCTGTGATTTCAGTGATGATTGTGTATTGCATGTGTTAGTTGCTGTGTTTTTGGGTTAAAAATAGGAGGTTCAAGGTTGGAAACCCCTGAATGGGGGCACCACCGTGAAACCACCGCCACCGGTGGTTAGAAATGATGTACAAACTGAACTCTGGATTATTAGAACTTGATTTTTCAAAAGTTACATGTTTTATTTGCTTAAAGCCAAATGGTTCTTGATTTTTGAAAAGATTAAGTTGAATTTTTGTTGATGTAAATGGTTTGTTGTTGATTGTTTTTAGAAATTAGGTTGAGATGTGGTTTAGAGATCTAAAGTGATGCATGCATGTGGTATTTTGATGATTGTAGTAGTTGTCACTAGAGATTATGATGTAGTTAGTTAGATTGATGGATTAAAGATCAAATTGATGTTTGCATGTAATGTTTTTGGGGGAATTCGAATAAAATAATTCGAGTTATAGGAAATTAAGATGAATTTTGTGATCAAGGTGTTGCTTATGTTCTCCCATGTCTTAAAATGATGAATTGAGGTTAAATTTGGATCAATAGTGGGTTGCATGTTAATGAATGGTGTTGTGTTTGGCAAGATTAGGATTTAAAAGAATCGTTCGATTTCTTGCTTGTGTTTTGTGATAAAGTCGAATGGATCATAGTTGTAAAAGGATTTATTTCTAATAAAAGTGGTTGATTTGATCCTAGGGTTTCACTAGGTGAATGCATGTAAGATTACTAAGAATTATTTGGTTTATTTGTTGGTTTTGGTTTAAATTATGTGAAATAAAAGGAAGGATTGAGTCGTTTTGATACAGGATTTTACGATCGTTATTATTACTCAAGTATAGAATTTGGGTATAAGGATTGTATACTATGTGTTATGGTTGCGTCGTAATACGTGATTCGATGACTAATTGATTTGAAGTATATGACTATATTGTATATTGTGCTATGTGAATATGATCGAGTATATACTCTTAGGGTATTGCGATAAGGGATAATTGTTAAACATTCTGGGAATGTCGAGTGAGAATATAATTAGGGTTTTGATTGTTGGAATGTAGATTCGGAGCGTGAAGTCATTCAGGTTAGGAAAGGGAAAGGTGTTTTAGGTGGCAGTAGTTCAACCCTTTTAAAATAAGAAAGCTGTTGGATTTTAATCGCAGCGGAAGCATGGTAAAACACTTTTACACATATAAAATCCAAATAAAAGCATATAAATTGTGATTAAAACATATGAATCGATTACTAACCTTTAATAGCGATCCAAAAGCAACGATCGGAGATCCTTAGCAGCTGCTCCTCAAACGTGAAGCACTCCACCGGTATCCACCAAGAAAACGACGTTAAGGAGGAGGAGGAGGTGGAGAGAATTAGGTTTTCTAAAAAATTTGGGTTCGGGTTCGGGTTAGAATAAAAATAGGCTTTATAATAGTATATTTATAGGCAAAATTTTCAGCTGAAATTTTCCCATAAAATATTATTATTATTAACCCATTTATTATTCTCATTAATAATTAAAACACCTTTTAATTATTAATCCTTTTTCTAAACACTTTAGAAATAATTCTCTCTCTTGATTTAATTTCCAAAATTAAATTCTTAATTAATAATATTAAGAACTTTTCTTAATTAATTTATAATCAATTAAATCTCATTTAATCAATTATTAAATTTGCCAATTAATTATTTATTTCATAAATAAATAATTATCAGCCATTATTAATTAATTTCTCCACCATTAAATCATTCTCTTTTTATGGTGTGACCCTGTAGGTTCAATATTAAGCCGGTAGTAGAAATAAATAATAATAAAACTATTTTATCATTATTTATATAAATTCTCTAATTTATTAAATATGATTAATTAATTAATCATATTTATTCTACATCGTGAGGGATACTTCTCAGCATATCGCGACTATCCGGATAATACAAATTCACTGCTTAGAATACCAAGAACCTATTCAGTGAATAGTTACCGTACAATAAACTCCTTCTACCCTTCAATGTCCTGATTAAATACAAGGCATGGATCTTGTGTCAAGCCTATCTAATTTAATCATTTGCTTATCATTTACTATGCTTAGTTCTATGCAAATTAGAAACTACTTTCTAATTTCATTCACTCTGGCCAGAGATTCCTGAACTAGCATAAGTGGATCAGCCTTGAACATTCGCTTCCTTCACTGGAAGGGGTAGATCCTTTATTGATCATACACTATCTTCGTGTACAAATTCCTATACCCAGTAGAGCCCTAATAATTGTCCCTGGAGACTAAGAACTAAACCAAAGCATAGTTCAGTGTACACAAGATGACTATGATGACCTCAAATCTAAGGATACTTGTACAACTATCACTATATGAACAACTGATGACACGTGAGTGAACTCCATCAGTTGTTCAGCTGTGCGAGTCATGTTCAGTGAACTTATTCTATAATAAGCACCTACATACTAGCTATAGTGTCACCACACAAATATCTATGAGAACAGACATCCTTCATAATGAAGCAAGCATAGTATGTACCGATCTTTGCGGATTATTAATTACCAGTTAGTAATCCTATGACCAGGAACTAGTTAAGTTTAGAGTTATCATCTTTTAGGTCTCACTATTATGATCTCATCATAATCCATAAAAGCTTTACTCTAAACTATGGTATATCTTATTTAAACACTTAAATAGATAGAGCCCGTAATAAAAACAAAACAAGTCTTTTATTAATATCAATGAAATCAAAAACAGATTACATAAAAAGTTATTCCTAAATCCTAATACATGATTGGACTTAGGACATATTCCTTTCAATCTCCCACTTGTACTAAAGCCAATCACTCTGGTATCTAATACCCATCTTGTCTTTATGACGATCAAAGTGACTTTCATAAAGTAGCTTTGTGAGTGGGTCTGCTATGTTGTTATGTGTGTCAACTCTAATTCAATACAACACAAGAAATGTTATCGCGCTCTCACTAACCCTTTTGTAGACACATGGTTCATCTACGTTTTTCATAAAACCAAACTCTTTGATTGTCTCATCAAAACGGATGTTCCATCTACGAGAAGCTTGCTTTAAACCACATATGGTTCGCAGCAGCTTACACACTAGGTTTTCATTTCTCTTGGAAAGAAAACCATCTGGCTAATTGCTAGATCTCATAGTCGTAGTAAGCAGCAATCGCAAGCAAAATCCGAACTGATTTTAACAGGGCTATAGGTAAAAGGTTTCATCAAAGTCAATCCATTGCCTTTGTTTGAATCCTTTTCCCAAAAGCCTGGCCTGAAAGGTCTCCACCTGGCCATCTGCTCTAATCATTCTTTTGTATCCCATATACATAGATTTCATTCCGGATTTCATGGCACTATGCCATTTCTCTGAGTCAACACTACTCATAGCCTCATTATAGGTCACAGGGTCGTCATCATCAATGATCGACAACTCATTATCATTCTCAATGACAAGGCCATATTACCTCTCAGGTTGGCGAGACACTCTCCCTGACCTACGAATGGGCTGTTCCACAGAAGGTTGTTCAGTCAGAACAGGTGTTTCCACTTGATCCGTAGTAGTTTATGCTTCTTGAACTTCATCAAGTTCAATTTTGCTCCCACTGTTTCCTTCAAGGATAAACTCCTTTTCCAAGAAGGTAGCATGTCTGGAGACAAACACCCGATGATCGGTGTAAAAGTAATACCCTAAAGTCTCTTTAGGATATCCCACAAAACTACATTTTACGGATCGATATTCCAGCTTATCTGGGTTAACTTACTTGACATAAGCTGGACATCCCCAAATCTTAACGTGTTTAAGACTCGGTTTCCTTTCTTTCCATATCTCATACGGAGTTTGAGGAACAGATTTGGAAGGCACCTTATTCAGTAAATATGCTGAGGTTTCCAATGCGTAACCCCATAGGAATACTGGAAGATTTGCATAGCTCATCATGGACCGAACTATGTCTAACAAAGTTTGATTTCTCCATTCAGATACCAATATGGAGGCGTCCACTGGGAGACTATACCATTTACTTTGAGATAATCCAGAAACTCTCCATTCAAGTATTCACCACCTCGATCTAATCGAAGAATTATAATACTATGTTTGGTTTGTTTCTCCACTTCATACTTATACTCTTTGAACTTTTCAAAGGCTTCAGACTTGTGTTTCATCAAACACATATCCGAATCTAGATCTATTATCCATGAAAGTAATGAAGTATGAAAATCCACCCATGGCTTGCGTAGACATTGGTCCACATACATCTATGTGTACCATTCCTAGCAAATTTGCAGCCCTCTCTCCATGTCTACTAAATGGAGACTGCAGTGCCACAATGAAGTGAGATTTTCATCATCCCTTTTCTTTTATTAGTTTGTTCAATCCGAAGTAAATTATGTCACATTTGTACAGACCATTATTTAAAGTACCACGTCCATAAAGAATATTATCTCTAAGAATAGAACATTCATTATTCTCAATAATAAATGAAAATCCAGCCAAGTCTAACATGGGAATAGAAATAATATTCCTCACAATCGAGGGAACAAAATAACAATTATTCAAAATAATAGTCTTGCCCGTAGGCATATGAAAACTAAATGATCCTACAGCTATGGCCGTAACCCTTGCTCCATTGCCCATACGTAGAATCACCTCATCTTTTTCAAGATTCCTACTTCCCTTTAGTCCTCACAACGAATTGCAAATATGAGAACCACAGGCGGTATCTAATACCCAAGTAGAAATTTGACCTAGTGACATATTAACTTCAATCATGAACATGCCTGAATCAGAAGCGGTAGTCTTACTACCCTTCCTCTTCTTCAATTCTGCAAGGTAAAACTTGCAGTTCCTCTTCCAGTGCCCCACCTTGTTACAGTGAAAGCAAACAACTTTGCTCTTGGGGTCTTCAGCTTTTGGTGGAACCGGCATTTTCTCACCTACTTTCTTCTTCTTGGAAGGGTTCCTCTTCCTTTTCTTAGGATTGGAACCTTCACCAATTAGAAGAACATAACTCTTCTTAGGGGGAAAATTCGATTCCACAGTCTTCAACATGTTATGGAGTTCAGGCAGGCTGACATCCAACTTATTCATGAAAAAGTTCACAATAAACTGCGAGAACGAACTCGGAAGCGATTGCAAGACCAAGTCTTGGCTCAGCTCCCCATCCATGGCAAAACCAAGTTATCCAAGACGTTCAATCAAATTGATCATCTTAAGTACATGGTCATTCATAGATGATCCCTCAGACATCCTACAATCGAACAGCTCCTTCGATATCTCATATCGAGCTGTCCTCCCTGCCACATCATATAACTCTTGTAGATGCATGAGGATAGTGTGAGCATCCATATGCTCATGTTGCTTCTGTAGCTCAATGTTCATGGAAGCTAGCATGATGCATTGAGCAACATTTGCATCATCTACCCACTTACGATACACAACATGTTCATCATTATGTGCATCACTAGCAGGTTCAGTAGGCTTAGGTGAGTCAATCACGTATTCCAGCTTCTCAATCCTGAGAACAATTCTCAAGTTTCGAAGCCAGTCAGCATAATTAAGACCAGTCAACTTGTGAGCATCCATTATGCTCCTGAGTGATAGTGCAGAAGACATAATGTATATTGTAAATCTGTAAATGATAAACACATAACAACACTTAGCAAATATTCGATTTCATTTTAAAACACTATATGAATCGGGTCTTCATTCATAAGTGGCTCCCACTAGTTTACTTAATTTATTCAACCCCCTACATGAAAAATTAAGCATTCATAATGCTAGTGGGAATAGGGATCCTACATTCCATTATACAACCCCGGCTGTAGCACGAACCGCCATGTAATGTTCAATAGGCAGACAACTCTTGTCAATTACTTCTTATGTTATTCCCTAATCAAACTTTAGCCTCTTGAATAATTGAGTCACGGTTGTGGCACGACAAACTAAATATTCTAAGTCAAGTCTAACCCAACATTCCATACAATTGAATCAGCCCCCAAAGGCCCACGGCTGTGGCACGTACCGACCTTTAGATTCTTATTCAATGTACACATCTCTATGTAATAGACAAGTATTTCTTATTTCAAAATCAAAGCCCTCGGCTGTAGCACGAACCGACAATGATTCAAAAATAAGAACTACTTTTCTATCATGTTGGAAGGCTATGACCGACACAAGCCCGTTGTGTCATTGGCCAATTACTACTTGATATTATTTAATTTTAGAGGGATTATATTACATTACAATCATAATCATATTATAAAGAGATTCTTCCTTTTAAATTAAATATTTCAAATCAATAATCAATAATCAGATGATTCCCAGATCGGGTGGAGCATTGTCAAGAGGCGTCACTTAATAACCCTTTCTTACAGATAGAAATCTGTTGTTGACAGAATCATCCTTTCTCTCATATCGAAAATTCATATTCAATTACGTGTTTCATAAACACAAGAATCTCATGATTGTATTCATAATATTATTATTAAGGTTATGAAACAATTTCACTATACTAGGTTGTCTAACAAACGCCTTATGTTCATTTAAGTTCACCTAAATCTATCATCGCATGATAAACTAAGCATATATCACATATATCAACATTAAATAAACATCAAGTTAGGCATGTTACATCATCTAGCATATTGGTCTAAGCATTATACATCTCTACGTATCACACGAAACATTTAAAAGTAGTTAAAAATAGCTTTAAAACACTTTCGGAAATATAAACAGTTCAAAACTTTTATATAAACTAAAATTTGATCACTCCATTAGATCCGTCTCGGAAAAACGAATCCAACGATATATTGCACGCCCAAAACGGAGTTACGAAACTCCCAAAAAATCAAATTTAATGTGGACAGTCGGGCTGTAACGCATTACAAGAACGCGTTACAAGCCCTGTAACGCATTCCGGTGATGCGTTACAACCCTTTTAAGCCATTAAAAGGTGTAACGCATTCCGTGAATGCACCACAGGGTGTAACGCATTCCTGGAATGCGCGAGACCCCCTTCCCCGCGTGCGCTGAACGCGCCTGCAGCTGCCGCCGCCTGCTTCTGCCGTGTCTGACATTCTCTGTACCTTTGCTTTGCTTCCCGTGCAGTCCGTCAGTACAGCAACAACATATGTATATATATATACATACTTTACAATTTATATATATATATAAATATTTAATTACGAATTTAATTGCAACAACTTCAAAAATTCATAATAAAAAATCTATACATCATAAAATTATGAAAAAAATACCCAGACGATCTACAACACTTGTAGAACCCAGATCAATATTTAAAATTATTCTGAGAAACGATTTCTCATCAGACATAATTATCCATAATATAACTTGTAAAAATCTTAATTAATTCATACAAGCATATAAAATTCTGAAATTTTTACCACAGATCTATATGCATACAACCTATGCTCTGATACCATTGTTGGATTTTAATCGCAGCGGAGGCATGGTAAAACACTTTTACACATATAAAATCCAAATAAAAGCATATAAATCGTGATTAAAACATATGAATCGATTACTAACCTTTAATAGCGATCCAAAAGCAACGATCGGAGATCCTTAGCAGCTGCTCCTCAAAAGTGAAGCACTCCACCGGTATCCACCAAGAAAACGACGTTAAGGAGGAGGAGGAGGTGGAGAGAATTAGGTTTTCTGAAAAATTTGGGTTCGGGTTCGGGTTAGAATAAAAATAGGGTTTATAATAGTATATTTATAGGCAAAATTTTCAGCTGAAATTTTCCCATAAAATATTATTATTATTAACCCATTTATTATTCTCATTAATAATTAAAACACCTTTTAATTATTAATCCTTTTTCTAAACACTTTAGAAATAATTCTTTTTCTTGATTTAATTTCCAAAATTAAATTCTTAATTAATAATATTAAGAACTTTTCTTAATTAATTTATAATCAATTAAATCTCATTTAATCAATTATTAACTTTGCCAATTAATTATTTATTTCATAAATAAATAATTATCAGCCATTATTAATTAATTTCTCCACCATTAAATCATTCTCTTTTTATGGTGTGACCCTGTAGGTTCAATATTAAGCCGGTAGTAGAAATAAATAATAATAAAACTATTTTATCATTATTTATATAAATTCTCTAATTTATTAAATATGATTAATTAATTAATCATATTTATTCTACATCGTGAGGGATACTTCTCAGTATATCGCGACTATCCGGATAATACGAATTCACTGCTTAGAATACCAAGAACCTATTCAGTGAATAGTTACCGTACAATAAACTCCTTCTACCATTCAATGTCCTGATTAAATACAAGGCATGGATCTTGTGTCAAGCCTATCTAATTTAATCACTTGCTTACCATTTACTATGCTTAGTTCTATGTAAATTAGAAACTCCTTTCTAATTTCATTCACTCTGGCCAGAGATTCCTGAACTAGCATAAGTGGATCAGCCTTGAACATTCGCTTCCTTCACTGGAAGGGGTAGATCCTTTATTGATCATACATTATCTTCGTGTACAAATTCCTATACCCAGTCAAGCCCTAATAATTGTCCCTGGAGACTAAGAACTAAACCAAAGCATAGTTCAGTGTACACAAGATGATTATGATGACCTCAAGTCTAAGGATACTTGTACAACTATCACTATGTGAACAACTGCTAACACGTGAGTGAACTCCATCAGTTGTTCAGCTGTGCGAGTCATGTTCAGTGAACTTATTCTATAATAAGCACCTACATACTAGCTATAGTGTCACCACACAAATATCTATGAGAACAGACATCCTTCATAATGAAGCAAGCATATTATGTACTGATCTTTGCGGATTATTAATTACCAGTTAGTAATCCTATGATCAGGAACTATTTAAGTTTAGCGTTATCATCTTTTAGGTCTCACTATTATGATCTCATCATAATCCATAAAAGCTTTACTCTAAACTATGGTATATCTTATTTAAACACTTAAATAGATAGAGCCTGTAATAAAAACAAAACAAGTCTTTTATTAATATCAATGAAATCAAAAACAGATTACATAAAAAGTTATTCCTAAATCCTAATACATGATTGGACTTAGGACATATTCCTATAAACCTGTTGATCCATACCCTGATTACCTATTGATTCCTTTGGATACCTTGAATTCTTGTTAACCTTATAAGAATCTTTATGAACTCCCTTGCATAATGATCCTTCATTCCTTTGTTTACCTTATCCTGTAATGATCCTTGGAACTGTTTTGATTCCCTAACTTGTATACCTTATTTGTCATTTGATCAAGATTCTTAGTATTGATCTTTGCTTACCTTGATCCGTTCACTTTCTTGAATTCTTGAAATTGAACTTAAGAATGATTTTCGAATTGAAAGAGTCTGAATGATTTCATATTTTTGGTAATGATACAATGAACTTAGTAAAACCTTTCTTTTCCAACACAAGGTTTTCCAAATGAATTCCTGATGGATTGGATTGAGACGTAAGAGACTAGTTGGACTAGTCTAGTCATATAAGAGACTAGTGGGGCTAGTCCAATTTAAGGCTGAAATTATGCCATAGGTACCTTAATGACCAGATGGAGGTCGGTACGGGATGATCACCTGTATTATTATTTATGAAAGTTAAAGTAGTCCAATCAAGGGTTCCCTAATCACTTTATAAAGATATTTGAATACATTGCCATAGCAAATTACTTCTTTGAAAATTAAATGGTTTAAAATGATTTGAAATGAGTTGATTATGATATTGTTTAGCCTACAGTTTGAGAACCCTGATTCTCCTTCTGATTGTTATTAATCATATAATTGATTCCCAGAGTTGAATAGATTCTTGCTTTCCATTTGAAAGATCCTTGAGATCCTGTTAATGATTTGTGATGAATGTCGGCTTTCGCCCTATCTCGAGGCTTGATCCTTGGAAGCCCAACTATTTCTTCATAACCCTTTCATAGCCCAAAGATAGAAATCTGCCACCTAGAGATTTAAAGTAGAATGCCTTAAAAGTAATTGTGGATAAATGTCGATTATTGCATCATAGAACTGTCATTTAGTTACTTGCTGAGTTTTTATACTCATATATTTTGCTATATTCTAACCATGGCAGTTAAGCAAGAGGATGGCTAGACTTAGGCGCACTGCTCGTAAGAGCAACCTGGTGGCCCCTACCATCTTGTAGGCTTCCAGATGCCAGAGCAGGTAGTACAGGTTGTATGTAAGTAAGCGCCTAGTTGGAAATTTTGTAAAGATACAATGGCTTATCTTTCGGTTCCAATTCGGAATTGATTATGTAAATTTGGTATTATTTTGGGTTGTAATATATATTATCTGGTTGGTAGTTGTAATCGTGTCTCAAACTTAATCCTGTTTGATCCTGTTATTAGTTAATCGGGGTTTATGCTTATTTATTATTAATTTAAAGGTGTGTGGGTCCTCATTTCCCAACCCCGAGATTGAGGGTGTCACATCCAAGATGTGATTGCCATAGATTCATCGATCCCGGGCATGTCCTCCGGGCTCCACGCAAATACATCCTCGTATTCTTTCAACATGTCAATTAGTTCTTTTCGAAAGGTCATTTCCAGCCCCTTCCGATCTTCAACTTCTGGGTGGGGTTCCCGGGATCAAACTCGATGTCCATTGTTTGTGCTGCTGATTCAACCTTGTTCTTTTCCTTAGTTTCAACAAACCTTTAAATTCGGGCATCTACGTTGGTTACGTTGTAGCTCGAATCCTCTATAACATTTACGTCCATTCTGGGTCTCTTGCTGAGGTGTTCCTGGTGCTTTTTTCGGCTTTGTCCCTTGGGTAGGGACATGGCCTTCTTTCTATTCTCAGGCTCCGTTTCTGCCATGACCAGGGCATGTCCATAGCATATTCTTGCCATGTCTCTCTCTCTCCCTTTAGCTTGCAGATTCCGCTCGGGGTTGGAAACTTGAACTTTAGATGTATAGTTGAGGGTATGGCCCGGAGCCTGGTGATGATGGGTTTCCCCAAGATCATGTTATACGATGAGGCTGCACATATGACATAAAATTTCATGACATGCAATACCTGCTGTAGGACAATTCCAAATATGACAGGAAGATAGGTATCATGGAATTTCTGAAGCCATGGAGTGGGTCTTCAAGGCAGGGGTCCATACGCAGATGGCCTAATTTTATCCTGTTGAGCATGTGCTCAAAGACTATGTTTGCAAATGATCTATTGTCAACCAGAATCCTCTTTACTTCATTGCCTGCCATATTTTTTGTCACTACCAGTGCTTGATTATGTCCGGTATTTAGTCCCTCATTATCGCCATAAGAGAAGTATATTGGCTCGTCTTCAAAGGGTTGGATCATCATGATATCACTATCCATGTCTAGGCTCCGGGATGGGGAAGCAGTACCTCCAATTATGATATTAACCACGTGCTTGCCGCTTCTCGGGTCTTTATATTTGTCGTTGGGATTCCTCTACACGT
The DNA here is from genome assembly GCF_009905375.1 of Apium graveolens. NCBI lineage: Eukaryota > Viridiplantae > Streptophyta > Magnoliopsida > Apiales > Apiaceae > Apium > Apium graveolens. Next base: position 113,927,244 of record NC_133651.1, on the reverse strand, counting down.
ATGGATTATTGTTTCCCTTCTTGATTTGATTTTCAATAAACATCTTGAAGGAGAAACAATTCTCAGTTGTGTGCCCGTAGTCTTCATGGTACCCACAGTGTTTGTCTCTTGCTCTGTTCTTCGGGGGTGCAAGAAGGGGTGAAAGGCATATGTCATAGCCTATTTGTTTATTCGAGGATTTAACTCAACTCAAATAAGGATGTAACAAGTAAATAGTGGTCCTATCGTCCGAGAGATCTCTCAGAGTAACATATGTCAAAGGATTAAGTAACATTGTTCTTCTACAGACTTGATGACTTAATTCACTGAAAGAAGCTCAAGAAATTGATCAACCCTCAGTGATATAAACCAAGATTGTGGATTTAATCAAGTGACAGAGATCTCGTCAGGGTATCAATTAATTACAAGGATTTAGTCTGAAGAAAATCAAGAGTATCAAGGTCAAGGCATGAACAAACATCACGGAAGTTAGTCACTCATGAACCAGACAGTACATCGAGTGTCAACATTGAAGTGGTGGAATTGATTCATAATTGACAGTGATTTTCAGAAGATTTTCAGAAGAATGGTTGTAGCTCAAGATTAGTATTAATTCTCTATTAATTAATTAAGTCATATAAATTAATTAAGAGAATAAATTAAATCTGCAAAGATTAATTTATTGATTAATTAAATTAATTGATTAATTAATTCAAAATTATTATTTGATTAAAATCTGTTTTAATCCAGCAAGACTATCTTTTGTATTAGCAAGACAATCGGTATGACAATCAATAGTCATACTGAAAGTCATGCTAGTGCATTTAGATTGTCTTGCCGAAAGTCCTATCAGTTCAATTGATAGTCCTACCGAAAGTCTTACCAGTTCAAAGGATTGTCATACTGAGCTAAATGGATTGTCTTGCCAGTTAAAAATCACAGGATTCATTATTAAAACAAAGCAGCTGTTTTTCAAGAGAAGCAGAGAATTGAATATCAAATTCAGCAGAACACAGAACAAAAGAAACCTGCAGAGAACTTATTGCAAATTACACAGATCATTTATTTCTAGTATTTATTGTTAAATCTAATCCACTTGAAATCCTTTTCTTGTTCTTGTGTAACTATCTAGCGGATCGAAATCCCTAGAACTTAATCTCAAATCGCTTTTAATATTTGCTCTTTTTATTTCAAAAATAGAAAAAGTTCATGTCGAATTTATTCTAGATTTGTAATAATTGATTTGAGATTAATCCCTTGTAAACGATACCGTTTATTGTAATACCTTTCAAGTTTGATAATAGTTTTATTTAACTTGAATTTTGTTTCACTTTTTTTATTCCGCATTTTATTCGATTAAACGGTATTGTTTGTATTCAACCCCCCTTCTACAAACATATTGAGACCTAACAATTGGTATCAGAGCCTTCTGATTAACGAACAAATCAAGATCCTAGACTTTTGTGATTCTTTCACTCCTTGAATTTTTATTTACTCAAAAATTCATAATGACTACACAAAAAGTTGGAACCGTTAAAATTCCACTATTCGATAAAGAAAATTATGTTATGTGGAAGAAGAAGATGCTATTATTTTTACAAGTTGCAAATTCCAAATATCTGGAAGTGTTAAAGAAGGGTCCTAAAATTCCGATGGTTATTGAACCAGAGGTAATAGAAAATGATGTGGTGATTACCAAAGCAAGAACTTATGTGAAAGATCCTGAGGATTTTTTTCCTGCTGAAAAAGAAGAAGCCTCCCTGGATGCTAGCCTTCAATTAATTTTAGTAGATTCCCTTGATCCCTTGATGAATAGACATGTGATGAACTGTAAAGATTCCAAACACATCTGGGAAATTATTGAGGTTATTAATGAAGGCACAGAGGAAGTTAGGGAGAACAAATTAGAAATCCTAACCTCTGAGTATGAATACTTTAAATCCAATCCAGGAGAAGGAATCACTGAAGTATTTGAAAGGTACAATGCATTGATCAACAACCTGAACATTAATGGTAAATACTATTCCATCAGGGAGGTCAACAAAAAGTTCCTTTTAACACTGCCAACTCATCTCGAACATAGAATCACTGCCATAAGAGAAGCAAGAGATCTGAGTGAGATTTCTTTGGAAAGGCTATATGGTTTGTTAAAGACTTATGAGTTGGAGCAGATTCAGCAGAAGGAAGTTTACGGGAAAGGAAGAGTGGTCAGCACATCTACTGCTCTAGTAGCTGATGAACAGCAACAACAACCACAATATCAACAACAATCCCAACAGTCAGAAAGAATGGTACAATCTTCTAACGTTGAAGAAAATGTGATAGTAGCAGAATTTGATCCTCCTACTACAAATCAATCAGGAGATGATTTTTATTCCTTAGAAGAACTGGAGCAATTGGAGGATGAGTCAATGGCCCTGATTGTCAAGAGATTCTCCAATGTCAGATTCAAGAGGAATCCCAAGTTCAAATACAAGTCCAACTACAACAGGTTCCAGAAAGGTGGATCTTCATCCTCTAACACCAGCAGTGGTGGGTACAAAACAGGGATGGTTGATCGAAGCACCATTCGATGCTTCAACTGCAATGAGTTGGGACACTTTGCCACAGAATGCAGGAAGCCAAAACAAGTTAGGAAGAACTCTTATGATTCTAATCAGAAGAGTAAATCTGAAAGGGCTTACCTGGCAAAGGGAAGAAGCTGGGATGATACTGACAGTGAAGATGAAGAAGTTGGGAATCTTGCTCTCATGGCTAGTGATGCAAACACCTCATCATCAAGAAAAGAGGTAAAATTTATTGATGCTGAATTAGTTTATCATCTAGGAGGTTCCTTAGATTGTGCTCGTTGTGATAATGAAATGTTAAATCAACAAATCAAAGACCTTGAGAAAGAGGTCAATGAATTAAGACTTGTGCACATTAATCAAGATAAATTAAAAGAACAAGTATCTTTTCTAGAGAATAGAGTTGACTGTTATAGACAACTCGAAACTATTCTCAAAGACAAGATCACCGGTCTTGAGGCTAAGGTTAAAGCTTACTTTAATTCTTGTTCGAAGTCCAAAGAGTTTTACAATAAGCAAGCTGTTAATCAAACATCTGGAATAGGGTATGATTACAATGTTGCTATTGGAAAATTAGGCATAAACTCCCCTCCTCATGTCTGTGCTAAAGGAAGGGAAGTACCACATATGCTTAAGGGTGTTGATGAACCCCTCTATAAAGAATCAATTGTTGAACCATTTGATGAGACCTCATTTATTATTCAAGAAGAAATCCGTGCTGAAGATCATGTTAATGAGAAAGCTGTTTCCAAGTCAAGTGTGTCAAAGGTTCCAGTCAAAGTTGTGAAAGCAACTGAGACTAACTCAGACACACATGAGTTGGATAACACAAATGCCATGTCTATCATGCATAAGTTGCCTATTGTTAATCCCTCTCATAAAGCATGTGGTGTTCCTGATTGTATGACTTGTGCTTTTAATTTGATGTATGCTTATTTTAATGGTAAGCATGTTTCTAATGATAAGACTACTCCTCGTCAGCATGTGAATAATAGGAAGCATGATAGGACTAAGACTGCTAGTCCTCCTAAAGCTAGAAAGGAGACATTTGTGCCTAAGCCTAAATAGAAATTTGTCAAGGTTGTTCACAAGGTCAAATGTCCAGTCATTGAGAAAGTTGAGAACATTAAAATTAAGAATGTTGTTTTTCCTGATAAAGGCCAATTTTACAAGTATGCCGGACCCAGCCAAGCTTGGGTTCCGAAGAAGGTCTAATCCATTTGTATTGCAGGGCATTAAACAGGTACAACCGGTAGTGTAGATTCTTGACAGCGGATCGTCAAGACATATGACCGGAGATAGAGCCCTGCTATCAAATGTAGTTGAGAAAGCTGGCCCAGTGGTTACCTTTGGAGATAACAACAAAGGTTTAACTGAGGGATATGGCTGTTAACTAGCTGGAAATGTTATCATTGAAAATGTGTATGTTGTGCAAGGACTTGAACACAATCTGCTTAGCATTAGTCAGTTCTGTGACAACGGCTACAATGTTTTATTCGACAAGCTGAAGTGTCAGATTCTGCACAAGAAAAATGAAAAATCCTCCTTGATGGGAATCCGGAAAGGAAATCTGTTCGTAGCTGACATGAACTCTGGAAGCAATCCTGAAGTCAATTGTTTCTATGCAAAGGCATCGTCAGATGAGAGTTGGCTATGGCACAAGAGACTTTCTCATCTCAATTTTAAAACAATGAATTCTCTTATCAAAAGAGAATTGGTCAGAGGTCTGCCTCAGCTGGAATTCTCCCCAGAAGGACTATGTGAAGCTTGCCAGAAAGGAAAGTCAAAGAAAGCAAGTCACAGAGGCACTGACACATCCTCCATAACTGGTGTTCTGCAATTATTGCACATGGATTTATTTGGACCAGTTAATGTTCTTTCGATGTCAAAGAAGTGTTACTGTCTTGTGATAGTTGATGACTATTCCAAGTATATGTGGGTTTTATTCCTTCACTCTAAGGATGAAACATCACAAGTTGTGATTGATCATATCAAGTTGATCGAGTTAGATTCTAATGTCCCTGTTAGAGCAATAAGGTCAGATAATGGAACAGAATTCAAGTACTCACTTCTCAATGGATTCTGTACAGACAAAGGGATTACCAGATAATTTTTAGCTCCTAGAACCCCTCAGCAAAATGGAGTGGTAGAAAGGAAGAATCGTACATTGATTGAAGCTGCAAGAACGATGTTAAGTGAATCAGGTCTTCCAATGTACTTTTGGGCTGAAGCTGTCAATACTGCATGTTATACTCAGAATCGAACTCTAATCAACAAAGACTTCATGAAAACTCCTTCTGAGATTTTGAATGAACAGAAACCTTCTATCAAATACTTTCATGTATTTGGTTCCAGATGCTTCGTGCTCAAGGATGGAGATGATCGTCGTGGTAAATTCGAGGCAAAGGCATATGAGGGTATTTTTGTTAGATATGGAAGAAGATCATACAGGGTGTATATCATTGATCAACACAAAGTAACTGAAAGTGTAAATGTTACATTTGATGACACTAAACTCCCTAGTATCCAAACTGAAGATCCTTCTGAAAAACTGAAGTTTGATGATATGTTAGATTTAGAATCAGATAATGATCAAGAACCTGAGGTTGTTGCTGGCGAAGAACCTGTTAATCATGATGATACTCATGGTAATGGTGATGGAAACTTTGGCAACAATGGAGATACCACTGCTACTGACGGAGAATCTTCAAGTCAACATGGCAACAACTCAGGGGAGATGCTGAAGGATCAACTAGTAGGACACAACATCCCAATGAATTTCAACATGAATCATCAAGATCAAATCTTCCAAGACAGACTGTCTGGAATAAAGCTCATCCTTTTGAGTTGATTATTGGTGATCCAGATGTTGGAGTCAGAACTAGACGTGCTACTCAAAATGAGTGTCTATTCTCAGGATTTCTTTCTGAGATGGAACCTAATAAGATTGAGGAAGCACTGACTGATCCAGATTGGGTGATTGCTATACAAAATGAACTCAATCAGTTTGAACATCAACAAGTCTGGAAACTGGTACCTAGACCTACACACAAGAAAGCTGTTGGTACTCGGTGGGTATTCAGGAATATACTAGATGAAGATGGTATGGTTACAAGAAACAAAGCAAGACTGGTAGCTAAAGGGTATTCTCAAGCTAAAGGCATTGATTATGATGAAACCTATGCTCCAGTGGCTAGACTAGAGGCCATAAGGATATTTCTGGCATTTGCAGCATTCTCTAACTTTAAAGTTTATCAAATGGATGTCAAGAGTGCCTTTCTGAATGGAAAGCTGGATGAAGAGGTATATGTAGAGCAACCTCCTGGTTTTGAAGATCCAGATCATTTGGATTTTGTCTACTTTCTTTTCAAGGCTATCTATGGACTCAAACAGTCTCCGAGAAAATGGTATGACACTCTCTCTGAATTTCTTATTGAAAATAGCTTTATTAGAGGTGTCATAGACAAAACTCTCTTTTCTAAAAAGCATAAGAATGATACAATATTAGTCCAAGTCTATGTGGATGATATAATATTTGGGTCTACTAATGATAATCTCTGTAAGAGATTTGCTAAGTTAATGCACAGCAAATTTGAAATGAGCATGATGGGAGAGCTGAAGTTCTTTCTTGGATTACAAGTAAATCAAAGGTTAGATGGAACTTTTATTTGTCAATCCAAGTATCTCAAGGAACTCCTCAAAAAGTACAATCTAGAGGATTCTGCATCAGCAAGGACTCCGTCAACTACAGCTGTCAAGCTTGGACCATGTGAAAACTCCATTAAGGTAGATGTCACAAGCTACAGAGGTATGATTGGCTCGTTACTCTATCTTACTGCAAGTAGACCAGATATTATGTATGCTATATGCTTATGTGCAAGGTTCCAAGCGGATCCTAGAGATATTCATCTCGTTGCTGTTAAACGAATCTTAAGATATCTTAAGGGAATACCAAATCTAGGTATTTGGTACCCTAAAGAATCTAGTTTTAACCTTGTTGGATATACAGATTCAGATTACGCATGAAGTGTTGTTGATAGGAAAAGCACCTCAGGGAGTTGTCAATTCCTAGGTAGCAGACTAGTCTCATGGTACAGCAAGAAACAACAAACAGTTTCAAATTCAACGGCCGAGGCTGAATATATTGCTGCTGGAAGCTGCTGTGCTCAGATCTTGTGGATTAGGAATCAGCTACGGGACTATGGATCTGTATTGAACAAAATACCTATTCTATGTGACAATACAAGTGCAATAGCCATCACCAACAACCCTGTGCAGCATACAAGGACCAAGCACATTGACATCAGGTATCATTTTATTAGAGAGCACGTCATGAATGGTACTGTTGAACTATTTTTTGTTCCAACAGAAGAACAAATAGAAGATATTTTCACTAAACCTCTTGATTAATCCACATTTACCAAATTAGTTGGTAAATTGGGTATGTTGAATAGCTTTAGTGATTAAACTTGTGAATATCTGAAATCTGTTCTTGAGTGAATTTACAAATGAATTTTTCATAAATGAAAAATTCATTTGCAAATTTATTTTATCATTTTCCATAATTTCTTGCTTATTTTTATGTAATTTTTATTATCTTATCTTATTTATTTACTCAACTTGTTAATTTTAATGTCTCAGAATATTTTATTTTCTCTAAAAATATTTTTCTATGAATTTTATTTGCTAAAATTCAAAAGAAATCTATTTTTGGATTGAAAATATAATTATCTCTGAAATTTTTTATTGTGTAAATATTTTTTGCCATATCTATATTAGTATTTATTGTAGTTTTATGTAATTTTTTTATATATATATATGTTCTGTTTTCGTTAAAAACTATTTATATTTGTTTTTGTTAAAAACTGTTTATATTTGGTTTATAAAATATATATATATATTTGTTTATTTTAATTTGATACTTGAATGACAATCGGCAAGACAATTGAAATTGTCTTGCTGAAAGTCATTTCAATATATTTATATTAATACTTAATTTAGTTTGTACTAGAATGACAATCGGCAAGACAATTGAAATTGTCTTGCTGAAAGTCATTCCAGTACAAATACGTGTTTATTTTTAATTCAGTTTAATTTTATAACTGGCAAGACAATCGGTATGACTATTGATTGTCATGCCAGTAATAAAATTAATATCAGATATTTTTTGTTTTATTTTGTACTGGTATGACAATCGGTATGACTATCAGATTGTCATACCAGTTATATTATTACTATTTGTTTGTTTTGTTTTCTCAATTTGCCTGGTATGACTATCGGTATGACAATCGGTAAGACTATCCTGAATTGTCATACCAGTTGTCTACTTAACATTTTTTTTTGTCTTGTTAAATCAAACAGTTCTTTTGTTTTTCAATTCCAACAGTTTCTTTCTTTTTCTCTCTTATTTCTCTCTCTCTCACTTCGAACAGATCAAAACTACCTCCTTTGTCTTCCTTGCTCGAGTTTTTACTCAGCATACAAAATCATCACTCATGTGATATATACATACACGTATATACATACAGAAGTGCTACCCAATTTTTATGTTTTAAAACAAAAAAATTCACTTCGTTTTTGTTCCCTTAAAAAAAATCAATGTTTGTTTGCTTTTTGGTTTTTTTTATTTTAATTTTGTTTGGTGTCTTGTGCGTTTTTTAGATCTATTATCGTGAGTTAAGAACTTTAACGAGATACATTACTTTCTAAATTTTTCGGATATAATTGATTTAATTCGAATTATTAAATTTTTTTTAATTAATTCAAATTTTCTTAATTTAATTCTTAATATTCTGAAAGTGTGTGTTTTATTAATTTTTTAATGGCTCTCAATTTCCAAATTGTCACACATAATCTTGTTGGTTATTTTAATCCAGATAAATGTGATGTGGAAAAATTTAAGCCATGGATTAGATTATTAAATGACCATTCGATTGTTAGCTCGGCTATTAAATCAAATGTGATTTTAAATGTTGATCTGCTCAGACTGATTTGCACAACATCTACTGTGGCCGATGATTTTAAATCTTTTTCATTCACCGTGGCAAACACACAGTATGTTGTTGATGAAACAGTCGTCAATCGAGCGTTAAATTTTCCATTGGACAATTTCTGTAATTTGCCCTCTGAAAATGATATTTCAAACTTTTTCCGTGCTATTCACTATCAGGGGGTGATTAATTTAACCAAGTTATCTAAATCCAATTTGGTTTCTGAATGGGATATTTTCTTCGATACACTTTCTAAAGTGTTTGCCAACTGCACTAAATCCAACTTTCACAACATCACTTCCACTCTGCAGTATATTGGTCTTGCGGTTGTTTTCAATCAAATGATCAATTTTGGCAAACTACTTTTACCCATTCTTTTGAGACGTCTCACTACTGCTTTACGTGATCATTCTACAAATCGTAGGGTCTCGTGCTACTATGCTCGCTTTCTCATGCTCATAGCAGAACATATTCTCTCACCTGAGCATAAAGCCCTTTTTGCTAACTCCTCAGTAACCGAACCCCCTCCAGTAAGCAAAAAGATTTACACCCGCCAAGACACAACTTTCAAATTCATGCAAGTTCCAGTACTTGTATCTGCTTTCATGGCCACTTACATTCCTTTACCTATCTTCAATCTTCCCGGTCATGAACAACAAGATCAACCTTCAGTAGTTCAAACCACCCAGGCTCAAACATCAGATGCTCTTCCTCTACAGATAATTCCTCAAACTCAACATATTCCTAATTCTGTTGAAAGACCCCCAGTGGTTGATAGGACTGACCATGAAGTTGTAGAACCACAGCTTCAATCCCAGGTCATAGAGCCAAACACAGAGTCACAACCTATCTCAACCTCTCCCCCACTGTCTAAAATGTTGCCTAGAAGGTTAGTAGGAAGTAGTATGTTAGTGGATGTGAATGAACCCTCAGCTCTACCTCCACCCAAGAAAAGAAGAACATTTACTGAGGCATCTGAAAGCCCATCCTTGTCCTCCCAACAGGACATGGACTTTGAAATGGCCACTGAACAGTTACTAGAAACATTCTCTCAACAGGATGAATCTATTAAAATTCACCATAGGGCCATGGCATCCTGTACTGAGTCAAGCACAATTCCATTACTCACAATGGAAGCATACAGACCAGTAGATGATACTCAGGACACGGAGCGAGGAGTGCACATTGAGTCGGTTACAGTGCCTGCCATAGTTACGGCAGAAGAGAAGTCACATGCTTCTGAGGGAAAATCTAACTCTCAGCCACCTTTAATAGAGTCATTTTCTCCCCTCCCAGATCCAACACCTCTGGCTCCCTCACGGGATTCTCCACTCGCAGATTTATCTGGAGAAAGTGGAGGGCAACTTGGTCAATCTATCCCTGAAGCAATTCAGACATCTATTTCACATAAAAAGATAGGTTTGACTGAGGATCGGGACTCGCAAATTCCCATTACACCACCACTGACCTCTCTTGAAGAGGCTAGGGTGATTTTAAATGCAGGTATAGAAGATCAGCATCAGGAAGACTCCTCACGAGCAATTATATTGAGAGATACACAAGCACGTGAGTTGAGTGAATCAAATAGGAGAGATATTCAGGTAAGCGCACACACAGACACAAACACTGAAAATCTGTTAGCTCAAATTACTGATCTCAAGGAACAACTTGCAAAAAGTCAGGCTGAAGCTCAATCATTCAAAGCACAAGTGGTTGAACGGTCTTCTTCTTGCACCTCTGTCAATAATCAGCTGGCTCTCATCGGGACTGAAATATCAGATTTGAAGACATCTGTTGTACCTAAGCTTAACTCAATCCAGGCATCTCCAACGTTATCAGCTGACGACATTTCAAACTTATGCTCTCTACATACAAGAATGACTTCTCTTGAAGACTTGGTTGAAATGAATCATTCACTAGATTCTTCTAGATTTCTGAAGATAGAGACGGGCATGGAACATCTGAATGAAGGGATGAAGCACCTGTACTACATGATCAAAAATTCTCACTGCCCTAATGAAGAACAAAGGACTTTCTTTGAAGGGCCGTCTGGTGGAGGCTCAGGCTCTGGAGGTGATGGAGGTCATAGAGGATCTAAGGGAAAGTTTGTAGAGGATTCCTCAACTAAGGGGGAGAAGAAAGGGAGAAGTGAAAAGGGAAAAGAAAAAGATTCGTCTGCTGGAGGAACAGGGAAGCCTGATGATATCTACTATAGTAGAGAACAGGATGACTTTGATATTTGTGACATTCCCACTGAACCAGTCTTGGAAGATAAAGATGGTTTCTTTTAAGCTGAGGAGGAAAGTGATTTTGGAGAATGGGAAGAGGAAGCTCCAGTGGATCCTCTGTTTGAGAAAGAGTTTCAGCAACAGCAGTCAGAATTGAAAAGAAAAGAAGCTGAACTCAAAAAGGTATCCCAGATCATTGACATGAGGAAAGACATCCAAAGAACAGAAGCTCTTCAAAAGCAACGTCTTCATGACATTAAAGCTCAAGAAAGGAGAAGAGATGTCAGACTGAAGATTGGTGAAAAATGGGATGAAGCTAGGAGAGTACTTGATATGCCTCAGCTGAGCACAAACAATGATAGGCAGTTTCTACATCTTCTGGACAAGCTGGAGATCTCTAATCCAAACAATGACATGTACATGAATGCTATAAAGACTGAAGTCTCAAGGATCACAGCTGCCTTTGACAGATCCCTAAATGAGATGAGCATATTTGTATACTGTCAGAGCGAAGGATCTTTCAAGGTGTCACTTCATCTGTTTGAGAATCGTTCTTTGTCAGAGATTTGGGTTCTTCTCAAAAAAGTCAAAAGAAGCTCAGAATTGAATGAAGTTCTTCGAGAAAGGCTCAAAGAGTTTGCCAGCAGAGCTAGTCCTCAAGTGGTCAACAATCCTCATCAGGTAAGATTCTTTAAGTCTGACTGTCTTCAAATCTGCCAGCTCGATTCACAATCTCTTAAAGACTACTCAGCTAAGCATCTGGTCTGGATGGAACATCACCTAAGAACTGCTGGATATTCATCCATGTTGAAAACTCAAGCAGCTGATTTGATTCAAGCTTATTGTGAAAAGAATATCAAAAGGTACAATCAGTTAAAGAATAAGCTAAAGTCAATTGGAGTTCAACCAGTTAGACCAGACAGCTTCACTTCAGAAAAGGATCGTGTCTTTGACAAGGAGTTGCTTCAAGATTTGGAAGAAGGTGAAGTCGGAAGAGAAGACAACTGAATTCAATTAGCTCAAAACTCAATGTAATATGATTAGAGCTTTATGAATCAAGATAGACTAATGTAGTTATATGTTCAGGCTAGAGGAACATCTATCTTGTATTCACTTGTAAATTTCTTTTGGAATCTGGAAAATGTTAAATATAATCCAGAACTTTTCTGCTATTTACTTTGCATTACTGTTTATATCTTTTTTCTTATTTGTCAGTTGAGTTATCCTCTAGGTATTTGTTGTTATTATCTAACAAACAAATAGGGGGAGATTGAAAGGCATATGTCATAGCCTATTTGTTTATTCGAGGATTTAACTCAACTCAAATAAGGATTTAACAAGTAAATAGTGGTCCTATCGTCCGAGAGATCTCTCAGAGTAACATATGTCAAAGAATTAAGTAACATTGTTCTTCTACAGACTTGACGACTTAATTCACTGGAAGAAGCTCAAGAAATTGATCAAGCCTCAGTGATATAAATCAAGATTGTGGATTTAATCAAGTGACAGAGATCTCGTCAGGGTATCAATTAATTACAAGGATTTAGTCTGAAGAAAATCAAGAGTATCAAGGTCAAGACATGAAGAAACATCACGGAAGTTAGTCACTCATGAACCAAACAGTACATCGAGTGTCAACATTGAAGTGGTGGAATTGATTCATAATTGACAGTGATTTTCAGAAGATTTTCAGAAGAATGGTTGCTGCTCAAGATTAGTATTAATTCTCTATTAATTAATTAAGTCATATAAATTAATTAAGAGAATAAATTAAATCTGCAAAGATTAATTTATTGATTAATTAAATTAATTGATTAATTAATTCAGAATTATTATTTGATTAAAATCTGTTTTAATCCGGCAAGACTATCTTTTGTATTAGCAAGACAATCGGTATGACAATTAATAGTCATACCGAAAGTCATGCTAGTGCATTTAGATTGTCTTGCCGAAAGTCCTACCAGTTCAATTGATAGTCCTACCGAAAGTCTTACCAGTTCAAAGGATTGTCATGCTGAGCTAAATGGATTGTCTTGCCAGTTAAAAATCACAGGATTCATTATTAAAACAAAGCAGCTATTTTTCAAGAGAAGCAGAGAATTGAATATCAAATTCAGCAGAACACAGAACAAAAGAAACCTGCAGAGAACTTATTGCAAATTACACAGATCATTTATTTCTAGTATTTATTGTTAAATCTAATCCACTAGAAATCCTTTTCTTGTTCTTGTGTAACTATCTAGCGGATCGAAATCCCTAGAACTTAATCTCAAATCGTTTTTAGCATTTGATCTTTATATTTTAAAAATAGAAAAAGTTCGTGTTGAATTTATTCTAGATTTGTAATAATTGATTTGAGATTAATCCCTTGTAAACGATACCGTTTGTTGTAACACCTTTCAAGTTTAATAATAGTTTTATTTAACTTGAATTTTGTTTCACTTTTTTTATTCCGTATTTTATTCGATTAAACGGTATTGTTTGTATTCAATCCCCCTTCTACAAACATATTGAGACCTAACAAGGGGTTTGAGGGGGGTAGTAAAAGGGTTTGCCTTTAACTTCTCTCAAGATATCAGCTCGGGACTTGTTAAGGGGGGTCCATTCGGGCTCTGGCTTGGGTTCTCTGTTGGCTCTCGGCTTTCTGTCACTCTTTTCAGCACTTGAATAACCACTTCGGGGTGGGGTTTCCAGGGAGTGTTGGATGTAGTTAGACTGTCTGTCAATCTTGAATCTTTTATCTCTCATGTATGATGAGCGTCTCTTCGGGGACTCATCATCATCATGGATCCTTCGATTCATCTTCATGGATTTGAGAAAGTCATTTTCCTTTATGAATTTAGAAGCCAAGGCATATGCCGAGGCAAGGCTTTGAGGCTCTCTATGGATCAGGTCTTTGATATGGCCCTCACAAGATACCGGGTGTAAGTTCCTTCGAAAGATGTTCACAACTTATTTTCCCTCAGGGTTGGAGATTTGGTTGACATCTTCTTAAAATCTCTTCATGAATTCAGGAAGTGGTTATTTACTTCTTTGTTCGATGGTTTCTAGATGGCACATCTGCAACTCATTCATACGGTTGGCCCGGAATCTCTTCAGGAATCTCTCTCGGAAACTTTTTCACGAGTCTACGCTCCGGGATGGAATCCTGCTAAACCACTTCTGAGCTCCCCCTTCAGTGTTGATGCAAAGAAGCGGCACCTTGTGATGTCATTATAGTCATAGATGTTTGAGATTTGCTCGAAATAATTAAGGTGCTCTTCGGGGTCGTCTAGCCCGTTGAAGGAGTCAAAATTAAAGTGTTTAAGTCCGGATTCGATCCATACCGATCCGATAGGGTTCTACCGAACCTGAATATTTTGGGTTTGGATTCGGGTTCGGGTTTGATTTTTAAACCCGAATCATTTTCGGGTCGGGTTTGGATTTAAGGCATACCGTTCTGAACCCGACCCGAAACTCGTTCCGTTCCGACCCGAACCCGAACTCGATCCGAAATTTGTGTTAATATATAAATAATATTTTATATTTTATAAGTAGTAATATAATATATAATAATTACTAATATTAGTACTAAAGAATTATACTTTTTACAAACTATTACATTAAAGTCGTTGAAATATATTTTTAGCAAGCATGTTCAATACAAGTATATTAAAGGTTAGGATTGTTGCATTATTTCACTAACAATTTAATTCAAAGAGGTATGATCCATTATCTTCTCTGAACCCTTTAATTCAACCCCAAGAATTTCAATATCGTCATATTTATGAGCACTTTGCTCAAATCAAATCATAGTAAGTTTTCACCAGAGTTTGTGCAAATTAAGGTACAATTTGATAGTGATCTACAAATCTGAACCCGACTGAATCCAATGGATTCGGGTTCGGGTTTAGTGGTTCGGATTTTACGGGTTCGGGTTCGGATTTGGCAAAAATAATCGGGTTCGGATTTGGTTTTTGCTAAACCCATTTCGACCGACCCGATTATCGGGGTTCCTTTTCTTTGGGTTTTAGTGGTATTTTTTAGCCTAATTATATTATCGCCTATCATCAAGTATCAAACACATTATACCAACATTTTCACGTAGGATTTATGAGAGAACTGACGATGCTTTGATGTTGCAAGGAGCAGGAAAACACCAACACCACTTGATAACTCCGGTGAGCGGGCGGCTCCGTCCAACGGTGTTCCTGGACCTGTGCGTGGGAGAGGTGTAGCTGCAGGTTGGGCGCCTGCAAAACAACACCGGAAGGGGGGTTTTGCTCCCACGGCGCCTCCGGTGTAAGAATAAGAACGAGCTTTGGAGGAGATGAAGGTATATATATATATTTATATCATTTGGAGGCTGCTGTGTGTTTGTGTGTGGATGTGTATATGTGATGGCTGCTGTGTGTTTTGAGTGTATGAGAGGGAGAGAGAAGGTGTGAGTGTGCAAGAGTGTGTAAATTTTCCAACCCCTAAACCCTTCAGTCTTGGGGGTATATATAGCCCCAAGATAGGGTTTAGGGTAGTTACCTCTAAATCTGGGCCGTTGGATCTTGGGAGTGGAGAACGCCTGGCTTGGGCAGATTGCTTACACGTGTCCAGGGGAGGACCACCTCCAGACTGTCCTAACAGCCTCTGACACGCGCCGTGGTTGTTTGGCGTGCTGGTTGTTGATAGCTGTCATAGTCACGTGTCCACGTACCTTTGCTTGGCGGGTTGCGGGATGTGCATGTGCTTGTTGGGACCTCCCTCGTTGTGGTTTTAGTCCTGATCCGGATCCGGGTATGCAGGCGGATCCGGATCTGGGAAGTGGGATAGGCCCGGGCCTGGGCTCCTGTGCTTGATTGGCCTGGGAGAGGGGGGTCTTAGCCAGTCGGTTGAGCCTGCTCCCTTTAGTCCAGGTTGATGCCTACCCGGGTCACTTATACCCTATCATTTGCCCCCCACTCCCTTATGCAGATTTTCTGGATGAAGGAGTAGAGTAGGATTGCATATTTGGCTTAGTAAAGAAAAATTTCCGCTCTTGGTTGCCCCCCAATCCGGATCTGGTGTAATGGATACCAATCCGGATTAAGGTAGAATAGTTGCTTCATAAAAATTTGTGGCCCTGGTTGCCCCCCAATCCGGATCTGGTGTGGTAGATGCCAATCTGGATTATGGTGGAATAGTTGATGCCTTAGAAAAATTTCCGCTCCTGGTTGCCCCCCAATCCGGATCTGGTATAGTAGAAACCAATCCGGATTAAGGTAGGATAGTGGCTGCTTTAGAAAAATTTCCGCTCCTGGTTGCCGCCCAATCCGGATCTGGTGTCGTAGAGATATCCGGATTGACCTTGGGTAATTTTCTCTTCTAAATCTGTATCTGGTTGACAATGATCCGGATTAGGGCTCTTGATCCGGGTAAGGAGCCGTGGAATTTGAAAAGTCGATGAGTTGTAACGTCTTTCAGTTTATTCCCTCCCACGAATTTGAATTTTTGGGCAGTTATTTCCAAAATATTCGGCCCATAATGATTATGGGTTTTAATTGAGCTTTTAAATATGCGTATATAAATGTATATATAAGTTTTTTGGTAACCGCTCCTAGGTCCAATTGCAATTTGCCACGTGGCAGGGGTGGTTGTCCTTCCCCAGCTCCTATAAAAAGCTGCTCTCTTCCCCCTTTTATTCTCTATCCGCCTATATATATATAAAAAAAAGGAAAACCAACAGTCTCCATTTTCTTTTTCCGTTGCTAAGCATTTTCGAAGTTATTCTCGAGATTTTGAAGTCTTGGATCTTGTTCTTCGCTTTCGCTGTTCTCCGTTTTTCTGCCGTGCCATAAATCTGTAAGTCTTTATTTTCTCTTCTCCTCTTTTTCTTTTCGATTGCTCGTAGTTTTTCTTCATTTTCATGCATACATCGATTTGGTTTCTTCTTCGCTAATCGGTAGTATAAATCAGTAGTTTCGTTGTGTTTTGCCTTTGATATGGCCTTTTGGTTGCTATGTATGTTCAGATCTGTGTGTTTGTTGGTTGTTTTTGTTTTAATTTCTTGCGAAAATTGGGTTTTTGGGTTCGGTTTTTCTGGGTTTTTTCCATGGCTGTTCTTCACGTTCTTGATAAGGAAATTTGTGTGTATATGAAAAGTGTTTGTGTTTTGCTATTTGATTCTCAAAATGACTGTTTGTGGGTTAGGGTTTTTGTTTGGATCCGGGTCGAGGGTAGGTTTTTGGGTAGAATTATATGACTTAAGTTTTTTGTTGGTATGGATCTGGATCTGGTTATTCGCCATCAAGATCCGGGTCCATGGTGGTTTGCTTTTGTGGATTGTAGTTAACGTGATCCGGATCGTTGATGTTTTTCCGGGTTGGACTTGCATTGGTGGTCCGGATCATTAGGTTGCGATAAAATAAGGTACCTGATCCGGACCACTTAGAAGATAAATAAAATCTGTAGGGCCCAGGCTAACTGACCTTCATTTTAATAGGTATATGGTCCGGATCAAAGAGCGAGCTAGGAAAGTATACAACTGCTATCCCAACTTTTCTGACGAGGAGAGTGATCCGGATTCGTCTGGTAGAGAACAGATTCGGGGCGAGATGGTTAGAAAGGGGTCCGGGTCCGTGGGAACAATTACGAGCTTCCGGTTCAAGAGGCTTCCAGAAAACTCTGTTATTTTCACCCCGGATGGCCGCTGGTCCGATATTAAATATCACTTTGTTAGGAAGCCACCTGGGTTTGAAGATAGCATATACTATACCCGGGTCAGATATGAGAGGCACGAGGATGGGCACCCGGGCGCTTATGATCAAGGTGCTCTTGAGGCAGCTTTTGCTTCGTTTGGGATCAACCGGGATCATTACCAGCTGAAGGATTTTCATGCTGAGGTTGACCCGGGTGATATGGACAAGGCGATCCGGGCTGCTTTTCAATTGACCGGTGATATTGCTTGGAGGTGGCCCGAACCGTATGAGAGGATCTTCCATCGTCCTGCGGATGGTTTTGTTCCGGTTTGGCTGGAGCATCTAAGGTCCGGGTGGAGCCCCAGGTGGCACATCTTTCTGAAGCACCTTTGTAAGTATGTCTACAGGATTTTTCCTATACAGATAACTCCGAATGGGATCAAGTCTATGACCTGGTTCATAGCTTGCTGTAACAAGTCCGGGCTCCTTCCTACCTTCAAGTTATTCCACCAGATTTTTTACCTTTCTAGGTCAAGCCAGAAACCTTTCTACGAGCTGAGGTTCCGGGCAGCAGAGTGCAGATTCGGTCCGGGTAGGTCCAAACCAGTTATGCACCAGACCTCTTTGAAGCATTGGAATGGGGAGATACTGATGTTGAAGGGTTACGATTTCGAGTATCTTCCTTATTTCACAACTGGGGAGGTTAAGACGAAGTTCAACCCAGAGATCTTAGAGGGGGAGGCTGTAGACCAAGTTAGAAAATTTTGTGGTAGTCTCGGGTTCCAGCCAACCCGGGATACGTTTATGAACCATAAACTCCTGTTCCAACTTGGCTGTAAGTTTTTCTTTAATCTGTTCTGTCAGTGATCCGGGTTCTCGTCCATACTCGGGAATCCGGATTACGTTCCTCTTTTTTCTTGTTTTAGGGGAATGTTTTTTATTTGATCCCGGTCTCTCTGATTTCCCTTATGATCCGGATCCTCGTATATTTTGGTTTTTTACTTTTCTCCTGTTTGCATAAATCGTCTTCCCATGATCCGGGCATGCTGCAGTATTTTACTCCCGGATTTGGGAGTACTTGCATTTTTATCAATCCTGTGCTTATAGTTTTCCTTTTCCATTTTTCAGGTTTGCCGCATTACAACCCTGCTTCCCGGGCCATAATGTCTTCTTCAGCTTATGCAACAGCTTTTAACTCATTGGGGCTGGCATATAAGACAACAAAAGGGGCTCATGGGACTGGATCCGGGTCTGCTGACGCAGAGGGTGGAGCCGAGTCTTCGGCACCCCAGAATGTTCAAGATCCGGGCAATGCGCCCTTGGGAAAGGACCCGGACGTCCAGGAGATATCTGAGGAGGAGCCTCCTTCCAAGAAGAGGAAGTCCGTCCCGGGAAAGCCTCCTCGCGGAAAGGTTGTTGTTGCTGACCGGGTCATATGTGATTCGGAAGGGAGGGGGCCGGATGGGTCCCCTATCTGGATAGGGACAAAGAGCCTTATCGATCTGGCCGGGTTCATGTCCAGTATCCCCTCAGAGGAAGATTGGGAGGAGGTTGAGGGCTACAACATGGCTGCTGCCTTGAAGAGGGTCACAGGCCAATGGGGGCAGGTAACTTCTGAATTTTTAAGCCCGTAGTTCCGGATTATGCCCCCCAATCCACTTTTCCCTTGTAATAATATTCTTCTTCTTTCTTTTTTTTTCTTTTTTCTTTTTTTATTTTTTAGCTTGGGAGTGCGATGTCCATCTATTCCGATGTTGCCTTCACTGAGCTTAAGGAGGCTAACAATCGGACTAAGGCTGAGAAGATGCTTTCTGATTCCCTGAGGGGTGAGCTGGAGGAGGCCCGGGAGGGGTTCCGGGTTGTGGAGGCCGGGTTGAACGAGAAATTGAAGAATTCGGAGACCCGGGCCGAGGGGCTGGCCCAGGAAGTTGAGAGGCTCAAGGCCGAGCTTGCTGCTAAAGAGAATCTGAACAAGGAGGCCATCATTGCTGAGTTCAAGGCCAGCGATGTTTATGACTTCGAGGTTGCTCAGGCCGGGGTCCCCGAGGTGCGCAGGTCCTGGGTGGTTGCCGAGCGTCATATCAAAACTGACCCATTTGCCTCCTGGGAGAGCTTTATCCAGGAGTTCCTTGCTGCAAAGGCTGCAGTTGAGCAGGGTCAAGGAGAACCGGAACCCTATGATGGTCCGAGCCCCAGCTTCCTCTAGATCCGGACCAGCTTTGCAAAGCTTCTCGGGCCCAGCCCATATAATTTCATTTTATAGGATTTCTCATTGTCGTACTTTGATTTGAACTATGTGTAATATTTGGATTTGTTCCGGGTTGATTGCAATCTGGATTGTGTTTCAAACTCTTCTTCCGTAGTAGAAAATATTTGCTTTTCTTTCATCTGTTGTTTTTATTTTTATGAGCAATCTGGATCCTGGCTCTATTGCGCAAATGATCCTGATTCAGGTTGTGGCAATGCCCCCGATCCGGATGGGCTTTTTATCCGGATTGATCCTGGTATGAAGCTGTATCCGGATTTGCTGTTGAAATTGTTTTCGATCCGGGTATGATACCCGACTGGGTTGAATTATTATTTTTTGCTTTATGTACTTGGGGAAATACAAGTGCATAATGGTTGTTTGCAACCTGGATTTGAATGCTAATCCGGGTTGTTTTTTTCTTTTTAATTTGCTTTCAATCCGGGTATATGAACTACCCGGGTTGATATGTACTTGGAAATTTTAAGTACATAATGGTTGTTTGTAGCCCGGATTTGAATGCTAATCCGGGTTATTTTTTGAATTTAAATTTGGTTTCAATTCGGGTATGTCTAACCCGGATTGGTGATTGCTCCATCTACTTAGAATTTTTCTAAGCAAATAGTGGTTGCTTTCGTTTTTTGCTTCTAACCCGGGTGTTGATTTAAAAGTAATGACTTTCTGAGAAAGGAAAATTCTTTTCATTGATTTGCAAATGTTTTTTTTTTCATATAAAATATCGGATCATAGATTGGTTGCTTTCCATAGGCTACAAGTTCTGGTTACTTTTGGTTGCTTTTCTACTGGTAAAACTTTCTGAGCCTGAGTCCGTGCCATGTATTTGGTACTTCAGAGTTTTCCATGTTCATGAGCTTGTATGTTCCTGGCCTTAGAACTTCCTTGACTTTGTATGGGCCTTCCCACTTTGGCATTAGTTTTCCAGTGTTTGTGGGGTCTGAAGCTTCCGTGTCTCGAAGGACCAGGTCTCCAACTTGAAAGTTTTTGACCCGGGACTTCTTGCTGAAGTGCTCTCTTGTTTTCTGCTTATATTTTTCCATTCTTGCCACTGCCTGGTCTCGAACTTCATCAATTAGCTCAATATTCGTTCTGAGCCCCTCCTCGTTTGCTATTTCATCAAAGTTGATTGCTCGGTGGGAGGGGGATCCTACTTCAATTGGTAGCATGGCTTCAGTTCCATAAGCCAGCTTGAAGGGGGTTTCTCCTGTGCTTGTTCTGGGGCTTGTTCTGTATGCCCAGAGTACATTAGGCAACTCTTCTGGCCATTTGGTTTTGCTTTCCCTGAGTCTCTTTTCTATCCCCCTGAGAAGTATTCGGTTTGTTACTTCAACTTGCCCATTTCCTTGAGGGTAGGCTACTGATGACTTCTTGTGCCGGATGCCCCTTTCTTGAAGGTAGGATTCGAATTCTGAACCAACGAACTGTGGACCATTATCTGAGACTAGTACCCTCGGGATCCCAAACCTCATCAATATGTTATCCATAAACTTGATGCAGTCTTGTTGGTTTATTGTCCTCATTGCCTTTGCTTCTACCCATTTTGTCATATAGTCAATTGAGACTAGTAAGTACCTGAGGTCTCCTCTGGCTCTGGGAAAGGGTCCCATGATATCAATTCCCCAAACAGCAAATGGGATTGGTGACAAGACTGAGGAGGGTAGGACTGGGCTCATCCGTGTCACATTGCTGAAGAATTGGCATTCTTTGCATTTTTTTCACAAAGTCTATTGAATCCTGGTGGATAGTAGGCCAGTAGTACCCCTGCCTTATAATTTTGTGAGCTAGTGCTTTTGCGGACATGTGGTCCCCGCAGATTCCTTCGTGAACTTCCATGAGGCAGTATTGTGCCTCTCCTGGGCCTATGCACTTGAGGGTTGGGGAGGAAAAGGTCCGGCGGTAGAGCATTCCCTCTTCCATGAAGAATTTCGAAGCTTTTGCCTTTAACCTTTGAGCCTTCCCTTTATCCTCCGGGAGCTCTCCCTTCTCCAAGTAGTTAATGAATGGAGTCATCCAATTCGAACTATTTTCTCTCTCCATGACTTCCTCAGACTCTGTGCTTGGTTTCTGTAATTCTTCGAAGTAGACGGAGCAATCCAGGTCTGATGAGTTTTGAACAAGTTTGGACAATGCATCAGCTTCTGAATTCTCCTCTCTGCTAATTTGGATGACTTGGACTGTTGGTATGGAGGCTAGATAGCTTTGGACCAGAGCCTGGTAATTGGCTAGAACTGGATCCTTGGCTATGTACTCGCCATTTGTTTGCTTTACGACGATCTGGGTGTCGCTGTAGATTTTGAGATTCTGGATCCTGAGTGTTGTTGCTAGCTTCAATCCTGCAATCAAGGCCTCGTACTCTGCCTGGTTGTTTGTTGCTGAGAATGCAAAGGAGATTGCTGTTTGGATTGTGAACCCTTCTGGGCTCTTTAGGATGAGCCCGGCTCCCGATCTTTCATTTGTTGAAGAACCATCAACTTTGAGAGCCCAGGCTTCTGTTTCTTGATCTGTGTTTCTCTCAGGGTCAATGCTCATGGGCACGGGCTCTTCTTCTGGAAAATTGCATTCTATGATGAAATCAGCTAGAGCCTGGGCTTTGATTGCTGTTCTAGGAATGAAACTTAAATTGAACTGACTTAGCTCAACTGCCCAATTTACCAATCTCCCTGAGACATCTGGCTTGTGTATTATCTTTCTTAATGGTTGATTTGTTACAACTCGTATCTCCCTTCCCTGGAAGTAGTGTCTGAGTTTCCTGGATGCTGTGACTAAGGCGTAAGCAAACTTTTCTAGCCTCGGGTACCGGGTTTCTGCATCTTTTAGCACTTGGCTCACATAATAAACTGGTTGCTGTTTGCCATTCTCTTCCCTGATCAAAGCTGCTCCAACTGCCAGGGCCCCTGCTGACAGGTAAAGGGATAGGGGTTCCCCGGGTTGAGCTTTTGTTAACATAGGGGGTTGAGAAAGGTACCTTTTGATTTCTTCAAATGCGCTTTGGCATTCTGGGCTCCAATTAACTTCTCTCTTGTTGGTTGCTCCTTTTAATAGGTCAAAGAAGGGTAGGTATCTCTCAGCTAGCTTGGAGATGAATCTTCTGAGTGCTGCTAGCGATCCTGCTAGCTTCTGCACATCTTTTTGTGTTCTGGGAGCCTTCATCTCTTGAATTGCCTTTATCTTTTCTGGGTTGGCTTCAATTCCTCGGTTGCTTATCATGAATCCAAGGAATTTTCCTGCCCCTACTCCAAATGTGCATTTTTCTGGATTGAGCCTGAGTGAGTATTTTCTCAAGTTGTCGAAGCATTCTCTCAGGTCTCCTATGTGCCCGGGGACGCTTGTGGATTTTGCAATCATATCGTCCACATAGGATTCCAGGTTCCTTCCAATCTGGTCCTTGAATATTTTATTCATTGCCCTTTGATATGTTGTTCCCGCATTAGTCAATCCGAACGGCAGCATTACATAGGCATAGACCGCCCTGTGGGTGATGAAGGCTGTCTTTAGAATGTCTCTGGGATTCATCTTGATCTGGTTGTACCCCGAGTAGGCGTCAATGAAACTTAGCATCACATGCCCAGAGGTTGCATCGATCAATTGATCAATATTTGGCAAAGGGTAGGGGTCTTTTGGGCATGCACTGTTCAAGTCTGTGTAATCGATACATATTATCCACTTTCTTTTTGCTTTTTTTACCATCACTACATTTGCCAGCCATTCCGGGTACTTGACTTCGCATATTATTCCGGCTTTCAGTAGTTTCTCAATTTCTTCATCGATTGCTTTCTGCCTTTCCGGGGAAAAATTTCTTCTCTTTTGCTTGACTGGCTTCTTCTCTGGGTTGACGTCCAAGCTATGCATCGCTATGGATTCATCCAAACCGGGCATGTCTCTTGGTGTCCAAGCAAATATGTCAGAGTACCCTTGGAGTAGCGAAACCAGGTCTTTTCTAAAATTAGGGTCGAGCCCGGATCCTATCTTTATCTTTTTGGAAGGATCGCTTGTATTGATCAGAATTGTTTCCGTTTTAACGGCAGCCTCTATCTTGGATTGATCCGTATTTGATACCATCTTCTGTATCCGAGCCTCTGCGTTCTTTTTCATATAAATCTGAGCCTGGACTGTCATCTCTTTTTCTGGGTTGGTTGCTTGCACAGTAGGGTTTGTTTGGCCAAGGCCTAGGCTCAATTCAACCCCTTCTGTGACTTGGTTGCTTTTTTGCTCTTCTGAGCTTGGTTTGGTTGCTTTCGGATTTAAGAGGGACTCTATGACCTGAACTTCTTTCCTCGCATCATCTCTTGGTTGGGGGCGATATTTCTTAATACTTTGTTGTTTCCGGAGTACCACGGCCTTTCTCTTGTTGCCTTGGTGGGTTTCAGCCATTACCAGAGCCTGGCTGTAACATCTTTCAGCTACTTCATAGTCTCCCTTGATTTCTCCTACCCCGGTCGGGGTTGGGAATTTGATTTTCAAATGTGATATGGAGGTGATTGCTTGGATCCTGGTCAAGGCCGAGCGCCCGATTATGCCGTTATAAGATGAAGGAGTATTGATCACGTAGAACTTTATCACATGGGTAACTTGGTTTGAGCCCGATCCGAATACGACTGGCAAGTATAAAGTTCCCTGGATCGGGACCAAGTTATTCCCGAACCCATACAGAGGGTCCTCTTGGCATTCATTGGAGCGTACGCTCCCAAGCTTCATCCTGTCCACGGTATGCTTGAAGAGTATGTTTACTGAGGATCCATTATCGATCAACATCCTTCTTACTTCGTTGTCAAAGATATCAAGTGTTACAACCAAGGCTTCATTGTGATTCGGGTTGACTCCTTCATAATCCTTGCTGCTGAATGAGATCATCATCTCCGGGTAGGATTGGATTGAGAATACCTCATCCCCTGAGCCCGGGCTCCTAGGGGGAGAGTGCGAGCCTCCTAGGACCATATTTACCACATTCTTACCTTTTCTTGGCCTTTCCTCTCTCTGATTTTTCTCCCTTGAGATATATTGATTGAGGTTGCCTTTCTTGACTTGATCTTCAATGAAGTATTTTAGAGAGAGACAATTCTCAGTCTTGTGTCCATGGGTTTCATGATAGTCGCACTGCCGGTTGTAAGGCCTGCTCTCTGGGGGAGTCTGCATTGGCTTTGAAGGATAGTAGAATGGCTTTCCCTTGATCTCCTTCAGTATCTCTTCCCGGGTTCTGTTTAGTTGCGTCCATTCTGGCTCTTGCCTGGGCTCCCTTTGCTGCCTAGGGGGATCGTGATCACTTTTGGACTCTGTTTTAGGACCCAATCTTTGGAAAATTGGGGTGTTTTGTACCACATTTGTTTGCTGGGTTTGGTTGCTTTGTTTGAACTTTTTCTCCTGATGGTAACCCCCTTTCGGTCGGTCATCAGAAGATTTGTTCCTGTTCCCTCCATTCCGAGTCATTCTCATCGCCTGGAGAACATCTGTTTCTTTTATGAACCGGGCTGCCATGGAATAAGCCGCGGCCAGGCTTTGGGGCTCTTTGTTTATCAACTCCACAATATACCTCTCATTGTGTTCTGGATCCAGGTTTCTTCGAAATATGCTTAGAGCCTCCCTTTCATCGAGATTCGAGACTTTGTTGATGGCTTCCTGGAACCTCCGCATATAGGCTGAGAGTGCTTCGTTATCATATTGGCGGATTGTCTCCAGGTGGCACATGTGCATTTCATGTGTGTTATTGGCTCTGAATCTTCTAAGGAAGGCTCCTCTGAATTCTTTCCAGGAGTGGATGCTTCTTGACGGGATTCTGCTGAACCATCTTTGAGCCCCCGCCATGAGGATCGAGGCGAAGAATCTGGATTTCGTCAAGTCATTGTAATAGTATATCTGAGCTATCTGTTCAAAGTAGTTGAGGTGCTCTTCCGGATCCCCCAGTCCGTCGAAAGAGTCAAAGTTGTAATGTTTGAGATTTTTCTGTCGAGGGATGGCTTCTAGGGAGTGACTGAAGGGCGTGAGGGTCTCCCCAACTTCCACCCCGGATTCTTTCTCCATTTTTCTCTGGAGCTCGTAAATCATGTCCTTGAGATCTTTCTGACCCTCCTCTTCGTCATCAGAAATAAGTTCGGGGGTAGGGTCCCTCCGAGTTCTTTTGCCTCTTGCTTTAGCTAGGAGCCTCTCCTCCTCCAGTTGCATTCTTTTCTGAATTTTTTGCTCCAGCTTTTCCTCTTCTTCCTTTCTTATCTTTTCTCTCATTTCTTCTAGCTTTTTCTTTCTGGTTGCTTCTGTCTCCTTTTTGCTAGGCTCCTTCTGATTCTTCTTTGCCTTGGCCCCAATTCGGTCGAAGACAGATCTCCTGGATTGCTGAGAGTCCCCGGACTCTTCTTGCTCATCATCTTGCTCAAATTCCATCTGAGCCCAGGCTTGTTCATCTCTGTAGAGTCTGATTGCTTCAGCAAGTTCGTGGCTTGTTAAGTTAGCCATATGCTCCTCTGCAACTGGAACATTGGTGTACTTGTACTGATTGAGCTCTATGACATTTCTGGCATCCCTTACCGGGGTATGCTGCGTCAGTGGTTGCTCCTGGAAGATCTCTCTGTCTCCAGGTTCTTGGGCTTGAGAGGGTTCTTGATCCTGAATGTGGGTACTGGCGGAGGGCCTACCAGCTGTACTTTTTCCTGCTCTTGCCATTACCACAATTGTGCAAACAACTGACCAAGATTTGAGGCTACAAATGTGGATCTGGGGTTGCTTTTTTGAAGATTACAAAAAATTTCCAGAATAACAGCAAGCAAACTTTTCTGGGTTTTGCTAAGAATGATACTAAACAAGAATAGCAGGCTCTTTAACCCAAAAGAAAATATGCAAGCTAAAACAGTTCTGGGTTTTAAAATCACCAAGACTATCAAACCCCAGGCTTCAAGATTATAAAAATTATCAACCCCTAAACAACTAAAACTTAACAAACAAGGGCGGTCTCACACAATCGAGGCCCAAGTCAACAAGCTCATATAAACGTGGATAAAATGAAAACTCATATTCAAGAAAGGGCTTGGTTGTTTATGTTCTTACAGGTTTGGAAGTGGACTCTCTCAAGAGTTTGCTGATGGAGATGAATCCAGGGGCACCGAGACCCAAGGATGGAGCCCCCTCCTTCTAGCGCCAAATGATAACTCCGGTGAGCGGGCGGCTCCGTCCAACGGCGTTCCTGGACCTGTGCGTGGGAGAGGTGTAGCTGCAGGTTGGGCGCCTGCAAAACAACACCGGAAGGGGGGTTTTGCTCCCACGGCGCCTCCGGTGTAAGAATAAGAACGAGCTTTGGAGGAGATGAAGGTATATATATATTTATATCATTTGGAGGCTGCTGTGTGTTTGTGTGTGGATGTGTATATGTGATGGCTGCTGTGTGTTTTGAGTGTATGAGAGGGAGAGAGAAGGTGTGAGTATGCAAGAGTGTGTAAATTTTTCAACCCCTAAACCCTTCAGTCTTGGGGGTATATATAGCCCCAAGGTAGGGTTTAGGGGTAGTTACCTCTAAATCTGGGTCGTTGGATCTTGGGAGTGGAGAACGCCTGGCTTGGGCAGATTGCTTACACGTGTCCAGGGGAGGACCACCTCCAGACTGTCCTAACGGCCTCTGACACGCGTCGTGGTTGTTTGGCGTGCTGGTTGTTGATAGCTGTCATAGTCACGTGTCCACGTACCTTTGCTTGACGGGTTGCGGGATGTGCATGTGCTTGCTGGGACCTCCCTCGTTGTGGTTTTAGTCCTGATCCGGGTCCGGGTATGCAGGCGGATCCGGATCTGGGAAGTGGGATAGGCCCGGGTCTGGGCTCCTGTGCTTGATTGGCCTGGGAGAGGGGGGTCTTAGCAGGTCGGTTGAGCCTGCTCCCTTTAGTCCAGGTTGATGTCTACCCGGGTCTCTTATACCCTATCACCACTCAAGTAATCGGAGATTGTTTGGAGAAATGTATATCCTATCAGATTTTCTACTACGTGCCCCATTTCACACGATAAATATCAAATTTTATATACGATGACCACACTATATACACATACACTATTTACAATAGAAAGCTAGTTACTGTACCCAAGCCCAAGGCACAACAAGATTCTTGTATTATCTTGAAATATATCCCACTATAGGATTTGAATATTAATTCCCACTATCATACTTTATTATACAGGGATCATAATGTTCCAAACCCTCTAACATTTCTCACTTTTCTTCTGCTGCACAACTACCAAGTCTTGCCTTTTCACCTTCTTTTTCTGCTTCTCAAGGCCATGTGATCTTCATCTTTTGCCCCTCTCACATCCAAACCAAAACCCAATGAAGAAATCATCCAGTAAGTTTTCTTTATTCTTATTTTCTGAATTCTGCTCTTCTTGAAAAAAAATAAGTTTTTTCAATTTCTTGCTACCTTTTTTTGTGGTTTCATTGTTTATGATAGTTTTCCATGAACTTTAATTTATAGGTAGGTTTTTCTTATGGTAAACTGCTTCATGTTAGATTAAGTTTTTATACCGATTCTGGAAAAAGAATATTACGGAAATGCGTTTGCCGGGAGTCGAACCCGGGTCTATTGCTTGGAAGGCAATTATCCTAACCGTTGGACTACAAACGCTTATGTTATGTTTAATAGATAATTCCCATTTTGTCCATGAGCACTGTAGCTTTCCCCGTATCATATGTTCTAAAACCTCTAACTATAGCTTTAGCTAATTAAACGTGTCATACATACTAGGTGAGTGCTAAAACATCAGCTGCTTTAGTCTGTAAAACTAGATGTGGCACAACCATGTGAGGTGTTTTGGACTCTGCGTGCCTGCAAGTAAAAACTGTTTCATATGCTGGTGACTTGAGTGTTCCTATTTTTTCCTCGAAAATGACACAGAAAAATCATATGATCCTAGAATTTTTCTTATTCACTAAGGTCCAGTCTCCATGCTGCCCAATGCAATGCAAACTTGACATCTCCGTGACCTCATAGTTATCTAGTTATGAGAGATAATAACCTACTTATCTGTTGTTGCTGCACATTTCTAGTCCATGCCATGCCTACAACGTACAACCATCTATCATAGCGCCAATCAAGCAATCTTAATTGCTCACTCGTCTATCAACCTAACTGCTTTTATTGCCTCTATTACATCAACACTAGAACCCTCGTTCCACCATCACCTAAACAAAAACCTCAGCTACCTGCTGGAAATCACGGTTTACTTTCTTTCTTCTTTTTTCACGTTGGTTAGTTTTGTTTAATTTATATGACTGTAATTTTTCGTAGGATATCAGACAGGGTTGATCGTATTGCTTTCATTGTTAATTTTTTATTTACAAAAGTTGTCACTAAATTGTCCTTGAAGCATTGCACAGTAAATATATTTTCAGTGCAATACGTAGAATGTGGATGTGTCATAGTTCTAATCATAAAAAGTTTGTATTCGACGTAGCCTTTAATTGAAGTAACTTTTTGTGTTGTAACTTTTAGGAACTTATTCACTCTTCCCTTCCTTGAAGTCATTGTCGGACAAGGTAGGGGACATTCTTTGTTGTGGGAGTACAGCAAACAAGTACAAAAGACTAGATACAAAGCTTGAAATGAAAATTATGGAGGTTAAGAGAAGTTCACTAGCACGCAACAACTTTAGATCAGTCAATAGCATAATCTTGAAATTCCCCATGTTCAGAGAGGGACTGAAAGAGGTCAAGGGTGTATTTCAACAGTGTGGTGAGTATACTTTCTTAAAAAAGGTTTTGTAGAGGTCTGCCGAAAATTTTCATTTTAGGTGCGTTCTCATGCCTCTGTGTCGTACACAGACGCAGATTCTAACGGTACTATTGACCACAAAGAACTGAAGAACTGCTTTGAGAAATTGAATCTCCAACTTAAAGAAGAGGAAATTGATGATCTGTTTGGTTACTGTGATATGGATGGTACTGACGGGATACAATTAAATGAGTTTATCATCATCCTATGTCTCGTTTATCTATTGCTGGATCCTTCCACTTCTTCTCACTCGGTAATCTGCTAAACTTTAAACTGAAATTATCATCTTATGCTAATTAGTTAGTTATTAGTTCACGTTATGTTCAGAATCTGGATTTTGGTTCTCCAAATCTTAAAGCTACCTTTGATGCTATAATAGAAGCATTTCTGTTCTTTGATAAAAATGGTGATGGAAAGTTGAATAAGAAAGACATGACTAATGCACTGAATGATGATTCCCAATTTGAAAGATCTCCGACGCACATAACGAGAACTCGTTTCAGTAAGAACTTCACTTTCGGCAACCACTACCTTGCTAATTATAGGACTTCCTTTTAGTAAGTACAAGCTTATGGATCCTTGTGGTTCTTTAAATGTGCAGAAGAAATGGACTGGGACAGAAATGGGCAGGTCAGCTTCAGAGAGTTTCTCTTTGCTCTGATCAAGTGGGTTGGATTTGGCAGTGAAGATGAAAATACAGTTATCAACTGTTCAAGAAAATAGAATACAGGTATCGCTGAAGTGAGGTAAACTATCTGAAATACAGATAGATTGTCTATTGTTATGTGCATTTGTATGTGTATATTTTAACAGTCATTATAAACCAACATCAATGTTATTTTATGTACATTCAATCTGGACTCCACTTTTGCACATTCCTTTCGGTTTTCTTTCTTAATCTGCATATTTTGAACCTGTCAATTTGTGTACTACTGTATTTTTCTGCTTATCTCCGTAGTGATCTAATACTATACATCCAATGACATATGTTGTTGGAGGAAATTCATAGGAACACGAATTTGGAAGTTTGCTGGAATAACAGAGCATGTGTGTACGACTAATTCTGTACAGAAAATATAGAGCATGTGCGATCTAATTCTATACAACATGAATTATTTTGCTCTTCTCTTGCAAAAAAAACTGAATGCCCTCTACCAAATTTAAATGGGAATCATGTTGTGAGGATGACCTTAGGTACTATCCCAGAGTTTTAACAATTTTTTATATAAATATAATAGAGTAAATGGTGGAAAATGTGGGTTGAAACTTTTAAGCCCCGTATCATTTTAAGTCGAATTTGGAGAAGATGATTGTTGCGTTCTTGCAAAGCGTGATTCTTGAAGTATGTTCTCCTCTGCTTGTTTATATCTTTCGACCTGGGATCATCCTCAAACCCATTTTTCTAGAGATGGGATACTTTTGTATCCATTATATTTCTCTCCTATGTTTGCCCCTTTCTGGAGGAAGCATTCGTCATAACCATCTAATATGCTGGAATTTGTTGTAATCATATACTATTCCGACGATCACCTTGATACTTAGCTTTGTGTTGAAGTGTGTGCTCTTACAAATTCCTTTTAATTTACTCTGCATCCATGCATATCCTCCGGTCTGCTAATAATTCTTTCTATTGTACATTTATTTCTTTTAACTTTTTTGACTTTGTAACTAGTAGTAACCTCGGGCGGCTGAAGACAGAAGCCATTATCAAGACCTAACGATTAGATAAGGCAGTTGTACATTCAAATACGTAGTATATATCTTATAGTTCTGATAAAGTTAGATAATATCGTTGTAACAATTCTCACTTATCTCTACAGAACTGTTGTATATATACGGGTTCTATTCTATCAATAAACAACCAACTTCTCTGTAACTTATAATTTCTTTTATGGTATCAGAGCCTCTCACGCTCTAACGAGTATTAGATCCTATTTTTCTTCTCCTCCACTTTCAACATGACAATTACGGCTGATACTCAGATCGTGCACCTAAACGTGCCTACTCATTTTCCCATCAAACTCACGAATTCCAGTTTTCCCGTTTGGAGGAGGTAGATTCAGTCCACACTTATTGGTCTTATCTTGTAGACTACATTGATGAAACTTTTAAGCCACCAGCAATATTTCTTGACCCTGAATGCAAGGAGCTTAACCCGGCATACACTGTTTGGTACCGCCAGGACCAAATACTCCTCAGTGCCATTCTTGGCAGCTGTTTAGAGACCATTCAGCCACATATTTTGTCTGCTGCGACATCTTGTGAAGCTTGGCGACGTCTACTTTCAAGCTATGCCAATTCCTCTCGCTCCAGAGTTATTTCTCTTAAAGCCAAATTAATCAAAAATCCCAAAGGAACAAGGTCAGTTACTGAATATCTTCATGATATGCGTTCCATTGCAGATGAACTAGCTTTAGCACAAAGCCCAATCCTTGAAGATGATCTTATTGTTCATATCATTACTCAACTTGGAGATGATTTCAATCCTATTGTTGCTGCTATCAAGGTCCGTGAGTCATCAATTTCATTCTCGAAACTTCTTGATAAATTAACTGATTTTGAGAGAATGTTACAAGAAAATGACTCCACTTTACATTCTACAATTGCTACTGCCAATGCAACTCAAAAATTTAACTCCAAGGCCTCACACCTTTCAAAGTCACATACTGGAAATTCAAATCGTGACATTGGGTATGGTCCATTTTCACGCAAAAATCGTGAGGGAAGTGGTTTTCACAATTCTCGTATGCACACTTATTTTGTCGTTTTTGTGAAATTGCAGGCCATGACACTCGTGATTGCAGGAAACTTGCTAAATTTCTGAGAGACAATAATATATCTGGATTTGGCTCTCCAACATCTGTTCCCCTTTCCAGTCCTGTCACTAATGCTACGATGTCTATGCGCAACAATAACCAACCTTGGTTGTTTGACAGTGGAGCCTCTCATCATGTCACAAACAATCCATCATCACTACAATCCTTGTCCACCTATGGAGGTCCAGATGAGATTTTTTTGGGTGATGGTAAAAGTCTTTCAATCTCTCATACTGGCTGCACTACACTTCCCACACCACAACAACCACTTGCTTTATATGATGTTTTATGTGTCCCCAAGTTAAATAATAATTTGATTTTCATAGCCAAGTTATGTAAAACTAACCAAGTTTCTGTTGAATTCTTTGCTTCTTATTTTATTGTGAAGGATCTTCGCACGGGGGCGTCTCTACTTCGGGGAGAGAACAACAATGATATTTATTGCTTAACCTTGCCTTGTCGACCTCAAATAAATGTCACCAACAAATTCTCTGCATCTGATTGGCATCATAAGCTTGGTCATCCTACTTATAAAGTTTTTCATTCTCTCATCAAGAATTCTTCTTTAGCTTCTCATTCTATATGTAATGCTGATTTTCATTGTACTTCATGTTCAATCAATAAAAGTCACAAATTGCTATTCTCTGAAATTTTTTTGTCTAGTATAGCACCTTTTGAATTAATATATACTGACGTGTGGGGACCTACTCAAAGATCTATTGATGGTTATGTATACTATATTATATTTGTTGATCACTTCACCAAATATGTTTGGCTTTATCCCATGAAAAAGAAATCGGACACTTCAATAATTTTCCTTCAATTTAAAAGGCTTGTCGAAAATTATTTTAAAGCATCAATAAGATCAATTTTTTCAGATAATGGTGGGGAATATCAGGCACTTATTCACATATTTAGATCATGTGGCATCTCTCACTTTACTTCACCTCCACATACACCAGAACAGGACTGCTGAACGACGTCACTGCCACATTGTTGAAACTGGCCTTTCTTTACTTCATTATGCCTCTCTTCTATCTCAGTACTGGTCTTATTCATTTCAGACTGATGTATACCTAATAAATCGCCTTCCAACGCCAAATATTAACTTTCACAGTCCATTTGAATTGTTGTTTCGCAAGTCTCCTAATTATGTCAAACTTAAACCGTTTGGCTGCCTTTCTTATCCTTGGTTGCGTCCGTACACTACATCTAAACTTCAGCCACGGTCATCTCCTTGTATATTTGTTGGGTATTCAACTTCCCAGTCTGCTTATAAGTGTCTTGATCCTACATCAAATCGTCTTTATTTGTCTCGACATGTTCAGTTTGTTGAGAGAATTTTTCCTCTTCGGCTACGCAATAAATCTCATGAGTTCACTAACCTTGTTCGAGATGTTTGTTGTGAAGGTCCAACACAAGGTGTAACCACTAATTTTGATTCAAGTACTTGTCCAGTTACCAAGCATCCATTGCCACTAGCTCCTTCCTCAATTATTACCGCAGTCCCATGTTCACCTCCTACTACACTGCCACCAGCTACTCAAAATGTCCCACTGTCACAACATCCATCCACTCCACTCACTTCCCCACAAACTACATCCACCAGTGGTAGTTCAGAACCGCAACATTCAGCCAACACCACTTCATCACCTACATCACCTTCTATTACTTCCGCCTTTCCGCAGATTACTCAATCACCGCCACCTGCTATTGACTCTCTTCCCCCCCCGGGTTCGCACTCGCAATCAGAAATACTATAATGATAAGTTCATTAATGTAACCACAAATCACCCCATGCCTGTTGCCCTTGAACCTTCCACTGTTTCCCAGGCTATGAAAGACCCTCTCTGGAGAAAAGCTATGGATGATGAATATAATGCACTAATTCAGAATGGTACTTGGGAACTCATTCCGCGGTCTAATCATGTTGCTATTAGTTGCAAATGGGTTTTTCGTGTGAAAAGAAAACCAGATGGTTCTCTAGAAAAATATAAAGCTCGTTTCGTGGCAAAAGGATTTTTACAACAGCCAGGTAGAGATTTTGTTGATACTTTCAGCCCTGTGATAAAGCCAGCAACCATTCGTATTGTCTTATTTATTGCTCTATCTTGTAATTGGCAATTACGCCAATTAGACGTCAACAATGCGTTTTTACACGGAACTTTACATGAGGATGTTTATATGCTACAACCTCCAGGTTATATTGATACTCAACATCCTTATTATATTTGCAAACTTAAAAAGGCAATTTATGGTCTCAGGCAAGCATCGCGTGCCTGGTACAAGGAATTAAAAGCTTTTCTGCTTGATATCGGTTTTCGACATTCACTTGCTGATACTTGTTTATATATCTATGATCGTGATGGTGTTCAGGTTTTTTTCATGGTTTACGTTGATGATATAATTTTAACTGGTAACAACAATATCTTTATTGATGACTTTGTTTCTCAGCTAGCTAGACGATTTTCAATCAAGGATCTGGGTTCCTTGCATCATTTTTTGGGTGTTGAAGTAATATCTACTAAAATGGGACTTTTCCTATCGCAGCATCGTTATATAGTTGATCTACTTGATCAATTTCACATGACAGGGGCCAAAGAAGTTAGTACTCCTCTAAATATATCTGAAGTTCTAACTCTTGTTGATGGTTCACGGCCTATTGACGCCACTCCTTATCGCAAGTTAATTGGTTCACTTCAATATTTGGCGATTACCCGTCCTGATGTTTCTTTTGCCATCAATAAATTATCTCAATTTATGCACTCTCCTACTGAAATTCATTGGCAAGCAGTTAAAAGAGTATTGTGATATTTAAAAGGCACGCTTCATTATGGCTTATTTCTGACACGCAATTCTCCATTGACACTAACAGCTTTTTCAGATTTTGATTGGGGTGGTGTTCATGATCAAGGTCGTTCTACAACAGCATATGTGTTATATCTGGGTCCAAATATTATTTCATGGAGATCAGCCCGTCAAAAATCGGTCTCTCGCTCATCAACAGAAGCTGAATACAAGGCCTTAGCCAATGCTGCAGCAGAAATCATGTGGGTCCAGAATATACTGAATGAGTTGCGAGTTTTTATTCCCAGGTCACCTACCCTGTTCTGTGATAATACAGGTGTTGTTTATTCATGTGCAAATCCAGTATATCATTCAAGAATGAAGCATTTGGCTCTTGATTATCATTTTGTTCGGGAAAGAGTAACATGTGGTCTCTTACACGTGTTTCACGTCAGCTCTAAAGATCAGCTAGCTGATATGCTGACTAAACCACTTGGCCGAAGTTAATTTTTATCATTGCGTTCCAAGATTGGAGTCTCTGATGGATCCTCCATCTTGCGGGGGCGTATCAAGACCTAACGATTAGATAAGGCAGTTGTACATTCAAATACGTAGTATATATCTTATAGTTCTGATAAAATTAGATAATATCGTTGTAACAATTCTCACTACAGAACTGTTGTATATATACGGGTTCTATTCTATCAATAAACAACCAACTTCTCTGCAACTTATAATCTCTTATAGCCATATGTCAACTAACCATCTCATGCACCACTGCACCATGCCTATAAACATTGGCATTTGGCGTTGTTTGCCATATTCCATGTACTTTGATGACCAATAGCCGAAAATTTAACGTATAGACTAGCTTTCTGTGAGCATCAGCAAGATTACCTTGCTAATTATTTGCAAATACGACTGATTGAAGCTTCTAGTTGAACTCAGCAAGGGTATAGCAACCAAACATTAGGGTTTATATTGTCATACAAATTGTATAATTTTGAAGTACCAAACAGTCAAAAACTACGTCAAAAAGACCAAACAGTAAGTCAGTGCAGAACATAGAAGACTGAACTGTAATTAACTAGGCATGTATCTAAAACATTTAAAGTAAACATTTCTACAAGTTTAATATAGAAGCCTCTAAAACTTTTAATAACTAAAAATAGTTACATGTAAATAGTATCACCTTGAAAAATATTTAGAGTAAAGATTCAGAACAATAACATAATTGAGTACCACTAGTGCGACTTGAAAGTCGAGTTGCTGAGTTATCATACACAACTAGGCACTATGATCTCTCTTGGCTCAGTGCCAAGAGATGTACAACAAGCAGCAACTGATGAACTTGAACAACCATCCAAGGAGGCTGATATAGAAGAAATAAGCCACAACCAGTCAATTACCGGCCTAATTAGCCAAAAACATCTTCTTGGAAGTGGAAGATTTTGGAGGGTGTATTTGCAGCTGCAAAGCAAGGAAGTGGTTCTTGGATTCTGTGCTGACCTTCTATATGCAAAAATACGATCCACCCTCTTCACGAAATAGAGCCGGAGGGTCGTTTGCTTGGTTGGCGAAATTTTAACACGCAAAACTGAAGGCTAATTTGTGAATGGTCTTAAAACTCTGAGCACCACTGCATCAGTCACTGCTTTTCGTCTAGTTTCTTGTTAACTTATGACTTGATTAAAACTTGATTATAAGGTTGCATGTTCTGGGTAATTGTTAGTTTATGAGGTTGTATGTTTTGGCATTATCGATTCTGCAGGCGGCAGATAATATGAAACAGAGACCTCAAGCTGCAGGGTTGGTTTGTTGCTCAGCAGTACTAGTTGGAAATAAAAATGTAAATGCCGGAGTGTGCTTGTGTGTGTTTTATGTTTAAGCTCAGACACTGCTGTTAGGTTGCATGATTGGATTCAGGGCTAGTCTGTACTCTGTAGTCTTTCCCAGAAAACTTGCACGTATTGAAATTGTTTACCTCGCTATCAGTTTAGCATTTCAAGTTGCATATTTGTTTTCGCTATTAGTAACTTGTGGAGCTACATTTTACTAATTTCTAGTGAGTCAAAATGGAACCCGAATTTTAAGAAATAGATCTTTACCGAGTAATAAAAGGGAACATTCTGAAGCAAGAATAAAAATCTTACCAAGCACCTCTTCAATCATGTTAAGTGTAATGGTTGGTTAAAATAATAAAAAATAACAGTTGACTATATTATAAAAATGAAAAAAAAATTGTCTCCTTATTATGTATAATTGTTGGTTATATATAAAAAATATAATTATTACTAATAATAGAAGATAAGTTGTGAGATGTCAATACAACAAATCTAAAATATTAATTGAAAATGGTAAATTGATGATAAAGAATATTATAGCGAATTGTAATGTAAAAATAGCCAATCAAGTTAATTTAAATTTTTATTTGCTGAAGACTTGTGATAGGAGACAGTGATTATTTATATTGGTTAGCTAAATATATTGTTAGTTATGGGTTTTGAGTGCATCGACTTGGCTAATGAACCTTGCTAACTTGGCTATTCCACTTTGCGACACATTATCCATTTGTTTATATTTTTTAAAAATAATGGTATTTTACGCATGATTCCGTAAACAACTTGCTATTCAATTTTTATTTTAAGAAATGATAATATTTTATTCTCATTAACTCATAATATTTGTGGTTTTTGTGTATTTTCCTTTTTTGTTTATTCATAAGAGAATGCTATATAATTTCATGTTAAATAACCGATCTTCTTTTTGTTCTAAAAATTGCAAGTTATTGATAAAATATTTATTTTCCTATTAAATATTTGTCAGACATTATAATATCCATCTATCGGTAAGTTGGTCGGTCGGTTTATTGTTTTTTGACAAATAAGTGAAAGTTTTTTTAAAATATTAATATAGGCGGAACAAACCTTCGAATTGTCAAATACAATCTGATTGTGAAACAAAAATAAGTAAACAAATATTTGTTTTGTTTTCAGATCGCTTAACACCTAGAATATGCAAATTCTTCAATCTAATAAATATAATAATGACATCTCAAACAATCCAAACTACACCAATTGTGAAAATAGTAGCATTACAATTAACTTTCACATAATCATCATCTGTAGCCCCATGTTCACATTATGAATAATTTTTTGTTGTGAAAGATAAACTCTTACAATATCCACCACCATCCCAAATGTGAGTCTTACAGATCTTCGAAAATATCATAAAAAATCTTCTCAAAAAAATTACCGAGGACACACAAAAATATCAAAATAGAACATTAACATCTCAAAAAGATGAGTACATAACAACCTTGATAACAACCTTAACAAGATTCCATCCAAAATGATTAATTCTTGGTTTTATTGAAAAAACAGATAAAAGATGGTGTCAAAGAAACAGATAAAAAGATGGTGTGAAAGAACGAGGGAGAGAGGGAGGAAGGACCAGAAAATGGAGAAGTGACGGGTGAACCCTAAATTTAAGAGTCGACTCTCAAACCCCAATTATTATGATTGATATTAAAATCAATTTCCCGTGTGTCTTATCTAACACTGTATTATTCAAATTAATATAAAAATCAACATATTCTGCTAATTTAAATTCTAATTTATATTTATTGAGGTAAACCCTGCTATAATTGATATTAAAATCAATTTCCTTTGTGTCAAATCTAACACTATATTATTCAAATTAATATTAAAATCAACTTATTCTACTAATTTAAATTCTAATTTATATTTATTGAGGTCAATATTATCCTAAATGATTGTTAGGAATATGTTGTGAACTTGATGATAAGTTAAACAAAACACCTTAGTAGATTTAACTTAGTGAATTTTGTAGCTCTCGACGGATGATCTAATATAGTCTCGACGGATGAACTTCATAATCCCGACGGATGACAATTTGACATCCATCGAGAGTGTAGCTTATGTAACAAATAAGAACTGTAACACATTTCTGCAAACAACATGTTTTAGTCTAGTAGATTGTGTAGGGTTCTCTAAGTCATGTTGACTACTAAATTGATATGCAAGATAGGTTGGCTAATTGTAATTTTGAGATGTCTTGTAATTTTATATAAATGAAATAGAGTCAAGTGATAGATAGACTCCCGACGGATGATCTATAAGGCTCCCGGCGGATGATCAACATATTCCCGACAGATGTTCAACATAATCCCGACGGATGATCATATTCAAAATAGTTGTTGATAGTGACAACACAGTCATATGCGTCGGGTGTTTGCAAAAGGAATGTGGCATCCTGTTAAGCAAGATTTTGAGAACAAAGAAGCATTACCATTTTCATGCAAATGTGAAGATTTTCAAAGATGCAGGAATAGAATAGTGAAGCAACATGGAGTTAGACTAGATACATTTTGTTTTATTATCTTGTCTTAATGTCATGTAACTTGGTGATATATAAACCAAGAGTAGCCAGTAGAACAATCAACTAAGCAAGCTTATTTTTCAGAGAAACCTATCAAGCTGTATTCTGTAAGAATTTCTCTGTAGTTTTGTTTGTTCAACTTGTAAATCAACTGTGAGCTATTCCAAGCTTCACAGAATTCTCAATCTGATATATATATATATATATATATCTGGTGGATACTTTCAAATCCATCAGAAAGTTTTAAACCTTGTGTCTTATTACTTAATGTTTTGATTTCTAGTACTCTCTCATTCCGCACTATTGCAAATCAAACACTGTTATATATATTAAGTTAGAACCATTTTAAAATCTCAAAAAGTAGTCAGAATTACATTCAACCCCCCCCCTCTGTAATTCTTGTTGTATTGTTTAGGGAGTAACAATTGGTATCAGAGCAAGCTCTTGAAGAACAAAGAGTATAAAGATCACAATAAATAACAAGATGAACAAGAAGGATGTTGGAGTTAAAATTTCATTTCTGGACAAAGACAACTATCACCACTGGAAGGTGAAGATGCACCTACATCTTCTTTCCCAAGATGAGGCCTATGTGGACAGCATAGAGAGAGGTCCTCATGTACCTATGAGAGCTGCAACTGGCAATGAACCATCTGTTCCAAAACCTAGGCATGAATGATCAGATCCTGATATTGAGCAAGTCAGGAAGGATAAGAAGGCCATGAACATATTATTCAATAATGTTGATGGTGATATGTTTGATAACATCATTAACTGTAAAACATCCAAAGAGGTTCGGGACACAATACAGATTATTTGTGATGGTACAGAGCAAGTAAGGGAAAACAAGATGCAGCTCCTGATTCAACAATATGAGCATTTCCACTGTGAAGAAAGTGAGTCACTCATTGACATATTTAGTAGATTTCAAAAGCTACTAAATGCTCTGAAACTGCATGGAAGAGTCTATCAAACAAAAGACTATAACCTCAAGTTCCTTAGATCTCTCCCAAATGAGTGGAAGCCAATGACAGTTTTATTGAGAAACTCACAAGATTACAAGGAGTTCACCTTGGAGAGACTATATGGCATCCTGAAAACCAATGAGCTTGAAATAGAGCAAGATGAAAGGAAGGAGAAAGGAGGATCCATAGCACTTGTTGCTGAGTTAGAGAAGGAGAAATAGGTGAAGATAGAAGCTGTTGAATCTACTTCAAAGGTCTGTGACAGCAAGGGTAAAGGGCTGGTAGCTGAGAATGAAGATCAGTTGAGCCAAGATGACATAGATGATATTGATGAGCATCTAGCATTTTTATCCAGGAGATTTGCCAAGCTCAAATTCAAGAAGAATTTTGGAGCAGCCAAGCCAAATAGAAACATGGTTGATAAGTCAAAATTCAAGTGTTTCAAATATGGCTTGGCAGGTCATTTTGCTAGAGAGTATAGAAAGTCTGATTCCAGCAAAAAGAATTTTGAGCCTATTGATTATAAACAGAAATACTTTGAGTTGCTCAAACAAAAGGAAAGGGCTTTCATCATACAGGAGAATGACTGGGTCGCAGATGGATTGGATGAAGATGAAGAAACAAGTTATGTCAATCTAGCCCTAATAGCCAAATCAGATGAAACAGAGACCAGTTCCTCAAGCAATCAGGTAATCACCACTAACCTAGCACATTTATCTAAAGCTAAGTGTAATGATGCAATAAATGACATGTCTACTGAATTATATCACCTGCGTGTTACACTTAAGTCTCTCACTAAGAAAAATGCTAAAATTAAAGAAAATAATTTATTTTTAAGTGAGAGGAATAATGTGCTAGAGTCTCAATTTATTGAATTTGAAAAATTGAGAATTGCGTGTAAAATTGCTAAGGATGAATTAACTGAGTCCTTAAAGAAAGAAGAGATTTTAAGGAAACAGCTTGAGAGGGAACATGAAGTAATTAAAGCATGGAAATCATCTAGAGATGTTCATGCTCAAATTACTAAAGTTCAAGGTATAGAATCATTTTGTGATGCAGCCTGGAAAAAGAGCAAAGAGAAGCTTGACTCCAATCTGGTTGAAGGACTCTTTACAGATATGGACTCAACGGATGATGAAAATCATCCGTCGAATAATCAAAAGGATTATCCGTCGAGAGACAAGGAGCCACATCTGTCGGCTGTGAGTAAACCAGTTAGCAAAGCTAAATTAGTTAAATTGAATGAGAAATATGGATCAGTCTCTAAAAACTTTGTTCCATGAAAATCAAGTCAAGTTAGAAAATAAAAGAAAGTTAATCTGGTCATATGTCTATCAAGCAATTGAATGACAGGCTGGAAAAGATTGAGGTTAAAACAGTAGCTAAAAAGAAAAACAATAGAAATGGGAAGGTAGGGATTAACAAACATAACTACACACCTGATAAATATGCACCAAGAAAAATATGTGTTAAGTGTGGTAGTGTTAATCACTTGTCTGTTAATTGCAAGATTGCTATGCCTGCTCCCATGACTACACCTTCTTCTTTTTCCAACATGATTGGCATGTCTGTAATGCCTATGAATGCTATGCCTGCTCAGAATATGAATGCACAATTTGCTAATATGTCATTTGCAACTGTAACACCCCCAAATTCGGGGTCAAAGGATTTGATTGTCACTATAAAACTTCGATCCAAATTAACCTGTTAAATCAATAATCAAATACCAATGGTTGAAAATTTAACATCTATGACCCCAAACTAATCCAAGATCTTTTAAGGTTACAGTTCTAGAAACAAGATATCCAAATTCCACAAATAAATTTTTCACTTTCTTTTAAAACTATTTTCAATAATTTCCAAACTCAAACTTGACCCACTAGTATAACTTCGAAAAGAAGTATACTATACCAATGATTCAATACACAATTATAATATAATATAATATAAACAACTTTACACAAAAGAACTTACACTAGTCCCCAAACCCTGGACCAACCACCTTCCAAAAGCTTCCTCTTTGCTTCCTCGAATTACGCGGCTAAATAGCGTAAGCTAATCCTCACTGGAGGTTAAATTTGAAAACAGGAAAGTATAAGCGAAAGAAATGCTCAGCAAGATCATTATAGAAAATATAGGGTCATTTTGATATAAAACCGACATCTGCAATAGCGCAGAACATTTTAAAATCATAATTGCTGAATCAGAAAATTTATTAAAGAATCGGATAATTGTTTCTCACTGTATTCAAAACTCTTTTTGATATTTTTGAGCGAAGTGCTTCAGCAATACTTTGAATCTTGACGAGAATAAAACTTGTAAAATAGTGTTTACGAAAATATAGTAAACAACAATACATGAAATAATGATTATGGAATGAATCATAAACTTTATTCAAAACCGAACTCTTGATATTAATACTTATTTTGTTGTCATATCAAATTAGATATCAATACGAACTTTGATGCTCACAACATCCCATACTGAAGCCAACATCAATCATCTATACTAATACCACCTTTGATATTTAACAACAAAGTAAGCATCAGCATAAATCAGAAACTGAATTAAAACTGTATTTCACCTTTAATCCAAAACAGAAACAGTTGATAAATTATTCCTTATAAGATTATCAAAAGCAATATAATAATTTAGATTGGAATCCTTAAACGACGGTGTGTTGCCGCCGGTGATCAGCCGCGTAGCAACACCGGTATGTCGAAGCATATCCAACTAAACAAAGGGGTACCCAAGGCACATATCGGCCTAGCAAGGTGTTATATCCCGTATAACACATAGCTCACGCTGGACCTCCGCCAGGCCTCTTACGCAACCATCCAATCTTAAAAACATTTTATTGAAAGGGGTCATAATACTCGACACCCTTATAAACTTTTATTCCCCCATTCACTTGGGTAGGAATACTCGCAAAACCAAATTATTTTCCTCAAAATCCAAAATATTTATAAATCCATTGATTTGATAAGTAAAAACACTTAACTATTTAGAATATAGAATAGCAGAAGAGTATTTGCATGATAAACATTTAATTCAGCGATATATAAAACATTTATCCATTCTGAAATGGGAATAGAGAAAAATACTTGCATAATAAGATTCAAAATAAATATCACTTGAACAATACGTGATGATAGGAATACTTTGTTAGGTCACACAACACTGTAGAAGGGGGTTGAATACAGTATTTATACAATCAAATCGATTTAGCACAAGTATGTAACAAAGATCAAGTATATTAAATAAACTATGTTACAATATGAACTGTTGTTCTCTCTCAGTGATGAACAAATATCACTAAGAGCTGCTAGGTTACAATGTACAATCTTCTCGATAATGATAACACATATAGTGTAAACCCTAAGTGTATGTTTATATAGTACACAGTCACAAGATTACTAATTGATATAGAATATAATTATGTCTCCTAAAATATATCAATCAGATATCTTCTACAAGTCTTCTAGTCTTTTAACTCTTTCCATGCATATCTTCTTTTGTTTTAGTCTCGATCTTCTACTGTAAATCAGCTTCCTTCCTTATTTGTAAGTCTTCCCGCACTTAAGTTCTGATATGACCTTAAGTTCTGATATTAAGTTCTGACTTCCAGTAAGTCCTGATTTGTCCTGTTGTTAAGATCTGAAAACTAAACATGAATCATATTAGACATGATATCTTAAATATATCTAACAATCTCCCCCAACTTGTAAATTATGCAAAATATACAAGTTAATAGATTTGATGATGTCAAAAATATTTAAGTACAAATGCAAATAAGAGTTTAACTAGATAACTAACTACAACTTACAGTTCTTGTAGCTTTTACCAATCTCACTGAGTCAATCTGAATCCATAATGATTCTTGACAAAGCTTGATATCAGCTTTTCTTCTTTAATCCTCAGGACTTGAGACATTGTAGTCTTGACTTGCTTCATCTCTTCATCTTGACTTCCAATCTGGTAGATTGCAG
Organism: Apium graveolens; assembly: GCF_009905375.1. Classification (NCBI taxonomy): domain Eukaryota; kingdom Viridiplantae; phylum Streptophyta; class Magnoliopsida; order Apiales; family Apiaceae; genus Apium; species Apium graveolens. The sequence continues at coordinate 113,882,878 of NC_133651.1, read as the reverse complement.
TCCTTAAAGCAGAGATATAGTTTCTTTCTAAACCATCATTCAGTCTTATTACCCTAGGATGAGAAGAATCTTCATTATAGCACAGACATTTCTCATTCAGTAACACTTCAAGCTTAGCAGAATCCTTCTTCATTGGAGTTTCACTTCCATCATCTTCAACAATACTAGGAATGAATTCTGTAACTCTTGAACCAGAAATTCTTTCTTCATCTCTGATGGTTTTCAATATGAAATTTGACCACCTCCTGGTAATATCAGACTTTACCTCTAAAAGGTAATGAAAGAATTTAAGTTCTTTCAGTGATTTGTTTAGCACATCTGATTCTGACATCTGATATGTTCTTCCATCTTCAAGAAATAGAATCAGATTTTCCTTGACATTGTGCTTGTCATGAGCATCCAGTACCACTTGAACAGAGATAACCTTATCAAGGTGTTTTTGTGTAACATCTTCAAGAGGTTTGTCAGTCAATAGAAATGGATCTCTAGTAGCAACTTCAACTCCTGTTTTAATCTTAGCTTCATCAGAACCTAGTCCAGCCATGTCTCTTGGTTCTCTAGCATTTAACCCAATAGTCGTGAAAGTAGACAGCAATTGGCTTTTCTTTGGATCTGATGGTTTGACATTTTTCCACAGAAGTTTCTTTTTGTCAGCTACTTTCATTTTGTCTAAATCAACTTGAGCACTGTCAGAGGTTGATGTCTTGATGACTTTATCAGAACTTGTTGTTTCTGGTGTAGATTACACTTCTTCACTCTGAACAACTTGAGCCTTTTTAGAGGTTGTCTTTGATTCTTCAAGAATCTTCCTTCTTTTCAGAGTTTGAACATCTTTATCTTCAGCAAGAGTGTCATCAGTAACTTGAACCATTTTGCACACTGGTTTTATCAGGATTTGAGGAATTTTCATCTTCAGTGGCTTGGTTGGTTCATCAACTTTTCTCTTCCCTTTGTCTTTGGGATCACTCTCAATCCGTGATCTAGTCTTGGGCTTTGATGCCTCGGTCTCCTTGATCATAATACCTTTTTCTTTAGGTCTTGAAGGTTTCTTTGCAATGGAAGCTTTTGGCTTTAGATTTTTCTTTTCAGCTTTAAATCTAGCTTCTTCCTCCTTGAGATTTTCTAAATTCATTCCTGGAATATGCTTCAAAAATAATCTTCTAGCAATTTCCTCATCAAGTGTCTGAATCTTGGGATCTTTGTAGTAGATTGTAGTCTGCTTCCCCTTGAGCTTCAGAGTTTGCATGAAATTTTGAGAATCTTGACTTCCACCATGTATCAGAACATCAGACTTTATCATCAGACTTTGCTCATCAGAACTTGATATCAGATTTTGAGTTTTAGTACTTGCTATCAGATTTTGAGTTTGAGCAGTTTCAGAACTTGTCTTCTTTTAATTAGAAGATTTGCTTGCTTCAGTAATTAGTTTCCTTGAAGAAACCTTGCTGTTGTGCTCTTTACTTTGAACTTGACCTCTATCCTTGCTAGGGTTTCCATGGTCATCAGCTTCATCATCTTTCTTCTTTAGTATTTGATTAGTTGAGCATTTGGACTTAACTATCTTCTCCCCCTTTTTGGCATCATCTGATAGTAGGAGTGAGAGAAGAAGTTCCACTGAAGATTGAATATCATTCAATTGAGTCTGTTGAGAAGCTTGATTAGCCAGGACCTCAGAGATTTGGGCATGTTGCTTCTCTTGAGCTTTCTCAATTGCTTTTGATTTCTCAAGTGTAATTCAGGATATGTCGATTCAAATTCAACATTTGTTTGTCAAATCAGCACAAATTATTAGTAACCACAATTTTAATCAAAAAATTTATCAAGAAATACAGTTCAAGTAGATGAAGTAAAGATTAACAGGCTTCAATGAGAACATTCACATGCACATAATACAAGATAAACAAAGACTAAATTTTGCAATCAAAAGAAATTTCATTAAAATATCAAAAGAGTACATTTTATGAAATTTGTAGATTACATGCAAAAGATTACAAGATAATCCTAGTCTAAGATGGTGAACATTAACAGCCTTGGTCTAAGAAGGAAAGTTATCGATTAGTTCCTCCTGATGCTGACAACTAGCACTGCAAGACGGATGATCCGTTCTTGCTGAAGAAGAGCCTCTCTCCGTTCTTCTTCCAAGCGATCAAGATGGAGTTGATAGTCCATCTCAAAGAACAAGAGATTTGTATGAACCTCTTATGGAACCAAGTTCCATATCTCATCAGGAATGGCAGTAACGTTCCATTCGTGTTCCCAGTCACCACAACTGAACTCGACGTTGAAGTTTTCATAGTTCATAAACATGTTTACAAGAACCATTATTATGAAGGAGGAAAATAGTGAGAATTAAAAGAGAGAGAATGATTTTGTGTGAGAATAGAAGATGATATGTCTGAGATGAAATGTCGGTTAAATAGCCAATGGAATATGAAGGGACTAGAGGACTGATTAATGATTAAGTGTAGAGTTCACTTAATGAGCGTCTCCCTAGACAGAAGTTTAATGATTTAGGCAATATGTGAACAGTCAATAGTTAAAGCAGGAGTTAATGGGCACGGGAAATAAGTAATAATTACTGTGCACATACAGTTTTTCAAGACAAACACGTTTACCACTAACCCAAATGATTATGACTGTTTTTATCTCACCTAATTATATTTTGATTATTAATATGACCGTTACAGTATTTATCACAAATAAGTCAAGTAAAGAATAATGCCACGTAAGCATCAGAGTGTCCATCAGGATTTAATATCAGAACTTGACTATTATCAGATTTTAACAGTCATCAGAACATGGCTTCTGTACTCAAAAAGTGAATGTCTGTTTATGTGATTCTTCATACAAATACTGACTTGTTTCTTCAGAGTTTAATCATCAGAACTTCCATCAGAACTTGTCCTCAGAATTTATGCATATGACACTTAACTGTTTATCTGAAACAACTTGATCACCACAGTAATTTTCATCATTCATATGGAGTGAGAATGTGTGCATTCGCAAAATATCAGATAAAAATTAAAGTCTGATATACTTCAGTAAATCTTAGAAATAAGTCATAACTAAGAAAAGTGCTTAAAATGAAGTCTACTATAGAATGAATTTATGCAAAAGTCCACCTCAACTGTTTGTGCTCATTTTATGCATCTTTTGAAATTCCTTTTTACATTGGCTTCTCAGTGTAAGTGAGTCACAACTGCTATCAGAATTTATGCTATTATCAGAGTATTTCTTCAGTAATCAGAGAATGTAAAAAGTCACCAAGAAAAATTTATTTGCTTTTCTAATGCATATTACTTAATACCAGCAATGCACTTGGGTCTTCCCTTCCACATATTTACTCTAGATCTCAAAGGAGTACCTGACTTTAATTTTCTTTTCTTTTCTTCAGATAAGTGAGGCTTATCAATATTTAGGTTATCTTTAAGATTTACTGACATCAGAATTTGACAGATAAGAAGCAAGAATCTAGTTTGTGACTTAGTAATAAGATACACAAAGTAAATTTGACTAAGCTCAAAATCAGAATTTGCTTGTGTTAATGAATTTCCACATAAACAACTAATTCAGACATGGGATTTCTAGTATGTTAAAGAGTACTAGGTCAACATTTAGCACAGTTTTCCTCATTGGATTGAATAGTCACAGAACATTCAAATCACTATCAGAGTATATAGACCCACATCAGATAACAATCAGCATTTAATGTATTTCAATTTAAGAACAGATTACATGAAGATAAGACAATCTCTAAACACTGATCATAAATTCTGATGCATGAGAACAAAAACTAAGAAGATTTAGAGAAAGAACATGAAACCATTTCAAGTTCATTTACGAGTCTTGTAAAAGTAGCTTCACATAGTGGTTTTGTGAAGATATCTTCTAGTTGTTAATCTGTTGGAACAAAATATAATTCAACTGTACCTTCCATCACATGTTCTCTTATAAAATGGTACCTAATGCTGATGTGCTTTGTCATTGAGTGTTGAACTGGATTACCTGTCATAGCAATAACACTTTAATTATCACAGTAAATAGGTATTTTAGAAAATTCTAACTCATAATCTAGTAGTTGATTCTTCATCCAAAGAATCTGTGCACAACAGCTTCCTGCAACAATATATTCTGCTTCTGCAGTTGATGTGGAAATTGATTTATATTTCTTGCTAAACCAAGAAACCAATCCGCCTCCAAGAAATTGGCAGCTTCCACTAGTGCTTTTCCTGTCTATTTTACATCCTGCAAAATCTGCATCTGAGTAACCTATTAGCTTAAAATCTGATTCTCTAGGATACAACAATCCTAGATCAGCTGTACCCTTGAGGTACTTGAAAATTCTTTTCACAACTATTAAATGAGGTTCTCTCAGATCATCCTGAAATCTTGCACAAAGATAGGTATCATACATGATATCAGGTCTACTAGCAGTTAAATAGAGTAATAATCCAATCATACCTCTGTAGTTAGTAATATCTACCGATGAACCAGTATCTTTATCTAACTTGGTTGCAGTGGCCATGGGAGTGGATGTAGTTGAACAGTCTTGCATTCCAAATTTCTTCAGTAAATTTCTGGTGTATTTGAATTGATTGATAAAAGTACCTTCTTCATTTTGCTTAACTTGAAGTCCCAGAAAATAGCTAAGTTCTTCCATCATACTCATTTGATATCTTGACTGCATTAGCTTTGCAAATCTTTCACAGAGCTTGGCATTTGTAGAACCAAATATGATATCATCAACATATATCTGTACCAAAAGTAAGTCATTTCCATGGTTAACGTAGAATAGAGTTTTATCAATTGTACCTCTGTGAAATCCACTTTCCAGAAGGAATTGAGCTAAAGTCTCATACCATGCTCTAGGAGCTTGCTTAAGGCCATAAAGTGCTTTATCAAGCCTGTAGACATGATTTGGAAATTTTGAATCTACAAAGCCTGGAGGTTGTTCAACATAAACCTCTTCTTCCAATTCTCCATTGAGAAAATCACTTTTCATATCCATTTGAAAGACTTTAAACTTTTTATGAGCAGGATAAGCCAGAAAGATTCTTATGGCTTCCAATCTAGCAACTGGTACAAATGTTTTATCATAATCAATACCCACCTGTTGAGAGTAACCCTTAGTAACCAGCCTTGCTTTGTTCCTTGTAATTATGCCATCACTGTCAGTTTTGTTTCTGAATACCCACTTTGTGCCAACAATGGATCTGTTCTTTAGTCTTGGCACTAGGGTCCAAACTTTATTTCTTTCAAATTCATTCAACTATTCCTGCATTGCTTGCACCCAATCAGTATCTTGAAGAGCTTCTTCCACTTTCTTTGGTTCAGTCTGAGATAGAAAAGAATGACAGAGACATTCATTTAATGTTGCAGTTCTAGTTCTGACACCTGCTTCAGGATCTCCAATTATTAAGTCTGGAGTATGTGATTTGGTCCACTTCCTTGCAGATGGAAGTTAATTTCTAGAACTGGATCCTCCCCCATGATCCATGATATCTCCATCAGCATTTTCTGATGCTCCCCTGTAGTTATGATCTCTGAAACTTCAGAATTTGAGTTGGTTCCTTCAGGATTTGAAGAATCAGAGTTTCCAGAATTATCAGAATTTGCTTGGATCCTTTGGCCTTGTTAAGTTTGTTAGCATTTGCAGCGGATTTAATTTCAGAGTTTATGCTAACATGATGTTTATCAGGATTTATATTAGACTGTGCATCAGACTTTACACTAGAAGGAATAATACTAACTTTCTTCAAAGAAGGTTTTATTTGATAATAATCATAGTACAAACTATGATATTCCTTACAAGTATAAATGGAATGCCATAAACTACCATAATGAAAACAAGGATTTCTCTTTTTATAAGCAAGATTTTCAGATGTTAATTTTTCACATGTTAAAGTCTGATTTCTATAACTAATGAACATGGTTTTAAGATATAAACTCAACTCAGTAATATCATCAGTATAGAAGGCATAAGTTGTTTAAGGTACCTTCAATCAGCAGTTTTAGGAATGCTATCAGCATTTGACATTTGAGTTATCTCCTCTATCAGACTTTCCTCCCTTGCCTTCAGACTTTCGGAACCCCTTCTTATCAGAACTTCCACTTTTCCTGGAAAACTTCTTGCCTTTTCTGAATTTCCTGTAGGCTATCTTTGTGATACTATTTACCATAAGAGCACACAATTTCATCATCTATTCATCATCATCTATTTCAGGTAAACTTTCAGTTTCTGAACCATCATCATCAGAATATGATGACTCTGAATCAGACTTTATAATGAGAGCCTTTCCTTTGCCCCTTTTTGAGGCAGCCATTTTAGGAGATTCCTCCTTAGCCTTAAGATCAACTGTCCTTGACTTTCTTCCATACCTCTTGCTCCTTTGATCCATCTCAAGTTCATAAGTCTTGAGCATACCATAAATTTCATCAAGAGTAGTTTCAGTAAGGTCATAGTTGTCTCTTATGGTTGTAGACTTCAAATCCCAATTTTCAGGAAAAGCTAAAAGGAATTTTAGATTTGAATGTTCAAGATCATATTCCTTGTCCACTAGTGACAGGTCATTCAAGAGTTTGACAAACCTATCATATAAGTCAGTTAATGACTCATCAGCTTTTGAGTCAAAGTTCTCATACTCTTGAGTGAGTATTGTCCTCCTATTCTTCTTGATTGCATCAGTTCCCTGACATCTTGTCTCCAAAGCTTCCCATATCTCCTTTTCAGTTTTGCAATTAATTACCTTGTTTGACATGACATTATCAATGGCACTATGCAGCAAAGGTTTTACCCTTGCATCCTTGGAAATAATGAGATGTCTTCAGCTGTGTACTCACATTTCTCCTTTGGTATGGTCTTTGTTGGTTGATCAGCAGCTACAATAGAGAGCTTGGTAGGTTTATATGGTCCTTCATTAATTCTGTCAAGGTATTCTGGATCTGTAGCTTCCAGAAACATAGCCATCGTCACTTTCCATATGGGATACTCAGAATGTCTCAGTATGGGAACCCTAATAGTCTCATATCGACTGTGGGTTTGAGTCTTTTAAGTTTCTTTAGTTTTGGTGGGCTTGGTTGGAGTTTGTGCTTCTTCAGATATGATTGTTTGGATCTTTACTATATGTGTGTTAACAGATAAGCTCTGATACCACTTGTTAGGTCACACAACACTGTAGAAGGGGGTTGAATATAGTGTTTATATAATCAAATCGATTTAACACAAGTATGTAACAAAGACCAAGTATATTAAATAAACTCTGTTACAATATGAACTGTTGTTCTCTCTCAATGATGAACAAATATAACTAAGAGCTGCTAGGTTACAATGTATAATCTTCTCGATAATGATAACACATATAGTGTAAACCCTAAGTCTGTGTTTATATAGTACATAGTTACAAGATAACTTCTAATTGATATGGAATATAATTTTGTCTCCTAAAATATATCAATCAGATATCTTCTACAAGTCTTCTAGTCTTCTAACTCTTTCCATGCATATCTTCTTTTGTTTTAGTCTCGATCTTCTACTGTAAATCAGCTTCCTTCCTTATCTGTAAATCTTCCCGCACTTAAGTTCTAATATGACCTTAAGTTCTGATTTTAAGTTCTAACTTCCAGTATGTCCTGATTTCAGTAAGTCCTGATTTGTCCTGTTGTTAAGATCTGAAAACTAAACATGAATCATATTAGACATGACATCTCAAATATATCTAACATACTTTCCTTTGGATTTTTAGCAGTTAGTCACACTCGTAGAAACGCAATTATCTCAGTCTGGCATCTCAAGGCATCACCGTCTTTTACTTCGCTAAATCTCTGATCTGCTGCTTATGTAGTTGTTGCAAGCCTGATATGCAATACCATTTCATTTCATTCTTTGGCCAACGTCTTGTCCTGATCAAATCGAATGATCTGCATCTATAATTAAAAGATACAACTTTAATTGTCTAAACGATAATTACCCGATGAACTGCGCGTCAAAACCCTATCGTCTACCCATACGATAGCCCACACATAAAAGAAACAGTCAAACACAAGACTCTTGACCCACGAACGCACGTAATTCACATAGCACATAAGCACATAACTCACGTATCACATAATTCATATCACACATGCCTCGGTTCGTCAAAATATTCGACTTGGTATGTTTAAAACTGAAACCGGGTCAAAAATATGATTCATCTATCAATAATCGACTCAGAATGACTCGTAAAACAAGCGACCTTTCGAAACACAAAAATTTGGGTCTCAAAAGTATTTTTAATGAAAGCGGAATATTTTTATGAGTCTAGAGGCGTTCGTTTCGTATTAAACGGACGAACGGTCTATTTATTATGAATAAAATAAGAATAATTCAATTAATAAAAATATTAATTGAATATTCAATACCTTTATATAATTTTTAAAATTCCAAAATAATTTTTAGAATATTATGTGGCTCAATTATAAATAATTACACTTCATTCAACTATTTATAAATAAAATTAATTGATCAAATGAATTAATCAATTAATTAAATGAATAAATAATTAATCAAAACAAATTATAAAAAATTGAATCAAATTATGATTTTCAAAAATAATAAATGATAATAATTTAAAATTAAAACAAATATTTTAGAAAAAAATTTGAAATAACATTTTTGTAAAACGGACTTTTCCCGGGGTCGTAACCCCTCAAAATCAATTTCAAACAATACAATCCAACTATATTCTAATAAAGTCAATAAGTTTAAAACACACCACAATTTATATATGCACATATAAACACCCCGGAAACGAAAACACGACCACCTGAACCAAAATTCGGGCCAAAAGCAACTTCTCCAAACACTTATAAAAATTAAGCAATAAATATATAAACACTAACATGCTATAATATACCCAATTACAAAAGCGGAGTTTCGAAATCGTTACGCAAAATAAATTCTGATCACCCCGTTGAGAAAATTTGATGTTCGAAAAATATCTCCAGAAAAATCTGAAATTAATAGCCATAGACGTACACACGCTGAAATGCCATGTGGAGTAATCACCGCCTCCAAACTCTTAATCCACGCCCCGAAAATAAATTAAAACGAAAAATATGCTCCACAAATTTTCTTCTCAAAATCTTGCAATATATATACTTATGCGTAGGTATCGAAGCACTGATCGTTTATATATATAACAATTGAAATTTTGATATACGGTTTGTAAGTTATGAATTTTTGAAAATTAAAAGTATATAAATATACGATAGAGAGGAGAGACGGAGAGAGACATAAGAGGGGAGGCAGTGGATAGAATAGTAAAGCAAGGGAGGTTAAGTTACGTAGAAAACCAGGGGGTGGGGGCGAGTGGACCATTGAGGAGGCGGGGCGGTCGAACAGGAAGGGGGAATGATAAGGGGGTGGGGGTACGGGTAGTTATAGGATTTTTGTTTTTTTTTTTGTTTTTTGTTTTCTTTTTCTTCTATTAATACTAAAATTTATACAATATAATCAAAATTAGCCCAGAATTAATAATTAGCGGGGAATAATATTTAATCAAATAAATATAAAATTTATATCTAAATTTCCCAAAAATTATGAATATTCTAAAAATGTAAAAATATAATATATTTGAAAGTCCCACGATTTTATAAAAATAAAAATACAATTTTTGTGGGGTTTGACGTCCCGATAGGGGCCCGGTCCAATAAATTTTATGAAACTGAAATATTTCTAAAATTCTCGGAATATTTAAAAATTAATAAAACAAAATTTTCATAATTTTTAAAACATTTATGAATTGTGCATCCGACCCGCATTTTACGATTTAACGAACAAACGTGCAAGTAAATATAATCCAAAAATTTTCCGAAATAATTTTAAAATATTCAAAACTTAATAAAATATAAGTTTCATGTTTTTTGAAATATTCTGGAATTTAATACTGAATTTATACTTATATATCGGATCCAAAAATTGATTACTTAGCCACTAAGTAACTATAAAAATAATACAATTTAATACCAGATTTTGATAATTATCAAAACCGAGCTTCTTATAAAACACCCTATGAGAAAATAATGTAAAAATATCCCTTCTCTCGAGAATACGGGTTTTATTGATCTACCAAAATGATTATCGTATCGAAAATTTTGCGCCGGGACGCGCACAGGTCAAACCGTAATCCGGATCGAAAAAGTTAAAACACGGAAAATGTTCAGAATATCCAGATTAGGTTAGGAAGGAGTTTTTCGAAGAGTTTCGGGTTGTAAAAATGTAAAAGCGGTTGAAGTTGGACGATTCCCGGCTTTATAAAATAGTTTTATAATTACTCAGAAAATAATTATTAAATCTATAAATTCTTATAAAATTATATAAAGTCCAAAAAATATTAGAAAAATATCACAGTTATCTATATTTTATTCTGGACATATAAAATTTAAAATACTAAAAATTTATCCCATATAAACATCCAAACATCAATTCCAATTATCATATAATTCATTAAAATTCACATAATAATTATTTTTTGATAAAAATAATTGCACGATATTTCCCGAATATTACAAAACAATTTCAATTTACCGATATCAATAAGATCGGCTTTCAAATAACTTTTGAAAATTATACATTTAAGTAAATAATTTCATAAATTAACAAGAATCGATATAACACTTAGCAATTAGCACATTACCATTTAATAACACCAACTCGTCAAACAGAAATAAAATATCCACCATTTTATTCAATCTAAATCGGAAAATCACATAAATATATTCAAATATTAACAATAATAATTCTGAAAATACGGGATATCACAATCTACCCCCTTATAAGGATTCCGTCCTCGGAATCAGCAGAAGAGAGCACTTGGGATCTTCTGGCCAACTTTTCAATCTTGCATACATAAATTTTCTCAACATTTCAAATAACACTGAAATTCCTTATACCACACAGTTATCACGGGAGCTTCACTCTGCACTATGGTTCCTTCCACATACCTTTTGACCAATTCCTCAATAGAATGAGATAGAGATAAAGAGAGAAATAAAGAAACAGACCGACTTCATTATACGCCACTGATATTTTAATTACACCACAGTCCACTGTTGCTCTTGATAATCCCATCACATAGCTTTACTTTGACTCGGCCGTGATAACTCAACCTAACTTGATTGGCATACCTTCGAATATTTGATATGATAATATCATGAAATTTCAAAGAGGAAAGAATTTCATATCATAACAGGTGTCCCACGATCGTGGTTACCAAAATTTGAATTTTTGAGAAAGTATTATTGAAATGAAAGAATAACTAAGAGATCAATATCATCAAATGAACTTGGTATTGCGTGTCCAAATTAAGACACTACTAAAGGTTGTTAATCTTCTTGTAGTCACAACACACACAAGTGATTGCGTCCCATCCAACTCCCATCACACAGACAGGTATACCTTGTGTCCCCTATAGTTAGGGTTGTTCATCTTAGTCAGAATAAAAGGAATTCAAAATCAAATGAATAATCAAGGGTTTCTAATAAATGACTTGTTAATGTATTCCTTGGATCAAAACTTAAAAGGTTTCAAAGCTAATATTTCTGGAGAAAAATGAAATCCAGAAAATAAAATTCTGGCATAAAATGACTAAACGAATGTTAGGGAATATATCCTCTAACAGATACCTCTTTTTAAGAGATGTCAAAAGAAGTTATAGAAAGAGAAGGTAATGCCAAGGTCTTAATAATTATCTTCTATTTGAACTCTTCTCTTCATTCATCATCCGATTCTAGGCACTTCTTCAGGTTATAAGGATATTGATAATCTTCATCGTCGTCGAATTGTAGTAGCCTCGGAAGATTCCACGATAGAAGTTTGCAACTACCAGGAGTATTGTCCAGCTCAACACAACCATCTCAAACGAATGCGTCTATCTTAGCTTAATCGTTGGTACTATATCCAATAGTCCAACAGGAACTTGATGTGAGCTCCAGCGTCCTCACATAGCTATACACACTCCTACACACTCTCGTTTCTAGTTTACTATAACCTCAGCTCTGATACCAACCTGTAATGCCCCCAAATCTGGGGTCAAAGAATTTGGTCGTCACTACAAAACCTCAATCCAAATTAACCTGTTAAATCAATAATCAAATACCAGTGGTTGAATATTTAACATCTATGACCCCAAACTAATCCAAGATCTTTCAAGGTTACAGTTCTAGAAAAAAGATATCCAAATTCCACAAATAAATTTTTTACTTTCTTTTAAAACTCTTTTCAATAATTTCCAAACTCAAACTTGACCCACTAGTATAACTTCGAAAAGAAGTATACTATACCAATGATTCAATACACAACTATAATATAATATAATATAAACAACTTTACACAAAAGAACTTACACTAGTCCCCAAACCCTGGACCAACCACCTTCCAAAAGCTTCCTCTTTGCTTCCTCGAATTACGCGGCTAAACATCGCAAGCTAATACTCACTGGAGGTTAAATTTGAAAACAGGCAAGTATGAGCGAAAGAAATACTCAACAAGATCATTATAGAAAATATAGGGTCATTTTGATATAAAACCGACATCTGCAATAGCGCATAACATTTTAAAATCATAATTGATGAATCAGAAAATTTATTAAAGAATCGGATAATTGTTTCTCACTGTATTTAAAACTCTTTTTGATATTTTCGAGCGAAGTGCTTCAGCAATACTTTGAAACTTGACGAGAATAAAACTCGTAAAACAGTGTTTACGGAAATATAGTAAACAACAATACATGAAATAATGATTATAGAATGAATCATAAACTTTATTTAAAACCGAAATCTTGGTATTAATACTTATTTTGTTATATCAAATTAGATATCAATACGAACTTTGATGCTCACAACATCCCATACTGAAGTCAACATCAATCATCTATACTAATACCACCTTTGATATTTAACAACAAAGTAAGCATCAGCATAAATCAGAAACTGAATCAAAACTGCATTTCACCTTTAATCCAAAACAGAAACAATTGATAAATTATTCTTTATAAGATTATCAAAAGCAATATAATAATTTAGATTGGAATCCTTAAATGACGGTGTGTTGCCACCGGTGATCAGCCGCGGAGCAACACCGGTATGCCGAAGCATATCCAACTAAAAAAAGGGGTACCCAAGGCACATATCGGCCTAGCAAGGTGTTATATCCCGTATAACACATAGCTCACGCTGGACCGCTACCACGGCCTCTTACGCAACCATCCAATCTTAAAAACATTTTATTGAAAGGAGTCATAATACTCGACACCCTTATAAACTTTTATTCCCCCATTCACTTAGGTAGGATTACTCGCAAAACCAAATCATTTTCCTCAAAATCCAAAACATTTATAAATCCATTGATTTGATAAGTAAAAATATTTAACTATTATGAACATAGTATAGAAGAAGAGTATTTGCATGATAAATATTTAATTCAGCGATATATAAAACATTTATCTATTCTAAAATGGGAATAGAGAAAAATACTTGTATAATAAGATTCAAAATAAATATCACTTGAACAATAAGAGTTGATAGGAATACTTGCCTTTGGATTTTTAGCAGTTAGTCACACTCGTAGAAACGCAATTATCTCAGTCTGGCATCTCAAGGCATCACCGTCTTTTACTTCGCTAAATCTCTGATATGCTGCTCATGTAGTTGTTACAAGCCTGATATGCAATACCATTCCATTTCATTCTTTGCCCAACATCTTGTCCTGATCAACTCGAATGGTCCGCATCTATAATTAAAAGATACAACTTTAATCGTCTAAACGATAATTACTCGATGAACTGCGCGTCAAAACCCTATCGTCTACCCATACGATAGCCCACACATAAAGGAAACAGTCAAACACAAGACTCTTGACCCACGAACGCACGTAATTCACATAGAACATAACTCATGTATCACATAATTCATATCACACATGCCTCGGTTCGTCAAAACATTCGACTCGGTATGTTTAAAACTGAAACCGGGTCAAAAATATGATTCATCGATCAATAATCGACTCAAAATGACTCGTAAAACAAGCGACCTTTCGAAACACAAAAATTGGGTCTCGAAAGTATTTTTAATGAAAGCGGAATATTTTTATGAGTCTAGAGGCGTTCGTTTCGTATTAAACGGACGAACGGTCTATTTATTATGAATAAAATAAGAATAATTCAATTAATAATAGTATTAATTAAATATTCAATACCTTTATATAATTTTTAAAATCCCAAAATAATTTTTAGAATATTATGTGGCTCAATTATAAATAATTACACTTCATTCAACTATTTATAAATAAAATTAATTGATCAAATGAATTAACCAATTAATTAAATGAATAAATAATTAATCAAAACAAATTATAAATAATTGAATCAAATTATGATTTTCAAAAATAATAAAAGATAACAATTTGAAATTAAAACAAATATTTTAGAAAAAAATTTGAAATAACGTCTTTGTAAAACGGACTTTTCCCGGGGTCATAACCCCTCAAAATCAATTTCAAACAATACAATTCAACTATATTCTAATAAAGCCAATAAATTTAAAACACACCATAATTTATATCTGCACATATAAACATCCCAGAAACGAAAACACGGCCACCTGAACCAAAATCCGGGCCAAACGCGACTTCTCCAAACACTTATAAAAATTACGCAATAAATATATAAACACTAACATGCTATAATATACCCAAGTACAAAAGCGGAGTTTCGAAATCGTTACGCAAAATAAATTCTGATCACCCCGTTGAGAAAATCTGATGTTCGAAAAATATCTCCAGAAAAATCTGAAATTAATAGTCATAGACGTACACACGCTGAAATGCCATGTGGAGTAATCACCGCCTCCAAACTCTTAATCCACGCCCCAAAAATAAATTAAAACGAAAAATATGCTCTACAAATTTTCTTCTCAAAATCTTGCAATATATATAATTATGCGTAGGTATCGAAGCGCTGATCGTTTATATATATAACAATTGAAATTTTGATATACGGTTTGTAAGGTATGAATTTTTGAAAATTAAAAGTATATAAATATATGATAGAGAGGAGAGACAGAGAGAGACAGAAGAGGGGAGGCAGTGGATAGAATAGTAAAGCAAGATAGGTTAAGTTACGTAGAAAACCGGAGGGTGGGGGGCGAGTGGAACAGTGAGGAGGCGGGGCGGTCGAACAGGAAGGGGGAATGATAAGGAGTGGGGGTACGGGTAGTTATAGGATTTTTTTTTTGTTTTTTTTTTTGTTTTCTTTTTCTTCTTTTAATACTAATATCAATACATTATAATCAAAAATAGCCCAGAATTAATAATTAGTAGGGAATAATATTTAATCAAATAAAAATAAAATTTGTATCTAAATTTCCCAAAAATTATGAATATTCTAAAAATGTAAAAATATAATATATGTTAAAGTCCCACGATTTTATAAAAATAAAAATACAATTTTTGTGGGGTTTGACGACTTGATAGGGGCCCGGTCCCATAAATTTTATGAAACCGAAATATTTCTAAAATTCTCAGAATATTTAAAAAATTAATAAAATAAAATTTTCATAATTTTTAAAATATTTATGAATTGTGCATCCGACCCGCATTTTACGATTTAACGAACAAACGTGCGGGTAAATATAATCCAAAAATTTTCCGAAATAATTTTAAAATTCTCAAAATATTCAAAACTTAAGAAAATATAAGTTTCATGATTTTTGAAATATTCTGGAATTTAATACTGAATTTACACTTATATATCGGATCCAAAAATAGATTACTTAGCCGCTAAATAACTATAAAAATGATACAATTTAATACCAGATTTTGATAATTATCAAAACCGAGCTTATTATAAAACACCCTATGAGAAAATAATGTAAAAATATCCCGTCTCTCGAGAATACAGGTTTTATTGATCTACCAAAACGATTATCGTATCGAAAATTTTGCGCCGGGACGCGCACAGGTCAAACCGTAATCCGGATCGAAAAAGTTAAAACACGGAAAATGTTCAGAATATCCAGATTCGGTTAGAAAAGAGTTTTTCGAAGAGTTTCGGGTTGTAAAAATGCAAAAACGGTTGAAATTGGACGATTCCCGACTTTATAAAATAGTTTTATAATTACTCAGAAAATAGTTATTAAATCTATAAATTCTTATAAAATTATATAAAGTCCAAAAAATACTAGAAAAATATCACAGTTATCTATATTTTATTCTGGACATATAAAAATTAAAATACTCAAAATTTATCACATATAAACATCCAAACATCAATTTCAATTATCATATAATTCATTAAAATTCACATAATAATTATTTATTGATAAAAATAATTGCACGATATTTCCCGAATATTACAAAACAATTTCAATTTACCGATATCAATAAGATCGGCTTTTAAATAACTTTTGAGAATAATACATTTAAGTAAATAATTTCAAAAATTAACAAGAATCGATATAACACTTAACAATTAGCACATTACCATTTAATAACACCAACTCGTCAAACAAAAATAAAATATTCACCATTTTATTCCTTCTAAATCGGAAAATCACATAAATATATTCAAATATTAATAATAATAATTCTGAAAATACGGGATATCACAGCAACTAATCCTTATCATGGTGCATTTAGTATGTCACAAATGTCATTTAGCATGCCTTACTGAAATAACATGTTTGCAAATAGCATGCCTTTTCATGTAAACCAAAATGTGCATGATAATTATGTTTCAATGACTAGCTTCAAAGGTCCAACTCAAATGACTAAGGATGAATCTGAGATCCCAAAGTCAAATGAGATCAAACCTAAGAAACCAAATAAAAAGGCTAACAAGGTAGGACCCAAGGAAACTTGGGTACCAAAATCAACTTGATTTGGTTTTGATGTGTGCAGGGAAACAGAAAGAATCTTTGGTATCTAGACAGTGGTTGCTCAAGGCATATGACTGGAGATTCTACCCTGCTCACTAAGTTCAAGGAAAGAGCTGGCCCAAGTACTACTTTTGGAGATGACAGCAAGGGTTATACTGTGGGATATGGCTTAATTTTAAAGGATAATGTCATCATTGAAGAGGTTGCCTTGGTGGATGGCCTCAAGCATAATTTGTTGAGTATCAGACAGCTTTGTGATAAGGGTAATTCAGTTACTTTCAATTCAGAAGCCCGTGTTGTGACCAATAAAAAGAGCAACAAAGTGGTTCTCACTGGAGTGAGAAAAGGAAATGTGTGCCTAGCTGATTTCAACTCATCAAATGCAGAATCAGTAACTTGTCTTCTCAGTAAAGCAAGTCAACATGAAAGTTGGCTATGGCACAAGAAGCTGTCCCATCTAAACTTCAAGACCATGAATGAGCTAGTCAAGAAAGAGTTGGTCAGAGGTATCCCTCAAGTGGAGTTCACTAAGGATGGATTGCGTGATGCCTGCCAGAAAGGAAAGAAGATTAAAGCATCATTCAGAAAGAAGCTTGATTCAACAATCAAAGAACCTTTGCAACTGTTGCACATGGATTTATTTGGACCAGTCAATATGTTGTCCATCTCAAGGAAAAGATATTGTCTAGTAATTGTAGATGATTTCTCAAAGTTCTCTTGGACATATTTTCTAAAGTCCAAAGATGAAGCTAGTGAAATCATCATCAATCACATAAGGCAAGTCAATAATCATCCTCACTTTAAAGTAAGAAGAATCAGGAGCGACAATGGAACTGAGTTCAATAATTCTGTGATAAGATCATTTTGTTAAGAGTATGGGATTATGCATGAGTTTTCTGCAGCAAGAACTCCACAAAAAAATGGAGTAGTGGAAAGGAAAAACAGATCTCTTATTGAAGCTGCAAGAACAATGCTAGAAGAATCAAATTTACCAACATATTTTTGGGCTGAAGCCGTGAATACTGCATGCTACACTCAAAATATTTCTTTGCTTAATCAAGCAAAATGCATGATACCCTACCAATTGTTCAAGAATAGGAAGCCAGCCCTAAATTTCTTACATGTCTTTGGCTGCAAATGATATATCTTGAGGAATCAAACTGATCAACATGGTAAGTATTATGCCCAAAATTTGGTATAAACCTTGTTTGGGTCAAAACCAGGTCAATTGGTCAGAATTGGGATATTGGTGCCTAAAATTAAGGGAAAGATAAGGCATCTATTTTATTACGAAGGAAGAAGGCGTGCCCTACAGGTATGGGGAGGCGCGCCCTTATGCATACGAGAAGAGTAATGCTGATGCCTTACATAATCAAGGCGCGCCCTCGTAGGTGAAGGAGGAGCGCCCTATTGATATATGAAGAAAGGAATTCAATTGATTTTTAGAGCTATCCCCTAAGGTATTAGGGCATGCCCTAAGTGAGAAAGATAGCCTGGATGAGACTTCAACATGGTTACTTGGGCAGACTCTTTGGAAGATTCATGGAAGATGGAGATTATTGTACTAACCTATTTGATGCATGTATCCTATCGAAGAACTCCTTCCTGTAGCATATCTACAGGAAAGGCGGTGTCCGTGGTCAAAGACCTCCAGGGGTATGCCTGATGATTGAAGACCTCCTCCTATAGTCAATGGGTGTCCTCATTGGGGATGTGGGCTGAAATCTGCTGTGTGCTTTGGGAGCTCTGTCTCTGTAGTCAACAGGTGTCCTTGCTAGGAGACTTTGAAGTATCCTGCACTTTGCACCCAAAAGCTTGGGATCACTTGTCCTATAATATGGTAGGGGCTCCTTATCGGGGGACAAGGATGCGTCCAACATTTAGGGTGAACCACGGCTATACCTGCTTCCGTGGACTAGAGAAACAGCTGGTAGCGGAGGGTTATCCTTGGCCAGGGAGATGCCTTATCCGTGAAGTCTCGAAGTCGCGGACGAGCCGTGGGCCTTTGTGGTTGGGCCTCATTGGCGGATATTCCTAAAGCTAGTAGAAGACGATTTCCAGTGGGTTTCCTACCGGGCCTCGGGACAAGAAATCTAAGTCTGTTAGGTTTCTTGTTCCCCATGAACTACGTTGGCTTGATCCCCTATAAATAAGGGTACGTAGGAAAATTATAAGGGGTCGTAAGTGAGAGCCATAAGGAGCTACCACCAACCCTAAGCAATCTCAGCCCCCAATTCATCACAACCACCACACTTCGCTCACTTTTCAGGCGAAGAACCACCATCGTAGATCTTGATTCCGGCTACGAACCTCAAATTTTGTTGTTACCAAATTCCTCCATCAACAAATTGGTGCTAGAAGGAGGGGCTAATCAAGATCATAATCTCAGGAGGAAGAGATGTCTCATTACGATGAAGGTTCTTTGACGCAAGAATTGAAGGATAGCCACAGAGGAGTTGCATACAACGGCCACGAAGAAGATCCATGATTAACTGTTTTCGGCAGGGGGGTCGAAAGAGATTTGAGTGTAGTATCTGCGGCCACGAGGGAGATCCATAGATGATGATATCCAGCCATGGAGGTTGAAGTTTATAGCCATGGCCATGAAGAAGCAAGGTTCGATGCAAAATTCGGATTTGGCGGGTTAAGCAATTTGCCTACACTATTTTGGCCCTATCTCGAGTTCCGTAAGTCATATTTAGAAGATCTTACAGCCTACGCGAAGATTATTGAATTATCTTTAATTCAGAGATGATATGGTTATGAGAATCCAAGTTTAACAGCCCGGAAATAGAGGAAAACAGTAGCTGCGAATTTTTACCAAAAAAAATCCTTTTTGGTTTAGAAGATTGGGAGAATCCTATTTGGTTTAGAAGATTGGGAGAAACCTATTTGGTATTGAAAATGGAGTATCCTATTCTAATTAGAAGATTGGAGTATCCTATTCTAATTAGAAGATTGAATTTAAATTGAAATTAGAAAATTAGAATCCTATTCGATAAAGAAAATTGGGGAATCTTATTCTAATTAGAAGATTGAAGAATTTTATTCCATTAAGGAGATTGGAGAATCCTATCCCAACAAGGAGACTGAAGAATCCTATTTTATTTAGAATATTTGAGAACACTATTCAGTTCAGAGGACTTAACTAGGAGCAAATCTGAGGAGGATCGGGAGGAGAACACTCCAAGAAGAAGGCGTTACTACCATGAGCTAGTCATCACCGTTAAGACGATTCTTTGAGGTAACACTTGACTAGTTTTGTTGTGTTTTTCGTTAATTGTTTCTGGGACTTGTGTAGAAATTATATTATGAAAAAGATTTAGCACGGAGGAGATCCCCACAAACACTTAGAACGCGCCTTGATGAAGATATCTGAGGCCCAGGCAGGAGACTTCCAACAAATTTCAGGAGAGTTCGCTGATTGGACACGTCTGTCCCTCTAGGACGCGTCCTCCAAGTAACATTTAAAGCTCTATATTAATTATATTTCTTGCAGGTAGGAAATCTTACCTGGAAAATATCTCATGATTTGCCAAGCACAATATCATAATTTATTAAGGCGCGCCCTCTACATATGAGACATTCAACGGAAAACTTCCTTCCCAAGGCACGCCCTCAGAAGAAAACGTCTATGGAAATTTTCAATGAAGATGTCTTGATGATCAGATGAGTCATAGTCAGTACTTAAAGAATGGATTGACTGAAACCAATTCCTTGTCTTTCAAGACGCGCCCTTTTCTTAAGGCGCGCCCTCACAGAAATATTGAGAGTGAGATGCCCTTTATGGGATGACACTTCGTGAGATGCCCAAGAGATGTTTCTATATGAGATAGTTTCGGCATCCCTTGAGCTTTTTTGAAGATAAAAGCCTTCTAAGAATATTGATCTTTGATTCTGTAGAAGACCCTTGTCGAGGTAGATGCTCCTCTTACAGAGGACGTGCCCTCCAAGGATGAATACCCTTATCGAGGTAGATGCGTCTCTGATAGAGGACGCACCCTCCAAGGATGAATACCCTTGTCGAGGTGGATGCGTCTCTTATAGAGGACACGCCCTCCAAGGATGAATACCCTTATCGAGGTGGATGTGTCTCTTATAGAGGACGCGCCCTCCAAGGATGAATAACCTTGTCGAGGTAGATGTTCCTCTTACAGAGGACGCGCCCTCCAAGGACGATTCCCCTTGTCGAGGTAGATGCTCCTCGTACAGAGGACGCACCCTCCAAGGGTGATTTCCCTTATCGAGGTAGACGCGCCTCTTACAGAGGAAGCGCCCTTAAGGATGAATACCCTTATGGAGGTGGATGCGTCTCTAACAGTGGACGCGCCCTCCAAGGATGATTTCCCTTGTCGAGGTGGATGCTTCTCTGACAGAGGACGCGCCTTCCAAGGATGATTTTCCTTATCAAGGTAGATGCTCCTCTTACAGAGGACGTGCCCTCCAAGAATGAATACCTTTGTCGAGGTAGACGCGCCTCTTACAGAGGAAGCTCCCTCCAAGGATGATTACCTTTATCGAGGAAGACGCTCCTCGTAAAGAGGACGCACCCTCTAATTCATAGATAATTTTATTTGAGGAAGACGCCGCCACTATAAAGGGCACGCCCTCTTAAAATATATTATTTTATAAGATCGTAAAGGTTTTGACTTTGAGTTAAATAAATGAATCACACTATTTATGAAAAAGACGAGATCAACGATTTAGATTTAAGATTTTACAAGGAGCAAGAAATCAAATATGGAATGGTATTGTGCTATTGATGGAAGGATCACTCTCACCAACAAAGCACATCCTCCTTTCATCAAAGATTATTTATTATTTGAAGATCAGAGAACTGGTCTTTTATTTTGGTTGTGCCTTCCCTTAGAGAGCTCCCTCTAATGATGACCCTTTCAATTTAAGGAGTGCCTATAGGAAACCAATATTAGGATGAAAAAGTTGGAAGAAACCCTCAAACCTTTGTTAAATGGATTATTCTTTTCCAAGGTACGCGAGGTGCACTCTTTTGTACGATTTCTCTTGTTTCTTACGCCGAGTTAGCTCATGTAAGCTTAGAGGTGTGGTGCATAAGTGGTAAACCTCCCTAGATGAACCAAAGGTTAAAGTCACTAAGAAGAGAAGCGGTAGAGAGTGAAAGATGTTATGTTGTGTGGTGTGAAGATTGTTGTCTAGATTCATGAAACGCGCCTTCATCTAGGGCGCGCCCTATCATGTTCAAAGAAGAAATAGATCAGGATGAAAAAAGAGGAATGAATAAGTTCGTAAGGGCATACCCTCAAATTGGTAGATGCTCATACAAATTTTTCAAGTTTGCTAGGGGGGTTGAAAATTCCAATCCCATTTTCAATAGCATATGGAATTTGGGGGGTAGTTATGCCCAAAATTTGCTATAAACCTTGTTCGGGTCAAAACCGGGTCAATTGGTCAGAATTGGGATATTGGTGCCTAAAATTAGGGAAAAGATAAGGCATCTATTTTATTACGAAGGAAGAAGGCGCGCCCTACAGGTATGGGGAGGCGCGCCCTTATGCATACGAGAAGAGTAATGCTGATGCCTTACATAATCAAGGCGCGCCCTCGTTGGTGAAGGAGGAGCGCCCTATTGATATATGAAGAAAGGAATTCAATTGATTCTTAGAGCTATCCCCTAAGGTATTAGGGCGCGCCCTAAGTGAGAAAGATAGTTTCGATGAGACTTCAACATGGTTACTTGGGCAGACTCTTTGGAAGATTCATGGAAGATGAAGATTATTGTACTAACCTATTTGATGCAGGTATCCTATCGAAGAACTCATTCATGTAGCATATCTACAGGAAAGGCGGTGTCCGTGGTCAGAGACCTCCAGGGGTATGCCTGATGATTGGAGACCTCCTCCTGTAGTCAATGGGTGTCCTCATTGGGGATGTGGGGTGAAATATGGTGTGTGCTTTAGGAGCTCTGTCTCTGTAGTCAACGGGTGTCCTCGTTGGGAGACTTTGGAGTATCCTGTACTTTACACCCAAAAGTTTGGGATCACTTATCCTGTAATCTGGTAGGGGCTCTTTATCGGGGGATAAGGATGCGTCCAACATTTGGGGTGAACCACGGCTATACCTGCGTCCGCGGACTAGAGAAACAGCTGGTAGAGGAGGGTTATCCTTGGCCAGGGAGATGCCTTATCAGTGAAGTCTCGAAGCCGCGAACGAGCCTTGGGCCTCATCGGGGGACATTCCTAAAGCTAGTAGAAGACGGTTTCCGGTGGGTTTCCTACTGGGCCTCGGGACAAGAAATCTAAGCCCGTTAGATTTCTTGTTCCCCAAGAACTACGTTGGCTTGATCCCCTATAAATAGGGGTACGTAGGCAAATTGTAAGGGGTCGGATGCGAGAGCCATAAGGAGCCACCACCAACCCTAAGCAATCTCAGCCCCCAATTCATCACAACCACCACACTCCGCTCACTTTTCAGGCGAAGAACCACCATCGTAGATCTTGATTCCGGCTACGAATCTCAAATTTTGTTGTTACCAAATTCCTCCGTCAACATTAAGTTTGATGCCAAAATAGATGAAGGAATTTTTGTTGGATATGATGTGGGAAAAGTATATAGAGTCTATAATCTAAGAACCAACATTGTTATGGAATCTGTACATGTTGTGTTTGATGATAAAAAGATTTAAGGACTGGAAGATGGATATTTCCATGAAAGCCTCAAATTCGATAACGTTGAGATGGTTAGTGATGACAGTAATGATGAAAGTGATCAAGAAATAGTGGCTAAGGACAATACAGAAAAATCTACTCCTAATGAAGCACATAACTTAACATTCGTCGAGTTACATAATGCTTCATCCATCGGTTGACAATCAGCTTCATCCGTCGAGATACAAAGTGCATCATCCGTAGGAACAATAAGAGAAGCTGAGAGTCAAAACAGATCACTTACAGAAAGAACCCTATCTTTAAGTCAAAAATCCACAAACTCAGGGGGGTTTCTTCTAATCAAAACTCAGTCACACATCAAGATAACAATGAGGCCTCTTCATCAAGAGCTAATCTACCACAACAGAGAAGATGGACTAGATATCTCCCTTTTGAGCTCATTATTGGTGATGCATCTTCTAGAGTTTAAACAAGGAAAGCAACTCAAGAAGAATGTCTGTATAACAGCTTTCCCTCTAAGGAAGAACCAAAGAAGGTAGAAGAAACTTTGTTGGATCCTGATTGAGTTTTGGCTATGCAGGAAGAGCTAAACCAATTTGAAAGGAACAAGGTATGGAAGCTGGTACCCAAGCCTAAGGGAAAGAATCCAATTGACACCAAGTGGCTATTCAGAAAAAAGATGGATGAAAATGTCATAGTTGTCAGGAACAAAGCTAGATTGGTTGTTAAGGGCTACTGTCAACAAGAAGGAATAGATTTTGATGAAACTTTTGCTCTGGTGCAAGACTTGAAGCCATCAGAATTTTCTTAGCCTATGCAGCCCATGATAATTTCAAAGTCTATCAAATGGATGTCAAAAATGCCTTTCTGAATGGACATATGGAGGAGGAAGTCTATGTCAGTCAGCCTCTTGGCTTTGAAGATCCAAATTTTCCAGAATATGTCTACTATCTTTTGAAAGCACTTTATGGATTGAAGCAAGCACCTAGAGCCTGGTATGATACTTTGTCAAAGTTTCTCTTAGAAAATCACTTCACAAGAGGTACCGTTGATAAAACTTTATTCTTTAGGAATGTTAATGGCTCTAGTATACTTGTTCAAATTTATGTAGATGATATTATATTTGGTTCTACAGATGAAAAACTTTGCAAAAAGTTTGCCAAATTGATGCAAAGTAAGTATGAAATTAGCATGATGGGAGAACTAACTTACTTTCTTGGCTTACAAGTTAAGCAAGTTAGTGATGGAATATTCATTAGTCAAACCAAATGTATTTATGATCTTTTAAAGAAGTTTGATCTAATGGATTGCACATCTGCAAAAACTTCCATGGCCACTGCAACTAAGCTTGAATTAAACATAACAGAAAAGTCTGTGGATATTTCAAGCTATAGAGGCATGGTTGGCTCACTTCTGTACTTAACAGCTAGTAAGCCAGATATAATGTTTGCTACTTGTCTTTGTGCTAGGTTTCAGGATGATCCTAGAGAATCTCACTTAGTAGCTATTAAGAGAATTTTCAGATATCTCAAGGGAACACTAAAACTTGGCATTTGGTACCCTAGAGATTCTGGTTTTGATCTAACTGGTTATTCAGATGAAGATTATGCAGGTTGTAAAATAGATAGAAAAAGTACAACAGGAACCTATCAATTTCTGGGAAACAATCTTGTATCCTGGTTCAGTAAAAAGCAAAATTCAGTTTATACTTTTACAGCTAAAGCTGAATATATTGCTGCTGGTAGTTGCTGTGCACAAATTTTATGGATGAAAAACCAACTGTTGGACTATGGTCTACAAGTGGATAGAATTCCTATTTTCTGTGATAACAGAAGTACAATTGCCATCACTGAAAATTCAGTACAACATTCAAGAACAAAGCACATAGACATCAAGTACCACTTTATTAGGGAACATGTGATGAATGGTACTGTAGAACTTCATTTTGTTCCAAGTGAATGGCAGCTTGCAGATATATTTACCAAGCCACTTGATGAATCCACCTTTTCTAGGTTGGTAAGTGAGTTAGGTATGCTTAATTATTCTTGAATGCTTTCTGATAATTTTGCAAGCTATAATGCAGCCAGAAACTTAACTGATTTTTCTGTTTTAGATGAAATTTTGGCCAAGTCAAAATTTACATCTCGACGGATGCTCATTATCCATCGAGTTTGATCATCCATCGGAATAGAATATCTTAATAAAAATCAATTACTTTTCTGGATTATTTTATACCGACGGATAACTGTTTTATCCTCATCCGTCGAATTATCTACATCTTAGACGTTAAAAGTAGTGAACATTATTCATCGGATATACTTATAGTCTGTAAGTATATCAAGACGGATAATTGACAGAATTTTGACAGTTTATTTTATTTTAAACAGCTATTTTAGGCAATTTTGATTGGTTATTTTATTTTACTTTTGATAGTTTATTTATGAGATAGTATAAAAAGCTAAATTCACTTTCATTCTTTTCTTTTATCTTTCTCTACTGCAATTAACTACTCTCTTCTTCATCAAAGCAAAACCCTCTCTCTTTCTATAAATTTCTCATTCTCTGACAATGGCACCAGTAGTCAAAATCATGTCTCAGTCAGGATTTATCTATGAGAAGAACAATTTTGTGGCACTTGTGAACAAAGGGATACCAGCATCTGGAGATTATCACAAAATGATGGATTTTGTGAAGGGATGCAAGCTTAATTATGCTATGCTGGAATCACCCACAATCTACTGCGAAGTTGTGGAGGAGATGTGGACAACTGCTGTCTATCAGGCCAATGACAAAACCATCACTCTCTCCATCAAAGGTAAGGAACACTGTATTAACTGTGACATTATCAAAGCATGCTTTAAAATTCCAGATAACACCACTACTAATCCACACACAGATGTTGATATAGTTAATTTGCTTAACTCCATGGGTTATGCACTTCCTACTACTAAATTAACTGAGATTAGGAGGCTAGGTCTTAGGAAAGAGTGGAGTTTCTTGTGTGATGTAGTTGCCAAAGTGTTTTCTGGCAAGATAAATAACTTTGATTTTATCAATACTACTATGCTTAACATGATTTACATGCTTCTTACTGATAAGTACTTCAATTTCAATGATGTTGTTATGCTTGAGTTAGGATATAAGTTAGGAGAGGTTAATAAGAGATCCAAACATATCTATTATTCTAGATTCCTTATGATTATTACTAACCATATATGTGAAGAACTTGTAATTGAGAACCCAACCAACAAATTAGATTGTTGGGTTCAAGAAAGAAGGGTAATTGCAGACTTGAATAGAGCTGATGACCACAAGGAGGTGCCCTTGATTTATTTTCCAATCATGGAGGGCCCGTGGTTAGTGAGGTAAGCACCACTGTCTCTACAATTCTAACCTCACAAATTTCTTTGTCTTTGAGTGTGGCTATGACATCTGTGTCAATGACCCAATAGATGCCTACCCAAGCTACCAAAATAAAAAATTCAAAATCCAAAATAAAGAAAACCCCCTCTGGTTTCTCTCAAAAGAAACCAGTTGCAAAATCTACCAAAATAAAAGAGGGGAGTGTGAAGGGTAGTGAGATAGGTGAGGGATGGGGTGAACATCAAAGAAACCCCAAGGATAAGGATAGAGAGGCAAGTGTACCTCAACCTAGACACACAACAGTTTCTCAACAAACTGTGGTGATTAATAAGGAAATCAGCTCACTTCTAGTTTCATCTTCCCAAAAGGATGTCACTATAGAAACAAGCTCCCAACCAGGAGCACAGGCCAAGAGGTGAAGGGACACAAGCTCACCCTAAATTTATGCCAGAAAGAAGAGATATAAAACCATTGGGGATGCGTAGGGAACACACACAGTGCAAACTGAAGCTAAAGACTCAGTCACTGCACCATCTCAAAGTCAATTTGATGTGGCTCCAATAAATGTGGAGTCACAACCAAAATCTTTAGTAATATAAGCACCATAAACACCAAACTCTCCCACAAATTCTCTGGATGTGGATATTATCAACATATCAATTCTTGATTCCCCTTCCTTAACTCTGTTGGGGAATCCAAAATCTAGTTCAAGTGAGCATCATCTTTTGGATGATTTGTTGGCTCACTTGCCAATTCTTTCAGAGACTATTGAGACATCTGTGCCCAAACTTTCATCAATCTGCACAGAGTCTACAATAGTCTCCACTCCAAACTCATTCATTTCTTCTATTCCGGTGGATATTGTTCATTCGTCGATTAGTGATTGTATCCCAACGGATGTGCCTAACAACAGTCATCCGTCGACTATCCTAACTACTACCCTGATGTATGTTTATCATTCGTCGGTACTCACTACATACACTGAAATTTCAACAATTGTTACAAGTGTAGATGAGTTAGTAGTTGTACAATCACTCTTAGGACTGAGAGAAGGGAGTGAAATGAGTGTGAGGCTGGGTTTCTCCCATGCAAAAGGAGAGGAAAGAAGTGAACTCATGCATGCTATTTCTTCCAGCCTGGCAAAAGAGAGTGAGAGGAGTTCCACCTTAGAAGGTGAATGTGAGGGTGTGAGGGTGGTGAGCCAAGGGGAGCCCTTGATGCAACAAAAGAGAGAAAATGAGACAAATACAGGTACATGAGTTATAAGGGTGGAAACCATTGCTAGTGAGTCAATGCATGTCAGTGAAGCAGAAAAAGAGAGTCTATTTCAGCAAGAATATCAAGCTGTTATAGATTCTATCTCTTTAAATGTTGAGACATTTACTCATCATGTTCCAGCTTATCAAACTCTAGCTGGACAGAGCAATGAGGATGCTGAGAGAATGCTGAACCTGGTATATACAACCACCTCAATGCAAAGAGCAAAGGATGTCATCACTACTATGCCATCCACAACTGGTAGTGAGTTTGAATTGGCTGAAGACTCTTTTGGGGATGATGGTGAGGATGATGGGGATGATATCATGAGCATAGGGGGAGATACAGATATTCCTTCCTGGATGCTAACCAAAGAATGTTCATATTCACATCTCCAATCCACTTTATTCAAGCTTATTCATGACACCCAAACAGCCATTCAAGCATCTACAAGTGCCAGCACAAGAAGGTTACTCATAGTACATCTTGAAGCTCTACAACTGCACAAAATTCATGCTCTAACACAGTCAGAAAATGGATGAACTTAAGCAAGAAATTTCAGATGTCAAACTGGATTTAGTAGCAAGGTTGGATGCTAGACTTCCTGGAACCACCATGACTGAGATAGCTCAGAAATTGAGAAAAGAATCTGATTTGAACAGGAAAGTTGAGGCCATGGACTCCAGACTGACAAATATGGAAAAGTCAGTGACCAAAATACTTGCCAATCAAAAATCTCAGACTTTGCTCCAACAGTTAGTGGCTGTACAACTCCCTCCTTCTCATCAACTTGATGCTAACAAAAAGGGGGAGAAATATTCACTCATTCCAGTTAGTCAAGGGGACTCATCAAGTGAGGGGGAGAAAGTGCTCAACATCCAAGTCAACAAAGTAATTGTGCCAGCAATTACTTTCACTAAGCCACCAGCTATGGATAGCATTGATCTCATCAATCTAGCAGCGGAAAAATTGGAATCAAATGATAAAATGACAAAGATTGATGTAGCAGCAACTGAGAAGGAACTAGAAGATAAATGAAAGAAGATTGATGCAGATATTCAAAAGAAATTTGGTCAGATACAGAAACTAGACAAGATCTTTCATCACCATTCTCAAGTCAAGCACGTCTCAGTGAATGAAATGAGTCTAAGTAACTTGGAAAAAGGCCAAACCTCATGCATCAAATCTCCAAAAGCCAATCTAATTCTGAAGCCTAAAAGGAACTATCCAAAAATATCAGACAAGAATCCCTTGGATATCATGTTTGAGACTCCAAAT
This sequence comes from Apium graveolens, assembly GCF_009905375.1. Lineage (NCBI taxonomy): Eukaryota > Viridiplantae > Streptophyta > Magnoliopsida > Apiales > Apiaceae > Apium > Apium graveolens. Next base: position 113,853,428 of record NC_133651.1, on the reverse strand, counting down.
CCAGATAAAAAGAAGTTGTAGGCAAGGTCCATAGCATTTTACAAATATCCATCTGATTCAGCACAAAAGAAGAGAATTTCCAAAATTTACAGGAATGGAAAAAAGATCTGTGTGGTGGTTGGACACCCTCAGTTTGCAGCAGCAAAAAGGGAAGAGAAAGATAGAATTAAGCAAGAAAAGAGGCAAGTTGTTTTAGATACTAAGAAGCTCAAACAGAAGAAAGAGTAAGCTGCTATAGTAGCCAAGCTTCAAGCTGTGAAAGCTGTAACTGAAATCTCTGAAAAACCACATGTGATTACTGAAGCTCAGGATCAGCAAATATGAAATGAACCTCCACAGAAAAGAAAATTCAGATACAAACTTCACTCCAAAAGGGAATTGGACTTCAGTGATGAGGAAATGGAAGATTACATTCCCAAACAGTCTACAACTTCAACTCAAACATCCAAGCCCTCAGTGGCACACAAGAAGTTCAAGGTAGATCCAACAAAGAATTTTCATGGTGAACCTATAATTCCCAAGGATGAGCCAATAGACTGAGAAAGTTTTCCAATTCCTGAGTTTAATTTACCTATCTTCAACAAGCCAAAGAAAACAAAGATAAGAGCAACCAAGAAGGTCAAGCCTGTGACTCTCAGAACCAAAACCCTAACCAAATACCAACCTACAGTCAACAAGGGAGATCTTTTATATATCTGTGACATCAAGGAGTTTTCAGATTTAAACCTCTATTTAAGTGAATTAGAGGAAGTAAGAGAGATTGATGCTCACAGACATCTACCTGAAAGACTGGTGTTTAAGTACAAGGGAGGGAAAGAGATCACATGGCCTCTTCATAGGATTCTTCAAGAAAGCCAATCTGTACTGATAAAGGTCTTCTCATCTTTTAAGAAAAACCTTGGTTTTAATATAACTGCAAGGAAATTGGTGCTAAAGAAGATAGAAGATCTAATGAGCAATAAAGCCAAATATGCACTCCCAAAAATCCTATCAATTCTCTTCATAGGAAAAAGAGTGCATTTGAGGCCTTATTGGCTGATGGAATTCATGGACAACAAGGGTGTTAAAAGATTCTTCAGACTGGATGACCAATTGAGTATCTCTAGCAATGAGACTCTATTGGAAATGCAAGAAATGCTGGATCTATCTGAAGTTGATGAACTTGAATTTCACAGGCAACTCCAGAATCAAATAGAAGAGAATAACAGGAAGCTTGGGAAGAAATCCAGACAATCAAGAAAGTAGAAATCATCTGCTCAGACTAGAGGAGCGCCTTGATAATGATTGTGAGAACTCTTTGTAGACTTTGCTTTGTTCAATTTTCAATAAAATTGTAGCACTTGTCAATTTTATCTATTATCTTTTAATCAGTATATTTAGGGTGTTTTGTTATCATCAAGTCTTTCTCTTAATTCATGGCTACAATATCAGTGTAGACATAAATTGGTGGAGATTGTTAGGAATATGTTGTGAACTTGATGATAAGTTAAACAAAACACCTTAGTAGATTTAACTTAGTGAATTTTGTAGCTCTCGACGGATGATCTAATATAGTCCCGACGGATGAACTTCATAGTCCTGACGGATGACAATTTGACATCCATCGAGAGTGTAGCTTATGTAACAAATAAGAACTGTAGCACATTTCTGCAAACAACATATTTTAGTCTAGTAGATTATGTAGGGTTCTCTAAGTCATGTTGACTACTAGATTGATATGCATAATAGGTTGGCTAATTGTAAATATGAGATGTCTTGTAATTCTGTATAAATGAAATAGAGTCAAGTGACAGATAGACTCCCGATGGATGATCTAGAAGGCTCCCGACGGATGATCAACATATTCCCGACGGATGTTCAATAAAATCCTGACGGATGATCATATTCAAAATAGCTGTTAAATGTGAAAACACAGTCACATGCGTCGGGTGTTTGCAAAAGGAATATAGCAGCCTGTTAAGCAGGATTTTGGGAACAAAGAAGCATTACCATTTTCATGCAAATGTGAAGATTTTCAAAGATGTTGGAATAGAGTAGTGAAGCGGCATGGAGTTAGATTAGATACATTTTGTTTTATTATCTTGTCTTACTGACATGTAACTTGGTTATATATAAACCAAGAGTAGTCAGTAGAACAATCAACTAAGCAAGCTTATTCTTTAGAGAAACCTATCAAGCTGTATTCTGTAAGAATTTCTCTGTAGTTTTGTTTGTTCAACTTGTAAAGCAGCTGTGAGCTATTCAAAGCTTCACAGAGTTCTCAATCTGATATATATATATATGGTGGATACTTTCAAATCCACCAGAAAGTTTTAAACCTTATGTGTTATTACTTAGTGTTTTGATTTCTAGTACTCTCTCATTCCACACTATTGCAAATCAAACCCTGTTATATATATTAAGTTAAAACAATTTTAAAATATTAAAAAGTAGCCAGAATTACATTCAACCCCCCCCCCCTTCTGTAATTTTTGTTATATTATTTAGGGAGTAACACTGATAATGATGCCAACTTATTCTACTAATTTTAACTTTTATTCAATTAAATTCTAAAATAATCTTTACTATAACAACAATTGTTATATTATTTAAGTAACTTATAAAGTAAATATTATATAGATATTATAGATATTTATATATATATTTATACTATCAAAAAAATTATTAATAGGTAGAGTGGCCTTAAGATAAAAAATAATCTACACTTTTCATCATGCCTAATAAAATTATACTATTGATTTGGGTTAAAATAAAATTAAAACAAACGAAATATAATTTTTGACAAGAAACTAAATATAATTATTTGAATTTATTTAGTATAATTTGGCTTGGGCTAAGACAAATAATTAATATTATTGATCCATCTAAAAAATTTTATTATTTGATTGAACCGTGTTGTGGAATAAAAAGTAGAGTACGTTAATAATTAATGCTAGGGTTTGTAAGTTTCGAGCTTTAATGGTTGCTCAGGCGTTTGGGACTGTCTGTCCTCGCAAGATGCCTACGTATCTCTGTGTTGTAGAGAATCAAGCCAAAAACGTACTTCTAGGTTGAGGGGTAAAGCCAATTATATAGAGATGAGTCTAGGGTTAGACTTGTGTAGTCTCCAACTTAAATGGTAATTAGGACTCCCAAAAGAGAAGGAATTCCAGATCCTTCCTTGTAGGAGTGTGTGTTCATTTTGGACACATACCTCTGCTCTTTTAGCCGTATCGAGCCTAGCCCATCAATAACTCATGTTCGTGGGCCTTGATTACGTGGGTCGTCTTGAGTCTGCTATGAGTTTAGACCAGTCTGGTCCGTATTGGGCTTAGGAGAAAAAGCTCAAGTGTAATTAATGTGACATTTAATGTGTCTCTAGGATGAATTTTTTATCTATATCATTTTCCCCCCAACTTCCGGGGTAACTACCTAAGTTTCCGTGGAAGTTATAATAATCTCTTTACGACTCGAGGCTTTCGGCCTTTCTCGAGTATCGACCCTTCATGGGTATCGACCCTTCATAAGTATCATCATTTATTTTAAAGTGTGGAGCGACCTACACGTTTACAGCGACTTATATAATGCAAGTATACACACTTAAGGCCTTTGCACATGCTAATTGAATAGTGTTAAACATTAAACGGTCCAAATCGAGACTAAAAAGTGAGCGTTTATCACCCCTTAACCTTCGACAAGGTTAATTATAAGGTGAAAACTGCTACCATGCCTAAATCAGGGCTAATCGGCCCTAATCAGGGCAGAACCCCCTGCTAGGCGGGGGTGGTTGTCCTAATTTTTTTTTGCAGAACCTTCTACCCAGCTTTAAGCTCTTCATGCGGCTTGCTAGGCTTTTTCTGCTCTTGGTCGGCCATGGAGCTCACCCCTCGGTGGTCCCAGAGTTCCTTGTGGCTCTTCTGTCCTTGTTTTAGTGAATGCTCTGTACTCGTTCTACTGAACGTTATGTACTCATTTTACTGATCATTTTGTACTCGTTGTACTGAATATTCTGTACTTGTTCTACTGAATGTTCTGTACTTATATCGAACGTATTCTCGTAGACGTTCTAGCCTTTACAAAACTTGTTCTCGCTAAGAGCCATACTTTCCAAAAAATTTCAAAATATATCATAGGAGGGCCACCGGAAAACCTTTATGAGACCCTGGGGCTATCCTACAGGGGATCCTGGTTGGCTAAAAAGGCCCCCAATATAGCATGTTCGGCCAATCCTACTCTTGGTCGGCCATGGAGCCACTTTCAAGGTGGTCTGGTCGACTGAGAGGAGAAGGTTCTCTGAACTTGCTACGGTGAATGTCCTACTCTTCACGAAACTTTTTCTGTGGACGTTCTCATCTGCACGAAACTTGTTCTCGCTGATATTCTGATCTTTATGAAACTTGTTCTCGCAGATATTCTAGTCTTTACGAAACTTATTTCCGTTGAGAGCCAAATTCCCAAGAATTTTCAAGAAATTCCCTAGGAGGGCCACCGAGAAACCTTCAAGAGGCCCTGGAGCAAACCCATAGGGGTTCCTGGTCGGCCAAAAAGGCCCCCATGTGGCCTGATCGGCCAATCTTGCTCTTCGTCTACCATGGAGTCACTTCCAAGGTGGTCATGGTCGACCGGGAGGCGACCATTCTTTGAACTTGTTTACGGTGAATGTCCTACTCTTTTTTGGTGGAGGTCCTACTCTTGTTCTCGTGAATGCTTTGTTTTTCAGAAACTTATTCAGCTAAGAATCTGATCTTGCTCTAATCTTCATAGGTTTCACTAATCATGGTGATTAGCATAATTAATCCTCAGTTAGGATTAACGACTTGTGTTTAGCCACATTTAGGCTTTTCTTGGAGGACTGATACGATAAGCGACGTTCTGCGTCACTTTTTTCGTTTATGATGTCCTTTTTTCTGATTTTCGGATCGTTTCCTTCACCATTTTCCGGTGTTTTTTCGAGGGGTACCTGCTAATGCGAACCAGACAGAGTTGTGACCTGCTGTAGCAGGTAGCTCTTTTCATTTAAAAAAGATGAGAAGTGTTCATTTTCATTCACACTTTCATTTCTCAACTTCTCTTAAATTCTCTCAAGTTTTTCAGTAGCTCTCGACTTCTCTCAAGTTCTTCCAAGATGTATCAAGGTCCTAGCAAATCTTCCATTTCAACCAAGGAGGTTATGCAAAAGAGGGCTATAATCCGTTCTTTGAAAGGTATAGCTTTTGTCTATCCTTACTCGATTAATCGTTGTTCCAACAGCTTGAAGATCATGCTGGATGAGCGGGCTGATGAGTGCCCGAGTACTGTCCAGGCAGCCCTAAAGTTGGGTTAAGGTTTCCATTGCACCCTTTTATCCCGAGATTCTTGCAGAGATAAATCCATTTGTGTCAGCTTTACCCCAATGGGTAGGCTTTCATCATCCTCTCCATAGTAAGGTGCAATGATTTGGGCATCCCACTGAGTGTCACAATATTTTTAAAGCATCTATATATTGAAGGCATCTCATTTAAACAGACCTGGCTGGGTCGTTGTACAGCATCGGCCTCATGTTCCTCACATAGTGAATACGAGTTCTCTTCATGACTCAATTCATCGTTGGAATAAGAAAATTATATTCTTGGAATGGAAAGAGAGAGAATGGTAGGTATACTTCAGACGTGACTTTAGCAGTCCTGTTGATAGCTCTCACCACATCCTTCATCTTTTAGAAGCCGGGTTTCATGACCATGATCTCCTTATTGATGACAATGGGATAACCCCTTATTGGGAGTTCGTCACAGAGACCAAACTCGTCGAGGCTGACATTTGTAGCCTCTCTAAAGAGGGTATTTTTTATACTTCAATTTTATGCAAGTTTATTCTTATATCTTTCATCTCATTTCAGTTGTTGAGGCTCTTGATGTCATGAATGACAAGAGCGACGTGGTTACGGGGATGATGGCAAGAGATGCAGCCAAGCAGACTAACCGTATCCCCAAGGTTCCGGATTTCCTCGAGGCCTCTGGCTCTGGCAAGAAGAGGCTCAAAGATTTTGATGGAAGTGCAAATATCCCTTGGTAACCTTCATGGGGCATCTCTACCAATGATTTGGTTCTTGGGATTCCGGCTTTAGCTCTTAGTGGTCAAAGAACTGTGTTACTCATCCTGACCTTCTGTTCGTCTCCTCGGGTGAGGAGTTGCTTGAAGCCGAGATGCTGGGGGCTCATGCCTTGTATCAGGTACATTTTAACTTGTATAAATTTTCGTTCAACTGCATTTCTTTTAGAATTTTGAAAAAGTTTCATAGGAAGGCCTCGAAGAATACTTCAGGGGGATCTGGACCATCCTTACAAGAGATCATAGTCGGCCTCTTTGGCCTTTCATGTGGCATGGCCGGCTCTTCCTGGTCTTGGTCGGCCGGGGCTTTGTATGTTGGGGACTCGTCCCTTCTGATTCTTATTCATTTTTAGTACCTTGACCTTTGTCTGAGTTAGCCTTTTTTATGACTCCTATTTGTGTTTCCTTGTCAGGCTAACGCTTACTTTGTTGCATCCTCTGCTCAGAGCATAAGATGAGGAGTGACTATGCAGTGTTGTAGACTTCTATGAACAAGATGAAGATCTCTTCAGATGAGTGGGAGTCTAAGGCTCACTGGGTGGAAGATAAGGTTGTTGTCTTGGAGAAGAAATGCATCAAGGAGATGTAGAAGAGGAAGAAGGAGTGGAGGGAACTTGTGGGCTCATGTTATTCCCAAACAATCTAACAATAGAATTACAGAAAGGGGTGGTTGAATGTAATTCTTGGCTTTTTTAGAAATTAAGAAAAAAAATTACCAAAATATATCAGTGTTTGAATATGCAAGTGTGCGGAATGAAATATAAATGTATTCAAAACACAAAGTAATTAAATATAAAGATTTAAAAACTTTCTGGTGGATTGATCTTTTCCACCTGAGATATATATTGATTGAGAACTCTGTGATGCAAGAATGCACACAACTGATTACAAGTAAAATTACAAAGAACAGAGAAATTCCGAACAAATGTAGCTTTTTCTATTTCTCAGTTTAATTGTTAATTAAGACTACTTGCTACTCTTGGTTTATATATCACCAAGTTACATATAAAAAAGACAAACATATAAAATAAGATGTCTAAGTCTAATCACATGTTTCTTCATCTCTCTGTCCAGCATATTTGTATCTCTTCAAGTAAGTATGGAATTGGAAATGCTTCTTTGTTCTCATAAACCTAGTTATAGGCTGCCACATTTATTTTGTATACAATCAACTCATGTGACTGTCAAGTTGCTTTCAACTTCTATTTAAATCTGATCTTCCTTGAGACTTTAGCATTATCTGTTGAGTCTGTTATGGATCATCCGTTGAAGGTGCCTTGTGTCATCCGTTGAGAGCTTTGTAGATTATCCGTTGATGGTATTTCCATAGCAGTTGACCCCATTTCATTTATGCAAAATTACAAGGCATCTAATATTTAAAATTAGCCAACCTATTTTGTATATCATTCTAGTAGTCAACATGACTTAGAATATCCTACAACCTCTAATCCTCTAAGACATTTTAGTATACAGGAATGTGCTACAAAAACTTATTTATACATAAGCTACTCTTTCAACGGATGATAAAGTAAGATTATCCGTTGAAAGTTACAAACGCACTTAATTAAATCTACTAAGGTGTTTTGGTAAAATATCATCAAGCCTACAACATATTCCTCACAATCTCCCCCAATTTATGTCTACTAGAATTGTAGGCATAAATTTAGGGCTTGATGATAACAAAAAACCTTATACAAAATGATCATTCAATAGTAGATAAAATAATAAGTGCTGCAATTTAATTGAAAAGTAAATAGAAGAAAGTTTACAGAAATCTCACAAGCCTTGTTCAAGGTGCTCCTCTAGATTGAGCAAATTAGTTCTTTCTTCTTGAGTGTCTAGTCTTCTATCTCGGCTTCTCATTGTTCTCTTCTATCAGGTGTTGGAGTTGTCTGTTGAACTCATATTCATCTTCATTAGATAAATCTGGCTTCTCCTGCATTTCCTTGAGAGTTTCATTGCTTGATAATTTTAGTTGGTCTTCTAGTCTGAAAAATCTTCTGGTGTTTCTTTCATCCTTGAACTCCATCAACCAGTATGGCCTCAAGTGCACTCTACTTCCAGTGTAAGGAATAAGTAAGGTTCTTGGTAGTGCACTTGGGTCTCTTCAGCTTCTTTGTATTTGTTGAATTTTGTTAAGTATCTCTATTTTGGCCACCTTGGTGAATCCAAAATTTTTCTTGATTGCAGAGAATACTTTAACTAAGACTGTGTATCCTTCATTGAGAATTTTATGAAGAGGCCATGTAATTTCCTTTCCTCCCATGTACTTGAACACCAATCTTTCTGGAAGTCTGTTGTGTGCATCAATTGCTCTCACTTCATCTAGCGCATCCGGGTAAAGATTAATGTCTGATAATTCCTTTATGTCATAGATAAAAAGTTGATATCCTTTGTTGACTGTTGGCTTAGGTTTATATGATGCTTTGGATTGGAATGGGACAGACTTGACTGGCTTTCTTGCTGTATTCTTTCTTCTTTTTAAAGTGGTTGGAATTGGCATGTTCAGCTCAGGAATAGGTAAGCTTTCCCAGTTTATTGGTTTATCCTTGGGAATGATTGGCTCACCATGAAAGTTCACATTAGGATGGACCTTGACTTCAGCTTGCTCCATTATGGGCATAGTTGGTTGATTTGTGGTAGTAGACTGAGTTGGATTTGGTTCTTCTTTTTCTTCTTAAAATATTAGCTTCCTTTTGGCTTTCTCTTACCTCTACCCTTTTCCTGATTTCTTTTTCTCTTTCTTTGGTTCCTCATTCTTCTCAGTTTCAGTTGTGGTAGCAGGCTTCTCAGTTTCTGATTTGGTAGCCGGCTTTTCAGCCTGTTACTTTGCTTCTAAGTCAGCCTGCTTTTTCTGAGATTTGAGCCTCAATCTCTCTTCTCTTTTAGCTTCTCCGAATTGAGGATGTCCAGCCATCACATAAATCAGTTTTCCATGTTTGTAGATCTTTGTTATCCTTTTCTTGAAAATTGAGTCTCTTGGATCTTTGTGATTTATAATAGAGTGACCAAGCAGCTTCTTTTCATCAGGTCTAGGAGTTGAATAGACTAGGTCCATTGGATTTTTGCTTAAATTTTTTTATGAGTGTTTCTTAGGCTTCAAAGTTACAATGACCTGTTGATGTCTTCAAGATGAGGTTTGACCTCTTTTCATGTTCCTCAACTTTATTTCATCTATTGAAATTGGTCTCAATTGAGTGGTGTGCTTCATATATTTGTCTTGATTGGCAATTGGACCAAATTTATTCTCATTCCTTTTATCAATTTTACTCATTTTCTCTTTCAGCTTGAGTTCAGCTGTTGCTATATTGATTAAATCAATATTATCTAACACTGGTGGTTTTGTGAATATAATGGCTGGAACTATTACCTTACTGACTTGGACATGCACATCATTCATCCCCTTTTTGTTATCATCAATTAGAGCAGGAGTTGAAGTTTGAGCTTCCACTAGTTGTTGTAGTAGAAGAGTTTGAGTTTGTTGGTTGGTTGGTAATGACTTGAGCAATTGAGTTCTCCACTTTTGACATTCTTTTACTCAAATCCTCTACTTTTTTATTAAAGTCAGATTCCTTCCTGAGTTTCTGGTGTATGTTTGTCATGGTTAACTGTGGAAGTTTGGAATCTAGTCTCTTAATGATATCCCCCTTGACCGTCTCAACAGAATTCTTGAGTTCATCCATATCTTAATTCTGTTTGAGAGCTTGAATTTTATGCAATTGAAGGGACTCAATGGGCCTGTAGAAGACTTTTGGTGCTGGCATTATTGGTGTCTTGAATGGCAGATTGAGTGTCATGGATGAGCTTGAACAAGGTTGATTTGAAATGATGATAGTTGCAGTCTTTTGTGAAAATCCAAGCTGGAGTTTCTGCATATCCCCCTATGTTCCTGTCTACCTCTTCAGCATCCTCTCCAAGAGAGTCATCCCCAATTGAATCACCAGAAGCACCAGAGGGATTATCAAAATCATCACCAGTTGTAGGTGGAAGAGAATTGATTGCATCCTTAGCCCTTAGTATAGAGGCTGTAGTGTGCACCAAATTTAGAGTCTTCTCAGCATCCTCATTGCCCTGTTAGCTAGAAGCTGATATGCTGGAACATGATGAGTAAATGCCTCAGCATCAAAAGAGACAAAAACTAGAAAAGCTTGATATTATTGCTGAACTAATTTCTCTTTATCTGCGTCAGTGACATCCATTAACTCACTAGCAATGATATCTTCCCACTGTACCTGCTTTTATCTTATTTTCTCTCTCTCTTTTTGCATCAAGGGCTCCCCTTGGCTCACCACCCTCACACCTTCACCTTCACCATCTAAGGTGGGACTCCTCTCACTTTCTTTTGCCATGATGGAAGAAATAACATGCATATGTTCCCTCTTATCCTCTCCTTTTTCCTGGGAGCAACCCAGCCTCTCACATATATCACTCATTTCCCTCAATCCTAAGAGTGATTGAACAACTACTAAATTGTCTGCCCTTGTAACAATTTTAGAGATTTTAAGAGGTGTAGAGACCATCAACGGATGAGTGATATCCGTCAAAGTAGTAGCTGTGAATATCAACGGACGACTGTTGTTAGGCTTATCCGTCGAAGGACAATCACTTATCAACGGATGAGGAATATCCGTCGAAGAAGTAGAAATAATGGAGATAGGAGTTGAAACTATTGTCGAATCTGTGGAGATTGATTGTAAATTTAGGTGCACAGGTTCTTCAACAGTTTGAGAAAGAATGGGCAACTGAGCCAACAAATCATCAATAAGATGATGCTCAGATGCTCTAGATTTTGGCTCCTCCATGAATGAAAGAGATGGAGAATCAGGAATTGATGCGTGTATTATATCCACATCCAGTAAGATAGTTGGAGAATTGTGTGTATGTGGTGTTTCGATAATGAGAGATTTTGGCTACGACTCCATATTTGTTGGAGACACATCAATCTGAATTTGAGATGGTGCAGTAACTGAGTCTTGAACTTCAGTTGGCACTGTGTGTGCACCCTGTGACTCCCCCAAAGTTTTTGATTTCTTCTTTCTAATGTAGGTTTGCATTTGGTAGTGTTCCTACCACTTTTGTTCTGTGCTCTTGGAGATGAGCTATTTTCAATAGTTACATCCTTTTGGGAGGATGCAACTAACAATGTGTTAATTTCCCTATTAATCACCACAGCCTATTGAGAGACTGTGGTGTGGCTAGGCTGGGATTCTCTGACCTCTCTCACCTTATCCTTAGGGCTTCTTTTATGTTCACCCATTCCCTCACCTTTCTCACTACCCTTCACACTCCCCTCATGTGTTGTGGTAGTTTTTGAAACTAATTTCTTTTGAAAGGAACTAGAGTGTGGTTTCTTTGATTTGGATTTTGAAGTTTTAAGTTGTGTGGTTTGGGTAGGCATCTGTTTGGTCACAGTCACAGATGCCACAACCATAGTTGAATGCAAAGAAACTGGAGGTTGGGAAAGAGTTATAACAGAAATAATTACCTCACTTACCCGAGGTGCCTCCATGATTGGCAGATAGTTGAGAGGCACTTCACTATGGAGATTGTTCCTGTTCAAATCAGCAAGTACCCTCTTTTCTTGGACCCAATAATCAAGCTTATTTGTTGGGTTCTCAATCAAGAGGTCCTTGGAAATATGGTTTGCTAGCATCTTAAGAAACCTAGCATAGTATATATTTTTTGACCTCTTCTTAATATCTTCTAATTTATACCCTAATTTTATCATGATAGAGTTACTAAAATTAGAGTATTTGTCATTCAAAATCATATATAGCATGTTAATCATTGAGTAAGTAACTGCATCAAAGTTGCTAATTTTACCAGAAAATGTTTTTATAAAGGAATTACAGAGAAAGCTCTATTCTTTTCTAAGGCCCATTCTCCTAACCTCACCTAGTTTGGAAGAATTGAGAGAATAGCCCATAGAGATAAGCATGGTGCTCACATCTGTGTCTGTATGTGGAACAGTAGTGTAATTTCAGGAAAATGAAAGCAAGCTTGTATTTCAACACAATTAATATAATAATCATTACCTTTTAGATAGAAGGCAATAGTTTTATCTTTGAAGTCGTACACAGACGTGGTCCAGACCTACTCCACAACTTCACAGTAGAGTACTAGAGACTCAAGCAGAGCATAGCTTAGTTTATAGTTTTGAATGAAGTCCATCATCTTATGATAGTCCTTAGGAGCAACAATGTTCTTGTTCACCAGTGCCACGGAGTTCTTCTTCCAATAGAAAAGTCCATACTGAGACATAATATTGACTACATGTGACATTTTTGTGATTGAGAGCAGCTACAGAGAAATAGGGCTTTGGGAGAAGAAGAGAGTAAAAATTGCTTTGAGAAAGATAAAAGTAAAATGAAAAATTGAAAGGGGGCTTTTATACTTTCTCGAAAATAAACAAGTAAAAAATAAAAAGTACAATAAAGTACCCAATGAAAATTGCCAAAAATAGCCGTTTAAAAATAAGGAATAGTTCCAAAATTTATCCATCGACACATATATATACGCTATAAGTAAAGTCGACGGCTAGGGTTTGGAATTAACGGGTAAGATTGAATCAACTCAACGGATGCATGATGTACCTTTATCCGTCGAAAAATAAAGTACCCGGAAATATTTTGACTTTCAACGAATAATCCTTATCCGTTGAATGATGTCAGTATTTACCTTTAGCAAATCCTAATTTTGGTGTCAGGGTCTGACAGCTGGCAAATCCTAATTTTTAATGTCAGGATCTGACCACTTGCAAATCCTGATACTAGAGTTTGGATCTGATAACTTGCAAATCCTGATTTATATCTTTGATGAAGTCAAGCTTATTTCTGGTTGCTTCACATATTGCAAAGACATCATAATAACTTGGGAATAATTAAGCATACCTAACTCACTTACCAACCTAGTGAAAATTGACTCATCAAATGGCTTGGTAAAGATGTCTACAAGTTGCTGCTCACTTGGAACAAAATGAAGTTCCACAGTACCATTCATGACATGTTCTCGAATGAAATGGTACTTGATATCAATGTGCTTTGTCCTTGAATGTTGTACAGGATTTCAGTAATGGCAATGACACTTGTGTTGTCATATAAAATTGGAATCTTGTCCACATGTAGACCATAATACAATAGCTGATTTTTCATCCATAGAATCTGTGCACAACAGCTACCAGCAGCAATGTATTCAGCCTCAATTGTGGAAGTAGAAACTGAGTTTTATTTCTTATTAAACCAGGGCACTAGCTTGTTTCCTAGAAACTGACAAGTTCTTGTTGTACTTTTTCTATCTATTCTACAACCTGCATAATCTGCATCTGAATAACCAATTCGATCAAAACCAGAATTTCTAGGATACCAAATGCCAAGTTTTGGTGTTCCTTTGAGATATCTGAAAATTTTCTTAATAGCTACTAAATGAGATTCTCTAGGATCAGCTTGAAATCTAGCACAAAGATAAGTAGCAAACATTATATCTGGACTACTGGTTGTTAAATATAAAAGTGAACCTACCATGCCTCTATAATTTGAAATATCTACAGACTTTTTAGTTGTGTTTATTTTAAGTTTAGTGGCAGTGGCCATGTGAGTTTTTGCAAATGTGCAATCCATTAAGTCAAACTTTTTTAGAAGATCATGAATGTATTTGGTTTGACTAATGAATATTCCATCACTAACTTGCTTAACTTGGAGATCAAGAAAGTAAGTTATTTCTCCCATCATGCTCATTTCATATTTACTTTGCATTAGTTTGACAAACTTTTTACAAAGTTTTTCATCTGTGGAGTCAAATATAATATCATCTACATAAATTTGAACAAGTATACTAGAGCCATTAACATTTCTAAAGAAAAGAGTTTTATCAACAATACCTCTTGTCAAGTGATTTTCTAAAAGGAATTTTGACAGAGTGTTAACCAGGCCCTAGGTGTTTGCTTCAATCCATAGAGTGCTTTCAAAAGATAGTAGACATTTTCTAGAAAGTTGGAGTCTTCAAAACCAGGAGGCTGACTGACATAGACTTCCTCCTCCAAATCTTCATTTAGAAAGGAACTCTTTACATCCATTTAAGAGACTTTAAAATTGGCATGGGCTACATAGGCTGGAAAATTTATGATAGATTCAAGTCTTGTAACAGGAGGAAAAGTTTCATCAAAATCTATCCCTTCCTGTTGACAATAGCCTTAAGCAGCCAATTTGGCTTTGTTCCTTATGACTATGCCATTCTCATCCATCTTGTTTTTTAATACCCATTTGGTGTCAATGGAATTCTTTCCTTTTGGTTTGGGTACCAGCTTCCATACTCCATTCCTTTCAAATTGTTTTAGCTCTTACATAGTTAAAACCCAATCAAGATCCAATAAAGTTTCTTCTACCTTCTTTGGCTCTTCCTGTGACAGGAAGCTGCTATATAGACAATCATCTTGAGTTGCTTTCCTTGTTTGCACTCTTGAAGATGCTTCACCATAATTAGTTCAAATGGGTGATCTCTAGTCCATTTCCTTTGTTGTGGTAGATTAGCTCTAGATGAAGAGGCCTCAAAGTTATCTTAATTTGTGACTGAGTTTTGATTAGAAGAAACTCCCCCTGAGTTTGTGGATCTTTGATTTGATGTTGGGAACCTTTTTGTGTGTGATCTATAATGACTTTTAAGTCCTATTAATGGCTCAACGGATGTTGAATTTAACCTTTCGACGGATGATGCAGTTTGTCTGTCAACGGATGATGCACTTTGTCTTTCGACGGATGTAGAATTATATGCTTCATTTGTTGTTGATTTTTCTGTATTTTCCTAAGAAATTATTTCTTGATCACTTTCATCATCACTTTCATCACAGTTCATCTCAACATTGTCAAATTTGAGGCTTTCATGGAAACCTTCATCTTATAGTCCTTCAATCTTCTTATCATCAAACACAACATGTATAAATTCCATAACAGTGTTGGTTTCAAGATTTTAAACCCTATATGCTTTTTCCACAACATATCCAACAAATATACCTTCATCAGCTTTGGCATCAAACTTTTCATATTCCTCAGTTTGATTTCTTAGTATGTAGCATTTGCATCCAAAGACATGAAGAAAGTTAATTGTTGGTTTCCAGTTCTTGAACAATTAATAAAGAGTCATGTATTTTGCTTGATTGACCAAGGAAATATTCAGAGTGTAGCATTTAGTATTTACAGCTTCTACCCAAAAATAAGTTGGAAACCTTGATTCTTCTAGCATTGTCCTTGCAGCTTCAATAAGAAATCTATTCTTTCTTTCCGCCCCACCATTTGTTGTGGAGTCCTTGCAGCTGAAAACTCATGCATGATCCCATTTTCTTCACAAAACAACCTTATTGCAGAATTCTTGAACTCAGTTCCATTGTCACTCCTGATTCTTCTTACTTTGAGATCAGGGTGATTCTTGACTTGCCTTATATGATTAATAATGATTTCATTAGCTTCATCTTTAGATTTGAGGAAATATGTCCAAGTGAACTTTGAGAAATCATCCACAATCACTAGGCAATATCGTTTCTTTGAGATTGACAACACATTGACTGGTCCAAATAAGTCCATGTGCAGTAGTTGTTGTAACATCTGGGAAATTACGTATGTATTATATCATATTTATAATAAACTATGTGTATTAATGTGTTATTATGTGTAATTATCTGTCAAACCCTAATTGCTACGTGTTACGTGTATTATGTGTCATTCCGGTATTTTTAAGATATTTTTAAGATATTTTATTTTGCAGTCATAAGTTTTATTTCAAACGTTTTATGACCCAAACCATGATTTTAAAGCCAGTATTTCAAATAAAATAATGGGCCTTATTTTTCATCAAACGGCTTTTGCCATCACATTATTTTGAACATTTAGACATTTTATAAATTTTCTCGTTTTGCGAAAAATGACTTTTTTGGGCCCCATTAGGTGTTAAAAATGCCACAAAAATCACATTTTTATTTTTATAAAATTATAGGACTTTTATTTATACCATTTCTTTGTATTTTTGCATTATTCACAATTTTTGGGAAATTTTGGCATATATATTGTATATATAAAATAATTATAAATTAAATTTTTATACTAAAAAATTATAAAAATTAGGGCCAAATATTTTTATTAGATGTATAATTAGCCCCTTAATTTTATTTAGGAGTATTATTTTTCAGCTATAAATACCCTAATTATTATTAATTAATTAATTAAAAATCAGAAATTCTCCAATTTTCCCCAATTTCCAGAAATTAGGGTTTAGTGTTCTTGAGTTCAACCAGCGATTTGATCGTGATTCCGACCTCCAAATCAGACATGTAAGTAGTCAATCGAAAGCTCTTGAGCTCTACTATCTGATTATACTATCAATTTCATGTTTTATATCTTCTGTTTCAATTCGATTTTTAGGGTTCTTGAACTAATTTGGGTATTTGCAAATCGTTGTGTTTTGGTTGATGAAAGTTATATGAATAGATTGCCCAGGTTGTGTAGATGATTATACATATTTTTAATTAATTTTTCTATTCCCGGATTAGCGAATTGTGTTTTTGAGTTTCAACCCGTTTTGAATTTGGGTTTTTAGTTCGAGGGATTGTTTGATGTTTCTGTGGCCACGAATGTGTAGGTCGTTGAATTTCCAGTCGTTTGACACCAGTTTCGTGTAAATTGGTTTCAGTTTTATGCTCGCCGGAGCTTCACGATTCTGGCGTGATGGTCGACAAACGAAGGAGGAGAAGGCTGGGGAAGTGATTGTGGAATGATACAGGAGTGATTTCGGTAGAAAACGAAGGAAGAACGGCTCGATTTGGCTGTGTTTTTGCCTCGCCGTTACTTCGCCGGAACCGGCCACCGGCGCCGGGTTCTGGGTTGTTCTTCGTCTACCCGAGTCGACCCGGTTTCGACCCGGGAAACGACCCGGGTTTGATCCTGAAAACCCCCAATCTGTTTTCCTGTTTGTGTTTCTGAATTTCAATTATTTAATTATATTTTATAAAATCAAAAATCAGTTTTATTAATTCTATAAATCTAATAAAAATTAGTTTAAAATTCTGAAAATTATAATTAATAATTCCTAAATTATTTTTATTAATTTAGGATTTTGAATTTAGTTATTTACTTAATTATTTAATTACTTATCTAATTATTTATCTATTTATTTATTATTTAGTAATTAAGTAATTACTTAATAAATAAGGATTAAAATGAATCGAATATTATGATTAAAGATTCGATAATTAGTGAAATAATACGAGTAACTCATATTAATACGAGTAATTGAACGATAAATAGATTATTATTCGAGGAATAGTTAGTTACTCGAAGAATATCTTAATAATTATTCATAACGAATAATTAAATCCAGATAATTGATTTAAATCGTATAAATTGTAAAAATAACCGTAATATTTTGATAATTATTCGAGAAAGGTGAATAACTCGTAGAAATACGAGTAGTTGATCGTTGAGTTGGAATATGATTCGAATAATAACTTATTTATTCAATAATTATCGTAACAGCTGATTGTATCGAATATTTATTTGTAAATAATCGATCTAATCGAGTAAGTAATAATAAATTATAAATATTTACAATAAATTGTAATTAATCCTAATAATTAGGGATTAATTATTTTAATTTATTAAATAATTATTTATTAATTATTTACTAGTTATTTATTGTTTATTAATTATTTAAAAATGATTAATTACTTCGATAATCAATCAAAATTTTTTTAATAAATCATAACATATTCATTTTAATTCCAAAAATTATAGAAAAATCATTTTTGACGCTGATTTTTTATTAAACAATTATTTAAAAATTAATTTAGGGTTTAAAAATTAGTAATAATTATTTATACTGAATAATAAATTGAATTATCAGTGTTTAATTGATATTAATTAGACCGTTAGTCCGATTTGAGCGAAACGAAAGCCCTTTGACTCAGAAAAATGAATTCTTTTTATTACAAATAATATTAAGACCTAATTTCTTCTAGAAAATAGTTGACTTTGTTATTTGTTTCATTAAGAGTCAGAAATATTCCGGAAAAAAAGGAAACAAGTTAGATGGTGATCAGTGGAGCGATCAGCGAGTCGATTTTGATTCTAAAAATTATTTTAACTATAAAAATGATTATGTGCTTATGTGCTTATGTGTATTATATGGTTAATCGAGTCTTACTTGCTAATAGGTAATATACGAGTCAGTCATAAGCGTATGGGTAGATAATAGGAACGATGTGAAGTCGATTCAAGATGCAATTGAAGTACAAACTAACTTAACCAGTCTATTTGTGCTAACAGAAGCTAAGCCAGCAAGGCAGGTTGAGTAGGTGATAGACGAAGGTGATTTACTTGCAGTGAGTCGCGCAGAAGGCAAGTTTCTCCCCTATTCTATTTTCAGAATAGTGATATTTCTTCAGATTCTTATCACGCTTGCACTCTTTTGATTCTCTTATTCATAGTTCATTTCGATTCTTGCTTATCCTTTTCATTTGACTTTATTATTCATATTCCAATTGTTACTCACAATTATTGATATATTCTGGTGATTAGAATATGTCAAAGCATACCGATTGTTCCGGTTGCTATTCCAGGGACTGGATAATGATACTTTGGGGATTAAGTTTACTTAATCCTAAGGACCGGGACATAACCGGATCCTTGAGATGGGCCGTAGTGCCTGGGTGCCCGACGGGATCTATATAGTAAGATATAGATCTGCACTATATCCTGGCTGATCAGCAGGGTATAGATGCAAACTTGAGTCCAGTTTAGTTCGTTTGTATTCGCCAATAATGGCCTTCTTTCTATTCTTGCGGGGTTATATCTTTGCAGATATACCCGGGTTATGGATTCATTTAAATTGCTTTAACACTGTTTATATTTTGCGGACTGGTTTAACAATTTTGGCTCAACCTCTTTGCTGTTATTCAGCTTATTGTTTTCAGTTAAGAAGGAATATGAAACCCATCAGGACTCGAGTGGTAAAGAAGTGGGTCAAGCCTCGGGATCCTCTCATACCCAAGATGTTGATCCCAATCTAGGAAGAAAGCTTTGAGTTGCCCGAACAGGTGGAGTGTAGATAGTTAGTGTGTGTGTTTGAATAAAAGCTGAACATAATTTAAAACTGATTAGACAATGGTTTGTAATAAAGAGAGTTTGTGAGATTTTGAATTTTGGTTTGTAATAAAAGTAGTTAGTGGTTCTTATTTTCATACTTCAACCTAAAAAGATCTTGGTTAGTGTTAAAGGGGTTTAGATTCATTTTTTTCTTATTTGTTAATCAGATTGTATAGGTTTGGTGATTAGCTAGTAAACCCCAGACTTATACCCTGGGTCTGGAGGGCGTTACAGTTGTAGTGATTCTTAATTATAGATTCAAGCTTCCTCTTGAATGATGCCTTGATTTGTTTTCCCTTTTGACATGCATCACACAATCCATCTTTCGAGAACTCAACTTAAGGAATGCCTCTTACTAGGTCTTTCCTGACTAATTCATTCATAGTCTTGAAGATCGAATGCGGCAGCTTCTTGTGCCATAGCCAACTTTCATCTTAACTTGCTTTGCTGAAAAGACAAGTAATAGAATCTACATTGTATATCAGCTAGATACATATTTCCTTTTCTCACTCTAGTGAGAACCACTCTGTTGTCCTTCTTATTTGTAACAACACAGGCTTCTGAATTGAAGGTTATAGAGTTGCCCTTGTCACATAGCTAGATGACATTCAGAAGCGTGTGTTTGAGTCCATCCACTAGAGAAACTTCTTCAATAATGACATTCTCCTTAGAAATCAAGCCATATCCCACAGTATACCCTTTGTTGTCATCTCCAAAAGTAATACTTGGGCCAGCTCTCTCCTTGAACTTAGTGAGCAAGGAAGAGTCTCCAGTCATGTGCCTTGAACATCCACTATCTAGATACCACCGACTCCTTTTGTTTCCCTGCACATATCAAAATCAAACCAAGTTGATTTTGGTACCCAAGTTTCCTTGGGTCCTGCCTCTTTAGCCTTCTTTTTAGGTTTCTTTCGCTTTTTCTCACTTGAGTTAGGTGATTGAGATTCAACCTTGGTCATTAGAGTAGGGATTTAAAAACCATTAATAATTGAAGAATTATCATGCACAGGTTAATTAACATAAAATGTCATATTATGTGCATATATGTTATTCCAGTATGGCATGCTAAATAGCATTTGAGGCGTATTGAATGCAGCATAGTAAGGATTTTATGCAAATGGCATATTAGTAAATTGTGCATTCAAATTTTGTGCAAGCATAACATTCATAGGCATTATGGGCATGTTGGGAAATGAGGGAGGTGCATACATGGGAGCAGGTATAGCAGATTTCCAATTAACAGATAAATGATTAACACTACCACAGTTAACACAGATTTTTCTAGGTGCATATTTATCATGCGTGTAGTTGCTATATTTGTTAATTCCTATTTTCCCATTTATGTTTTTTTAAAGTCTGCCTTGACTTCAATTTTCTCCAATCTCTCATTCAGTTGCTTCATTCCCAGATGCCCCACATTCACTCTTTTGTTCTCCTTGACTTGACTTGATTCTACTGTAACAAAGTTCTTGGAAATCGATCCATATTTCTCATTTAGCTTAGCTAGCTTGGCTTTTCTAATATGATCTTTTTCCATCGACGAATATGGTTCCTTGTCTTTTGACGGATAATCCCTTTTAGCTTTCAACGGATAAATTTCATCATCCATTGAATCCACATTCGTTGATAACCCTTCTGCCAACTCAGGATCTAGTTTCTCCTTGCTCTTTTTACAGGCTTCTTCACAGAATGATTATATTCCTTGAACTTTAGCAATTTGGGCATGTACATTCCTTGATGACTTCTAGGCCTTGATTACCTCTTTCTCTCGTTCAAGATGCTTTCTCAAAATTTCCTCTTTCTTCAAAGATTCAGTCAATTCATCTTTTGCAATCTTACACTCTATCTTCAATTTCTCAAACTCAATAAATTGAGTTTCTAACACAGTATTTCTCTCACTTAAAACTAGATATTATCTTTAATTTTTTTTTGTTTACTTTAGTGAGTGATTTAAGTGTAACACGCAAGTGATAAAATTATGTTTACATGTCATTTATAGCATTATTACTCTAATATTTAGAAAGGTGTTCTAGATTAGTAGTGATTACCTGATTGCTTGAAGAACTGACCTCTGCTTCATCTGAATTGGCCATTAGAGCTAGATTGACATAGCTTGTTTCTTCATCTTCATCTACCCCATCAGCTGCCCAGTCATTTTCTTGATTCGGGAAATTCCTTTCCTTTTGTTTGAGAAATTCAAAGTACTTATTTTTATAATCCACAGGCTCAAACTTCTTTTTCTCAGAATCAGGCTTTCTGCATTCATTGGAAAAATGATCCCTCAAGGCACATTTGAAACACTTGAATTTAGATTTATCCACCATGTTTCCATTTGGCTTGGTTGTTCCAAAATTCTTTTTGAATTTGAGCTTGGAAAATCTTCTTGATAGGAAAGCTAGATGTTCATTTATGTCCTCCATTTCATCCTGACTAAGATGATCTTCATGCTCAACCATTAGCCCTTTTCCTTTGCCTTCATAAACCCTTGAGTTTGGTGAAGATTCTACAGCTTCAACCTTCATCTCTTTCACTCTCTCTTGTTCAGCTACCAATACAATAGATCCTCCCTTCTTCCTTCCTTTCTCTATCTTCTCATCTTGTTCCAACTCAAGCTTATAAGTTTTCAGAATGCCATACATTCTTTCCAAATTAAACTCCTTATAATCTTGAGATTTTTCAAGAGAGATAGTCATAGGCTTCCAGTCTTTTGGTAGAAATCTAAGGAATTTCAGGTTTGAATCTTTTGTCTGTTAGATTCTTCCATGCAGCTTCAGTGCATTTAGTAGTTTTTGAAACCTACTAAAAATGTCACTTAAAGATTCACTGTCTTCACAATAAAAGTGCTCATACTGCTGGAAAAGAAGTTACATCTTATTTTCCCTCACTTGTTCAGTTCCATCACATATGATTTAAATTGTACCAAATATCCTTAGCAGTTTACAGTTGATTACATTATCAAACATGTCACCATCAAGACCATTGAACAAAATGTTCATAGCCTTTTTATCTTTGTGCATTTGCACAATGTCTCCATCTGTCCATTCTGATTGTGGCTTTGGAATGCTTTGCTCATTGCCTACAGCTCCTTCAACATCTGTAGCAGCTCTTCGAGGAACATGAGGGCCTTTCTCAATGCAATCAACATACCTTTCATCTTGAGAGAGAAGATGCAGGTGCATTTTCACCTTCCAATGTTGATAGTTGTCTTTATCCATAAAAGGGATCTTCACTCCAACATCCTTCCTACTCATGTTGTTAGTTGTTTTGATCTTTAAACTATTAGTGTGTCGAAAGCTTGCTCTGATACAAATTTTTATTCCCAAACAATCTAACAATAGAATTACAAAAGGGGGGTTGAATGTAATTCTTGGTTTTTTTTGGAAATTAAGAAAATTCTTTACCAAAATATATCATTGTTTGAATATTCAAGTAAGCGAAATAAAGTATAAACGTATTCAAAACATAAAGTAATTAAACACAAAGATTTAAAAACTTTCTGGTGGATTGATCTTTTCCACCAGAGATATATATTGATTGAGAACTTTGTGATGCAAGAATGCACACAACTGATTACAAGTAAAATTACAAAGAACAGAGAAATTCCGAACAAATGTAACTTTTTCTGTTTCTCAGTTCAATTGTTAATTAAGTCTACTCGCTACTCTTGGTTTATATATCACCAAGTTACATATAAAAAATATAAACATATAAAACAAGATGTTTAAGTCTAGTCACATGTTTCTTCATCTCTTTGTCCAGCATATTTATATTTCTTCAAGTAAGCATGGAAATTGAAATGCTTTGTTGTTCTCATAAACCTAGTTATAGGCTGCCACATTCTTTTTGTATACAATCAACCCATGTGACTGTCAAGTCACTTTCAATTGTTATTTGAATCTGATGTTCCTTGGGACTTCAGCATTATCTGTTGAGTCTATCATGGATCATCCGTTCAAGGTGCCTTGTGTCATCCGTTGAGAGTTTTGTAGATTATCCGTTGATGATATTTCCTTAGCAGTTGACACCATTTCATTTATGCAAAATTACAAGGCATCTAATATTTACAACTAGCCAACCTATTTTGCATATCATTCTAGTAGTCAACATGACTTAGAATATCCTACAACCTCTAATCCTTAAAGTAAGATTATCCGTTAAAAGTTACAAACACACTTAATTAATCTACAAAGGTGTTTTGGTAAAATATCATCAAGCCTATAACATATTCCTAACAACTCATATCATAGATCCCAAGAGTTTACCCAGATAATGGATGACCATGACGTTCAGATGCGCCTCGTGAACTTGGCCTTATGATGGCAAAGGGGCGTTAAAGATGTTCATAACTTATATCAGGACGTGGTCGATTTGAGTCTCTTCACTTGCCCCTAGGAGATGCCTGTTATGACCCATCCGGGAAGGTCTATACCCGAGACTTATCTCCAGCGGTCTCATTCTAGTTCAAGCCACGGGGGTTTTGGTTCTAAGGGTAAGGCCCCTTCAGGAAGTCCTAGTTCTAAATCAGCCCTCTATGGAAAAATCAGGGAGCCGGTTCCAGGGAGCAGCGGCTCCTTCTCTGAGGAAGGCTCGGATAGGGAAGAGGATCAGGATGAGGATGCCCATGGAGCGGGGAATGACAAGGAGAAGGACTCTTCGGAGGAGTGATTGTGATAGCCTTGTATGGCTTTGGGTGCCATATGTGACTTTATTTTCAGAACTTGTTTATTTGAACTATATTGGCTTGTAAACTATTGGTCCTTCGGGACTTAACTTATGATTTTTCGGGATCTTTATTTATGCATTTGATTTGATTTCATTTCATACTTGTTTTTTTATTTTTGGCATTTGGTCCTTCAAGACTTGCATTCTTTAGATGCTCGTACTTAAATTAATTGGTAGAAAAGATGATAGAAATAAACGTGCATAAATAGATAATATCTCTGAAAGACGGGTTCAACCCTTACATAAGATGGTTTCGTTGACCTTATTCATAAACTTAAAACTAAGTACTAGGAACATGTTACGAATGCCCTAAATATAATAAACCTTCAGGTTTGAAACGTGTCAAGTGAGGGGCACTTCATCACTGTTCAGGGTCTCTAACTTATAGGATCCTCGTCCTAATATTTTCCTGACCTTATAAGACCCTTCCCAATTAGGGGCTAGCTTTCCTCTCTCCCCGACTCTCGATGCCTCAATCTTCCTTAATACGAAGTCTCCTTGCTGAAAGAACCTTTCCTTAACCCTTCTATTCTAACAGAGGGAGGCTCTTCATTAATGCTCTGCATTGTGGGTGTTGGCCTCAGCTCTGACGTCGTCAATAAGATCGAGAGCGAGCCTCATGCCTTCTTCATTAGTTTCTGGTTCAAAAGATTCAACCCTAGGTGATCCGTGGGTGTTTTCTAGGGGCACCACAATATCGGCTCCGTAAGCCAGCATAAATGGGGTAGTTTCAGTCGTTACTTTGCAGGTGGTATGATATGCCCATGATATAAAAAGTAACTCATCCACCCAAGTGTTCCTCGAGCGTTTGACCCTTTTATTAAGTCCATCAAGGATGATTCTATTTGCAACTTCTTCCTTGTGGATGTGCAACCAAGGTGAATCCAAGCTCTATGCTGTTATCATCACAATATTCTCTAAACTCTGCATTATCCAATTATCGTCCATTATCCGTGACAAGGATGCATGGGATCCCAAATCCGTATATCACATTTTCCCAAAAGAATTGGGTAAATTGCTTGGTGGTTATCTTGGACAGTGTCATAGCCTCAATTCACTTTTTGAAGTAGTCTATGGTCACTTTATGAAGCATTTCTTTACATAAGCCTTTACATCGGCTAACATCGTTGGCCAGTAGAATCCCAATCGAGTTATCTTATGAGCACGGGCCGTGCACCCCAAGTGTTGTCCATAAATCCTTTCATGGGCTTCTTTAAGCACATCCTCTACTTCAAGAGGTATCAGGCACTTCAAGTATAGAATAACAAAGGACCTTTTGTACAAAAGGCCTTCAATCAATGGATATCTCAATGCTCTCACCAATATCTTGTGTGCCTCTTGGGCATCGTCGGGGTGCCATCCAGTCTTAATGTGGGTTTTGATCGGATCTATCCAACAACTTGCCACACCACCCGGTGCTATCAAATTTATGACATGTATAGTAGGGGTCTTCAGGACCTAAAAGTAGATACTTCTCGGAAAGTTCTCGATTTTAGATGAGGCGAACTGAGATAGGCATCAGTCGTAGTATTATCCTCTCTCGAAACGTGTTCTGTGTACCATTCATCAAACTGAGTTAGTATTCCCTTCACGACTCTCAGGTACTTGGCCATAGTATCATCCTTGGCCTCAAACTTTTCATTGACTTGAGCAACTACAAGTCTTGAGCCTCCACAGACCTTAAGGTTTTTGGCCCTCACGGCTCTAGCCAAGCCTAAGCCGGCTATCAATACTTCGTATTTTGCTTCGTTATTCATAGTTGGGAAGTCCAACTTCAAAGCATACTCAATCATGAACCCATCGGGGATTTACAAGACTAGGCATGCACCACTGAATTTTGTTTTGGACGCTCCGTCAAAATGGAGAACTTAGTACTCTTTCAGAGTCATATCTTTATCTTTCTCTTTCTCTCCTCCTTCCGGGGTTACTATCTCTTGCCCCCCGACTTCTTGGTCATTAATGGTGCATTCAACTACGAAATTTGCTAAGGCTTGAGCCTTAATGGTTGTTCGAGGCTTGTACTTGATGTCAAATTCTCCTAACTCAATTACCAACTTAATGAGCCTTCCACTGGGTCCGGGCTTTGAAGAATGTTCCTCAAGGGTTAGTCCATCAGGACTTAGATCTTGTGTGCCTGAAAGTATGGTCTCAACTTCCTTAAGGCTGTAATTAGGGCAAGCGCAAATTTCTCTATGGTAGAGTAATTCAACTCTGCTCCGTGGAGCACCTTGATTACATAGGATACATGCTTTTGGAGTTTCTATTCTTCCTTTATTAGGACTGCACTCATGACTTGTTCAGATGTCGCGAGGTACAAATAAAGTGTCTCCTCCGGACTAGGTTTGGCCAACAACGGGGCCTCAGTCATTTAACTCTTTAGCTTTTCAAAGGCCTCTTGGCTCTCAGCTGTCCATTCAAAATTCTTCACCTTCTTAAGGGTTTTGAAAAAGGGCAGACATTTATCTCCAGACTTAGAGATGAACCTCCCTAGAGCTGCTATTTATCCTGTCACCTTCTGAACGTTCTTGATGGAGTGAGGTGTTAGGGCGAAAACACGCGCTAAAATTCACACAAGTATACGCGTTCGCAAGTAGTATAAGATATAACTCAGATTCGTTCCCACAGAGACTGGTTTAGGTTAAGTTCAATTTATGCACCTATACAATAATATATGGTTATCGCTCAATGCTAAGACAAATAACAAATTGGGTTTTGATTAAACTAAGAGATTATACTAAATAGCATTAACTAAGAGAATTGAGGTTGAATTACTTATATGAGACAAACATGGGATTCTAACTTCATTACTACTTCATTCAAAGTCATTGTTCTTAACCTTAGGATGCAATGGTGATGACGCTAATCAGATAACATGAAACTAGTAAACGCCAACTGTCGTTGTACGAATACCCTACTACCAGACATCCACAAAAGAAATAGAAGCTGAATAAACAGCAATTATGTTGAGACCCTATATATCTATAGAATTTGACAACATAAAGGTTTAATGCACAAGTTATCTATCGTGATTACATAGGGCAAGTAAGATGGTTTCCTACGAATCATGCATAACAATTATACATGAACCTATGCTAGCATGGCAAGTTCTAAACCTCTATATTCACTATCTCTTCAATAGAGATTAACACGCTATCTTATATGTTAGCTACGCACATAAGAAGATTAAGCACAACCGATACTAGGATATCAATCAATCACCACACACCAAGATATCAAACAATTAACTATAGAAATCCATAAGTAAATCCGTTAGAACCCCACGATAATGATTAGTTCATAATCAAACACATTGTCACCATGGGTTCCAATAAAAGCATGATATAAAACAATATAAGAGTACTAGGGTTCAAAGACAAATCAAAAACAAGCATCCAAGTATCAACTATATTAAAGAAAACAAAAGTATTCTTCTCTATAGCCGTCTCGTGCTCTCTAGGTCTTCTTATTGCTCTCCCAGGTCTCCTTGTTGTTAAAAACGTATTATTATTGATATATATAGGCTTTTGGTCGTTCTGGGCTTCCAGACTCTTGGAATCGGGATTTTGTGAAAATGACCTGGCGCGGCCGCGCGCTATCCCAGCTTGGGCGCGCTCTATTTCTGTGGTTCCAGCGTGGCCGCCCCGCATACCAGCGCGGGCCTGCTCTATTTCTGGAAGTCTGGCGCGGCCGCCCCGTATACCAGCTCGGGCGCGCCGTGCTACTATAGTTGGAATTCTGAATTTTCTTCTTTTTGTTGTAAATTTTGCTCCACTCGTCAGAATTAGGCGATTCAACTGCCCACGCGAAGCTAATGAGATTCTCTACAACTTGAGAATGGCCTAAGCTTCCAATTATGATCTCTTTTTAGCATATTTCTTTGAAAAGCTCCTTTATTTATTTAACTGATGCCTGAAATGCAATAACACAAAAACACATTAAAAATACCAATAACTTGAGTCCAATACACCAACTTAAGCCTATAATGAAGCGTTCCAAGTAGATATAAAATCCACTTATCATGTGGTGGCTCCATTTCCGGGATGGCTTTGATCTTGTTGGAGTTAAACTCGATTCCCCTCTTCGAGACCATATGACCCAGAAATTTTCCAGACCCAACACCAAAAGCACACTTGATGGGGTTTAACATCATCTTGTGGTGTCTCAACACTTCAAATGCCTCTCTGAGGTGATTAATGTGATCGGCCTTGCTTAGGCTTTTGACTAACATGTCATCAACATAGACCTTCATGGTCTTCTCAATTAGACGGGCAAATATCTTAATTACCAACCTTTGATAAGTAGCTCCTACATTCTTAAGTCCAAAATCCATAATAAGATAACAAAAGACACCAAAATTAGTTATGAAAGATACCTTGGGGGTGTCATATTTGTGCATCTTAATATGATTGTAACCGCTGAACCCATCCATGAAACTCAGCATCTCGTGCCCATCAGTGGCATCGATCAGGGTATCAATCTTTGGTAAGGGGTAGCAGTCATTAGGACAAGCATCATTCAAGTCAGTAAAGTTGATGCATATTCTCTACTTTCCATTGTCCTTCTTGACCATCACAAGATTGGCCAACCACTCAGAGAATTGCACTTCTTCAATGAACCCAGCTTATAGGAGCTTCTCAACCTCCTACTTAATGGCATCTAGCCTATCAGGGGCATAAGCTCTCTTCTTTTGCTTCACGACCTTCTGAGTTGGATCGACGTTTAGCTTATGAGTTATAAGGTTCGGGTCAATCCCAGGCATATCAGTTGTCATCCCAGAAAAAATATCATTGTTCTTTTGTAAAAAAGTTGTCAATCGACCCTTCAAGGGCTTGTCTAAAGATGCTCCAATATACGTGACCTTCTCCGGGTCTAAGGAGTCTAGGGGAATTGAGACTAAGTCATCTGCCGGCTTCCCTCAAAGTTCTTCATTCTCACGGATATCCATGTCCTATATGGGGAGGACCTTCCCCCCAATCCTATCGGGCCTAAGTGCTGCAACATAGCAACTGCGGGACATTTTCTTATCTCCTTTTGCCTCTCCAACACCGTTCTTAGTCGGGAACTTAAGTACCATGTGGTAGGTTGAGGGTACGACCTTCAACGTATGGATTCCTGTTCTACCCATGACGGCATTATAAGTAGAGGCTGCCTTAACAACCCGAAAGTTCAACATCTCCGTGGCCTCCCCGGGCTCTTCCCCAATAGGTACGGAAAGTTGTATTGCTCCTTCGCCTTGGCATTCTACTTGGTTAAACTTGTAGATGAGTGCGTCAAATGGAGTCAGTTTGGAATCATTATAGCTCATCCTTAGGAACGTGTCATGAAAGAGAATATCCACGGAAGCTCCATTTTCCACTAGGACTCTCATAACAAGAAAATTTCCAATTATCGGGGCGATAACAAGAGGATCGTCCTGAGGAAATTTCAAACCTTCAAGGTCTGGGTCACCGAACTCAAGCATCATCTCCGACGTAGAACGCTTAGACGGTTCCCCGACTATGCTCATCACCTCTCTCGCATAAGCTTTTCGAGAGTTCCTTGTAGTCCCAGCTGTTGTAGGACCTTCCTGAGATCATATTGATTACTGGCCCTCGGGGTGTGGGTTGCGATCTCTACCGTTACCTCTTCGATCATCATCTCTTCGATCATTGTCTTTTTTTTTCCCTCCAACCTCTTCACCCTTAGTGAAACGTCCGAACTTTCCTCTTTGAATCAAACACTCAATCTCATCCTTGAGCTGCCTACAATCATCAGTATCATGACCAACATCTTTGTGGTACATGCAGTATTGACTCTTGTCTCTTTTCTCGGGGGTCTCCCCTTAGCGGCTTCAGCCATTTGAACTCTTTATCCTTCTCAATTTCCATAAGGATTTGGCTCCTTAGAGTGTTCAACCTTGCATATTTAGTGAACCTTGGTTGCTGATTCTTCTTAGAAGATGAGTCAGATCCTTTTCCAGTTCGAGGATACTTGTCCTTGGCATCATACTTCTTATCCTTCTTTCGCTTCTTATTTTCTGCGGGGCCAATATTCACGACTGTCTTCTTCATACTTTCCTCCACCTTGATATAGTTTCCAGCCCTATCCTGGAGTTGCAATATGCTTTCAGGAGGGCGTTTGGACAGAGACATCTTAAAGAACTCATCTATAGTCCCTTGCTGTAGGGCTATCATAGCTACCTTGTCGTCAAGATCAGGGACCTTCAAGGCCTCCTTCATAAATCGGTTCAGGTAGTCTCTAATAAACTCATTTGTTCCTTAAACTATGCCCATGAGAGAAGCCGAACTCTTCTCGTGTATTCTTCCACTTATAAATTGCTTAATGAAAGCTTGACTCAAGTCTTTGAAGGATCCAATCGAGTTTGGGGGTAGACAATTGTACCATCTTTGAGCCATACCCGACAGGGTTTGAGAAAAGTCCTGACACTTGATAGCGCCATTCACGGGATGCAGCAACATGACGTTAGAGAACGTCCTGACATGGTCAGCTGGGTTGCCAGTACCATCATATACTTTGATGGTGGGAATCTTAAACTTCCTTGAGATATAATCATTCATTATCTCTTCAGTAAATGGTGGGTTCACATCATCAGGATCTCCTAGGGGCATTAAATCACTTGGATCAGCCCTTGGGGCAGCAGCCCTTCTTGGTGTTGGACCATCCAGGTCTATGATAGGAGGAAAATCCCGTTGCCTCGCTGCAAGTGGAGGTCTTGGGGTCAAGTGCACCACCAGATCACGCTTCAGCCTTTGGATCTCAGCTTCATAAGCCCTGATCCTCTCATGTAAATCTTGGGGAATCATCGCTTGAGTGCTCCTAGATTGTTGGTGGCCACTAGGCATTGGCTCCTTACCAGCATGCCTCCTCCTTGGAACGACCTCCTCGTTCGATAATTCGGAGTCTCTAGCAGAGTAGGGTCCAGAGAATTCTCGATCCTCGGGGATGAGAGCCAAGCCATGGATGTATTGAGGTGTCCGCCCTTGTCCTTCGCTCTGATTAGAGTGTGCACTTCCTCCAACCTCAGGGTATAGAGGCATCCAGTAAGGGGGTTAGTGTTCACGATCGTGGAATACTCATACCCAACGGGCTGAGGATTCACTGTTACATGTAACTGCTGAAATTTGGGATTTGTCCCCTGGTCGTCCCTAGTTGCAGATCTTGGATTGGGGGATTCATCCCTTGAGGCTGAGCCTCAGATGCCCCTGTTAGGTCCCAATGTGTTTGTAGAAGGGGGGGTTGAATACAAACAGTACCGAATAATCGAATTAAATGCGGAATAAAAAATGTGAAACAAAATTCAAGTTAAATAAAAATATTATTAAACTTGAAAGGTGTTACAACAACTGTATCGATTACAAGGAATTAATCTCAAATTAATTATTACAAATCTAGAATAAATTCGACATGAACTTTTTCTATTTTTGCAATAATTAGAATCAAATGCTAAAAGCGATTTGAGATTAAGTTCTAGGGATTTTGATCCGCTAGATTGTTACACAAGAACAAGATAAAGATTTCTAATTGATTGGATTTAACTTTACAATCTAGAAATTGATCTTGAAGTTGCAGATGAGATGAAATATTTGTGTCTGCTTCTTTTTCTTTGTTCTCGAGTTCTGTGTTCTTGATTGGATGATTATTTTTCTTTCTGCTGCTTCTATGTCTTTTTAATTCATTCAACAGAATTGAATTGAACTGGAATGACAATCCTATAGCTGGAAAGACTTTCGGTAGGACAATGGATTGAACTAGCAAGACAATCTGATTGAACTACAATGGCTTTCGGTATGACAATCAGTTGAACTAGCAAGACTATCTCCTTCCCAGTAGAACTTTCGGTAGGACAATTGAAATGACTTGGCATGACAATCGGTATGACAATCCTGATTGTCATGCTAGTTCATTTTCAATTGTCTTGCTGATTTAAGACTGTTTTTAATCCAATTTAAATTCTGAAAATCCTTAATATTAATTCTGAATTAATTAATCAATTAATTTAATTAATCAAATAAATTAATCTTTGCAGATATAATTTATTTTCTTAATTAAATTATATGACTTAATTAAATAATAGAGAATTAATACTAACCCTGAGCAGCAACCAATCTTCTGAATATCTTCTGAAAATCACTGAGAATTATAAATCAATTCCACCACTTCAACGTTGACACTCGATGTACTGTCTGGTTCATGAGTGACTAACTTCCGTGATGTTTCTTCATGTCTTGACTTTGATACTTTGATTTTCTTCAGATTAAATCCTTGTAATTAATGATACTCTGACGAGATCTCTGTCGCTTGATTAAATCCACACTCTTGATTTATATCACTAAGGCATGATCAATTTCTTGAACTTCTTCCAGTGAATTAATTCCTCAGGTCTGTAGATGAACCTTGTTTCTGAATCCTCTGACAGTAGATCCACTATTTACTTATTACATTCTTATTTGAGTTGAGTTGAATCCTCGAATATACAAATAGGCTATGACATATGACTTACAATCTCCCCCTATTTGTTTGTTAGACAATAACACACAAATACGTAGAGGATAACTCAACTAACAAATAAGAAAAAGATATAAAAAGAAATACAAAGTAAATAGTAGAAAAGTTCTGGACTAGATTTAACATTTTCCAGATTCCAAGTAGATGTTCCTCTAGACTGAACATATCTTCAAGTAGTTACATCTTCATTTGTACAACCACATTTCCTGTTGAGAAGCCCATATCTCTCTTGCTTCTCCCCCTATGAGAATCAACTGATTAAAGAAGATCACCTTCGTTTACCACCTCTCCCGTACAATAGGATCCGCAGATAAAAACCAATGGTACTCCCCTTTTGAAAACAGCTTCTTCCCTTACTAGAAAATCACCTTGTGTTTACCACCTCTCCCGTACAATAGGATCCGTAGTTACAAACAACAATGGTATGGTGTAGTGTACATATGATCTTTTTCTTCCTCCCTGCTATTTCTCCCCCTTAGTTGAGGAATCCTCCAAACTATTACTTAAGCTTTTATCTCCCCCTTAAAGAAGGAATGTATGCCGTCGTCTGAAGGAGTTCTCATATTTCACTTGGTTGGAAAAGAAATAACAAGTGTTTCTCTTTCTTCCCCACTGTGAGTGTGTGATTCTGTTTAGTGTACCTCACATGTGTTTCACTCTTCTCTCCACTCGTGTTTACACTCATTCTCACAAGTGTATCACTCCACTCATAGCTCCAAAAATCAGCTGTACCTGCAAGGAAAATCACCTTAGCCATCCTTAAGGAGGTCATAGGTGGTGCAATGGGAGTTCACAAATCCCCATCCTTGTTAAACTCGTCAGATGAATCTGAGTCATAATTTACAAGTTGCTAGTTTCCCTTTTAGGGTTCCAGATTTGAATTCTGGGAAGGTAAACAATGATCCAAAGAATTTAGCATAAAGATCAAGGTTCCCTTCTAATGTCTGTGAAGACATTTCCTTGTGACTCATCAGGTAATATCTGAATCATTGTCAACAAGTTGCCGATCTGCGCCTATGTCAGATCCACTATCCGCAGATGCATCCAGGGGATTTAAGCCTGGGGAGGTAAACACTGACCACTGACATATGGCTTTTGGATCAGTATCCTCTCCTAACACCTGTAAAGGCAATTGGTCCATTAACGAACCTTAAACAATCGAATCTGACCTTAAAATGGTCGAAACTCTTGTTTCCGTCAACTCATCCTTTGTGTGTGTAACCTCTCCTTGTACATCAAGAATTGTTTATGTTTGAAGTAGTGACACTACATCGGATGCCTTGGCCGACAGACAAAATTCAATAGACGCACCCTGTTGAGAGAATGAATCTAGTAACTGTTTTTGTGCCTTTTCAGCCATTACATCTTTTTGAGAAGATGTATGGGGGCTAGCAGTTGTCTCGGTTTAAATACTACTCATCTATGTAGGAGACAGAGCTACTGGGTTGACTTCAGAACCTTCCTTATGTGGTGCACTAAGGCACTATCTCCCTCACGCTCATCCATACTACATTTAGTGGTAAGAGAGTGTTGGTTGGTTCTATTTTTGTGTTTGTCTTTACAGTCTGGGATAGACGTTGTGGGTTTTCAACCTCATGACTGTCAATGAAAGAAAGTCATTGGAGACTGAACCTGTATCACAGAACATATGGCAATAGAGAGATAAAATGATGTACAATAGTGATTTCAAAAGATTTTACATGAAATAAGAAATCACTAATGTATAAAGAAGTTTGATTTTGTTTTTTAATATGAATGAGTTTTTTATAAAACATTGATCACTTAGGGTAAAGTCTAAGTAATTCTCATTCATGTCAAAAGCTTACAAATATCTGCAACATAATGTTAACAACATATCATTGACCGATACTTGTCAAGTACTTTAGATACTAATTGTTATGTTGCATTAACAATATATCACTGCACATATAAAACAATATGATTGTTCCTAATGATAAGAGAGTTAAAAATATGACGACTCTACTAGTTCATATTAAACAATAACTTCAGTTAGAGTGCCATACCATGTTCTTGACGATTGTTTGAGTAGTACACTAGTTCATACCAACCTGAAGTGAGATTGTGAAGAAGAGATTGCATAGTCCAATAGATCTGCAGCTGCAAAGTCCATGAACTGTGGTGCATTGACTTCCTCTTTTGACTCACCAACCAGGAGTACACTTGTACACATCTTACTAGAGTCCAATTCCAAGTGTAATGTGCAGCAGGTGCCTGATATGTCATAATATTCTCAACTCTCGTCACTGGTGCTATATGTTAGATGATGCTTCCTGATAATAACCTAGCACACTATACAAAATTTTCAATGATAACATTCCCAGCTTGCAAACAGCCATATCCCTCGAATAAACCTTTGATGTTATCTCCAAAGGTAACCAGGGGGCCAGCTTTCTCAACCACATTTGATAGCAGGGCTCTATCTCCGGTCATATGTCTTGATGATCCACTTGTCAAGAATCCACACTACCGGTTACACCTGTATACTGCCCTGCACTTCAAATGGATTAGACCTTCTTCGAAACCCAAACTTGGTTGGGCCCGACATACTTGTAGAATTGTCCTTTGTCAGGCAAAACAATATTTTTAATTTTAATGGTCTCAACATCCTTAATGACTGAACATTTGACCTTGTAAACAGCCTTAACAAATTTTTGTTTAGGCTTAGGCACAAATGTCTCCTTTCTAGCCTTAGAAGGACTAGCAGTCGTAGACCTATCATGCTTCTTATTATTCACATGCTGACGAGGAGTAGTCTTATCATTAGAAACATGCTTACCATTAAAATAAGCATACATCATATTAAAAGCTCAAGACATACAATTAGAAACACCACATGATTTATGAGAGATATTAATAGCAGGCAATTTATGCATGGTACACATGGCATTTTTGTTATCCAACTCATGTGTGTCTGAGTTAGTCTCAGTTGCTTTCACAACTTTGACTGGAACATTCGACACACTCGACTTGGAAACAACCTTCTCATTAGCAAGATCTTCAGCACGTATTTCTTCTTGAATAACAGAAGAGGTCGCATCAAATGGTTCAGCAATTGATGCTTTATAGAGGGGTTCATCAACACCCTTAAGCACATGTGGTACTTCCCTCCATTTAGCACAGACATGAGGAGGGGAGTTTATGCCTAATTCTCCAATAGCAACATTGTAATCATAACATATTCCAGATGTTTGATTAACAGCTTGCTTACTGTAGAACTCTTTAGCCTTCGAACAAGAATTGAAGTAGGCTCTAACCTTAGTCTCAAGATCGGTGATCTTGTCTTTGAGAATAGTTTCGAGTTTTCTATAACAGTCAACTCTATTCTCTAGAAAAGATACTTGTTCTTTTAACTTGTCTTGATTAATGTGCACAAGTCTTAATTCATTGACCTCTTTCTCAAGATCTTTGATTTGCTGACTTAACAGTTCATTATCACGACGAGCAAAATCTAAGGAACCTCCTAGATGATAAACTAATTCAGCATCAGTAAATTTTACCTCTTTTCTTGACGATGAAGCTTTTCCATCAATAGCCATAAGAACAAGATTCTCATCTTCTTCATCTTTACTATCAGTATCATCCCAGCTTCTTCCCTTTGCCAGGTAAGCCCTTTCAGAGTTACTCTTCTGATTTGAATCATAAGAGTTCTTCCTTACTTGCTTTGGCTTCCTGCATTCTGTGGCAAAGTGTCCCAACTCATTGCAGTTATAGCATCTAATGGTGCTCCGATCAACCATCCCTGTTTTGTATCCACCACTACCGGTGTTAGAGGATGAAGATCCACCTATCTGGAATCTGTTGTAGTTGGACTTGTACTTGAACTTCTGATTTCTCTTGAATCTGACATTGGAGAATCTCTTGACAATTTGGGCCATTGACTCATCTTCCAATTGCTCCAGCTCTTCCAAGGAATAAAAATAATCACTGGATTGATTTGTAGTAGGAGGATCATATTCTGCTACTATCACATTTTCCTCAGCCTTGGAAAACTGTACCATTCTCTCCGACTGTTGAGATTGTTGTTGTTGTTGACCTTCAGCTACAAGAGCAGTAGATGTGCTGACCATTCTATCTTTCCCGTAGACTTCCTTTTGCTGAATCTGCTCCAACTCATAGGTTTTCAACACATCATAGAGTCTATCCAAAGAAATCTCACTCAGATCTCTAGCTTCTCTAATGGCAGTGATTCTATGTTCAAGATGAGTTGGCAGTGTTAAAAGGAACTTTTTGTTGACCTCCCTGATTGAATAATATTTTCCATTTATGTTCAGGTTGTTGATCAACGCATTGTACCTCTCAAACACTTCAGTAATTCCTTCTCCTGGATTTGATTTAAAATGTTCATACTCAGAGGTTAGGATCTCCAACTTGTTCTCCCTAACTTCCTATGTACCTTCATTAATCACCTCAATAGTTTCCCAGATGTGTTTGGAATTTTTACAGTTCATCACATGTCTGTTCATCAAGGGATCGAGGGAATCAACTAAAATTAACTGAAGGCTGGTATCCAAGGAGGCTTCTTCTTTTTCAGCAGGAGAAAAATCCTCAGGCTCTTTTGGATAGGTTCTAGCTTTGGTAATCACAACATCATCTACTATCACCTCTGGTTCAATAACCATTGGAGTTGTTGGACCCTTCTTTAACAAGTTCAGATATTTGGGATTTGCAACTTGTAAAAACAAGAGCATCTTCTTCTTCCACATGATATAATTTTCTTTATCAAATAGTGGAATTTTAACGGTTCCAACTTTTGTGAAGTCATTATGAATTTTTTGAATAAATAAAAATTCAAGGAGTTGAAAAATCACAAAAGTCTAGGATCTTGATTTGTTCGTTAATCAGAAGGCTCTGATACCAATTGTTAGGTCCCAATGTGTTTGTAGAAGGGGGGGTTGAATACAAACAGTACCGAATAATCGAATTAAATGCGGAATAAAAAATGTGAAACAAAATTCAAGTTAAATAAAAATATTATTAAACTTGAAAGGTGTTACAACAACTGTATCGATTACAAGGAATTAATCTCAAATTAATTATTACAAATCTAGAATAAATTCGACATGAACTTTTTTTATTTTTGCAATAATTAGAATCAAATGCTAAAAGCGATTTGAGATTAAGTTCTAGGGATTTTGATCCGCTAGATTGTTACACAAGAACAAGATAAAGATTTCTAATTGATTGGATTTAACTTTACAATCTAGAAATTGATCTTGAAGTTGCAGATGAGATGAAATATTTGTGTCTGTTTCTTTTTCTTTGTTCTCGAGTTCTGTGTTCTTGATTGGATGATTATTTTTCTTTCTGCTGCTTCTATGTCTTTTTAATTCATTCAACAGAATTGAATTGAACTGGAATGACAATCCTATAGCTGGAAAGACTTTCGGTAGGACAATGGATTGAACTAGCAAGACAATCTGATTGAACTACAATGACTTTCGGTATGATAATCAGTTGAACTAGCAAGACTATCTCCTTCTCAGTAGAACTTTCGGTAGGACAATTGAAATGACTTGGCATGACAATCGGTATGACAATCCTGATTGTCATGCTAGTTCATTTTCAATTGTCTTGCTGATTTAAGACTGTTTTTAATCCAATTTAAATTCTGAAAATCCTTAATATTAATTCTGAATTAATTAATCAATTAATTTAATTAATCAAATAAATTAATCTTTGCAGATATAATTTATTTTCTTAATTAAATTATATGACTTAATTAATTAATAGAGAATTAATACTAACCCTGAGCAGCAACCAATCTTCTGAATATCTTCTGAAAATCACTGAGAATTATGAATCAATTCCACCACTTCAACGTTGACACTCGATGTACTGTCTGGTTCATGAGTGACTAACTTCCGTGACATTTCTTCATGTCTTGACTTTGATACTTTGATTTTCTTCAGATTAAATCCTTGTAATTAATGATACTGTGACGAGATCTCTGTCACTTGATTAAATCCACACTCTTGATTTATATCACTGAGGCATGATCAATTTCTTGAACTTCTTCCAGTGAATTAATTCCTCAAGTCTGTAGATGAACCTTGTTTCTGAATCCTCTAACAGATGTTACTTTGCGAGATCTCTCTGACGGTAGATCCACTATTTACTTATTACATTCTTATTTGAGTTGAGTTGAATCCTCGAATATACAAATAGGCTATGACATATGACTTACAGCCCCTATCGGGGTTCCTTCTTGGGTGGAGGCTAAGTTGAGTGCGGTAGTATCTCCATCACTGATGCGATTGTTCGTGATGGGACAGGGTTGTCTGTTTCACTATAGTTTCTGCTCCGTGTGTTCACCATGATTGTTGTTGTCTTCCCATAAACGACGCCAACTGTTGTGGAATAAAAATTAGGGTGCGTTAGTAATTAATATTGGGGTTTGTGAGCTTCGAGCTTCAATGGATGCTCTCGTGTTTGGGACTGTTTGTCCTCGCAAGATGTCTACGTATCTTTGTGTTGTAGAGAATCAAGCCAAAAACATAGTTCTAGGTTGAGGGATAGAGCCCTTTATATGGAGATGAGTCTAGAGTTAAATTTGTATTGAGAGACTTGGTGGACAAGTCAACTTAGATGGTAAATAGGACTCCTGTAAGGGAAGGAATTCCAGATCCTTCCTTGTAGAAGTGTGTGTTCGTTTTGGACACTTTCATATGCTCTTTTAGCCGTATCGGGCCTAGCCCATGAACATCTCATGTTCGTGGATCTTAACGACCTCTGATAGTGGGCCTTGACTACTGGGGCTGTCTTGAGTCTGCTCTGAGTTTAGACCAGTCTGGTCCGTATTGTGCTTAGGACAAGAAGTCTAAGTATAATTAATATGATATTTGTTATTCCTAGTGGACTAACAATGAGATTTACAGAAGGGGGGTTGAATGTAAATCTCAAAACTTTTTCAAGTTTTGAGCACTTTTAAAGGCTTTGTGTTCAAGATAAACAAGTGTGTGAATTGCTTTAAGCTAATACAGACAGATATATATTCAAGCACTAATGTAAAGAACACAACAGACCTTAAAAACTTTTCTGGTGGATTGTTGTTCCACCAGAGATGGTATTTCAGAAAATCTGTGATTCTAGATGTTGATCACAGCTGCGTCCTAGTACAAACTAAATAATTTTTCTCTCAAGATTTTTCTAAACAGCACTGGAAAAATTCTTATCTAATTACTAGCTGCTACTTGGTTTATATATCACCAAGTGTACAAGTGAATAATTTTTTCTCTCAAGATTTTTCTAACAGCACTGGAAAAATTCTTATCTAATTACTAGCTGCTACTTGGTTTATATATCACCAAGTGTACAAGTGAAGACAAAGATAAAAATACATAATAAAATAAGTTCTCCACTTGTTTCTTCTCCATATCACTCAAGTACTTTGTTGACTATTGCCTCTTTGTACTAGAGTAGAACGGCTGCTTTTTCTGATGTTCCTGAAATTAGGCTTCCACATTTCAGTATCTCTGTCAACCCATGTGCCTCTGTCTGCTTTTACAACTACCACTTATCAACTGCTATTTAACAGAACATCCGTTGAAGCCTTCATCCGTTGATGGCTTTATCCGTTGATGTGTTAGCAGTTGAAGCTCTATCCGTTGAAGCTTTAGAGACCATCCGTTGAAGCTTTGTTTCTCATCCGTTGAAAGTCTTAAGATATCCGTTGATACCACTTCATTTATACAAAATTACAAGGCATGAAATATTATAATTGCCTTCCTATTGCATATCTTCCTAGGTAGTCAACATGACTTATATTTCTCTCAACTTCTAAGAATTATATCTTAAATACAGAGATTGAAATGTGCTACAACACTAGACTTATTTCTAAGTAAAGCTGCACCATCAACGGATAGCCAAAGTGGTCTTATCCGTTGAGGCTACAAACACTAAACTTCTACTTAAGTGTTTTGTTAAACATATCATCAAACTAATGCACATATATTCCTAACAATCTCCCCTATTTATGTCTATAAGAATTGTAGACATAAATTTAGGGTTAACTTGATGATAACAAAACACTTAACAATATATGAATTGAAACTAAGTAGAAATTTAAAAGTGTTGCAAAAGTGTATGTACTAGGAGGTAATTGAAGATTTACAGAATTTCCAAGGGTGCTCCTCTAGTTCTGAGCAAATCATCTTTTTCTTCTTTGTTCCCTTATTTTCTTCCTAGCCCTTTGTCATTTTCCTCAATTTGGAGTTGGAGTTGTCTGTAGAATTCAGCTTCATCTTCATCACTGATATCCAACTTAGATTGCATTTCCTTGAGAGTTTCATTGCTGGCAATCTGAGTTGGTCTTCAAGTCTGAAAAATCTTCTGACTCCTTTATCATCTCTAAATTCCATCAACCAATGAGGTGATTTGTGGATTGTAATTCCCCTTTCTTGAATGAGTAAAGTTCTGGGCAAAGCATTGGGCTCCCTCCAAGTTT
Organism: Apium graveolens; assembly: GCF_009905375.1. Taxonomy (NCBI): domain Eukaryota; kingdom Viridiplantae; phylum Streptophyta; class Magnoliopsida; order Apiales; family Apiaceae; genus Apium; species Apium graveolens. Next base: position 113,812,547 of record NC_133651.1, on the reverse strand, counting down.
TCCTTATGTTGGCAATCTTGTTGAGAATTTCAGTCTTGGCAGTCCTGGTAAAGCCAGAATCCTTTTGTATGGCTGAAAAGACTCTGATCAAGGTAGAGTAGCCTTCATTCAGAATCCTGTAGAGAGGCCATGTTCTTTCCCAGCTCCTTTGTATTTGAACACCAATCTCTCTGGTAGCTGTCTGTAGGCAGCTATTCCCCTTACATCCTCCAGCTCATCCAGATAGAGTTCAATGTCTGAAATTTCTTTTATGTCACTGATGTGAACATAATCATCTTTAGAAATGGGTGGCTTAGGCTTAGGTTTTTGTTTTTGAGTGAATTTCTTAGAGGTTAGGGGAGGTGTAGATTTGGATTTTCTTTTCTGTTTCTTGGTAGTGGAAGAGTGGTTAAAAAGGTAGGCAATTTGATGGTGTCCCAATCAATAGGTTCCTCTTTTGGGATGATTAGTTCACCATGGATGTTTATAGTGGGATCAGCAACACAAGGTTCAGGTATGGAAGGTAGTGGTTTAGATATTGATTTAGTTTCTTCAGTGTTATCTTCACTCCTTCTATGTGCCTTGGCCTTTCTTCTGTTTCCCTTCTGCCATTCCTCTCTTTCCTCCATACTCTCACCAAATATACTCCCAAAACCTCATCTAGGTTTGCAATCTTGTCTTCACCCCTGACTTCAATTCCTTTCTCTCCTTCAACTTGACTTGACTTAGCTGTTGTTCAAGCTTTGCTTGTGCTCTTTTGTCAGCCTTGAGTTTTTCAGCTTCTTTCTTCAACCTTTTGGTTTCTTCCCTCTTGGCCTTTGGAAATTTGGGATGTCCTTGCATCACACAGATACTCTTTCCCTCTCTAAAGATAATGGCCATTTTCATTCTTTCAACTATGTCCTTGGTCTCCTTGTGCTTTTTGATGTTAGTACCCAAAACTTTGTCTTCATCAGGCTTTGGAAGAGGAAAGTCCACTTCTTTCATCTGAGCAAAGTCTAGGGGTTTCTTTGTGGAGTCCTTGCTGGATCTAGTGTTGGGCTTGAGAACTGTAGGTTTTAGATTCTTGAAAGAAGTCTCTCCAACCTTATTCCTCCTTTCTGGCTTGTGCTCCATAATGATTGGTTCATTTTGTGCT